>NC_141537.1:32182500-32493750 GCF_021556685.1 Rattus norvegicus | reverse complement strand
AATTTTAATGACCTATTAATATCTATGGGGAAAAAAATTGAGTACCTCTTGGGAATGCAGTAATACTAGGTACACTATACCAGTGTTCCCCAGTAAACTCCAGTTTGCCACTGATTTTCATTCTAATGCTCCAGCATGGGTGTTTGCAGTCATCTCAGCTGTATGCACTTGTGCATTTACCAAAATGAATCGTACAATGTGGCTGGGTTCTATGTCAGTATATCTTGGAAAAGATCCATATCAACATGAGGAAATACAAAGAACCTAACGCCAACAAGACAAGCATTCATGAAATTCATCCATGTACACCATCCTTCTATGTATTTTTGAGAAGAACTGAAGTCATTTGGCTCTATCACCAAGAACTATCCTAGATTCCTTTTGTCAGAATCGTCCTGAGGGTTGTTTACAATGATTAATGCTTATCTTCAACTTTCTTTTTCTCTAAGATTTTTCTCCTCATAGTAGTTTCTGGATGTTGCTAACACTTTAAGATAACCGAGTAAATATAAATACTAGCCAGTTGCTATTCCCATGATGCTGAAATTCAGTTGAGGAAACAGTCTAATGTTGTGATTTTGCGTGTGAAACCTTGCATATGACATTGCCCTTATTTGATCATGTTTGTTCTGAAACATTGACAGATGCATATTTTTCATCATAACACATATATGTGGACAATGCAGTGGGAACTGTCACCACCCTTACCCCTGAGTGCACACGAGGGAAAGATGGACCCTCATGACAGTGAAGTGGTATGATGAGGAATGACCTTCAGAGACTCGTGACTCCTGTCTCCAAACACAACCAGCCTGGGACAAACCCACAAAGGGGGTTGGGGGTGGGGGGTTTGTTTTCTCGTTATTCATTCTCATCGGCTAGTTTGTGTAGAGGGTCCCATTAACTGAGGTGAATCAAGAAACTAGAGTTCAAGGAAGCCTTAGTAAATATAGACAGGCATTTATATGTACCTGGACAGTGGGGTGGGGAGGAGAGGGAACCAGGAAGCAAAAGCTGCAGCTATCTAGCACACAGGACTGGCCAGGGCATATTTTAACTTTTGTTTCTCTGCCTAACTGCATTATGCAATCATCTGTAGATAGCCTCATCTTTCAAATCTGGCATTTGACAGTTCTGCCAACCCAATGACAAAAATGCATGAAATCTGCCGAGAGCATCATCCTGCATAACAGTGGCCTAGCAGTGGCATATCAAATTAAGCTTTTGCTTAATTTGGATTCTTATGAAATCCATGCTTTTGCCACTTGAGTATGTTCATAAAATCATTACGATTCTTCTTTAAAATCCATGCCATCTGCCAACGGACACAAAGTCTTATCTTACCTGAAGACTTATGCAACCAAATGGGTTTTTCTTGATGACTTTTCTTTTAAAATGACAACTGACTGAAATAAAACTAATCTCATTTAACTTAACACTAACAACATCCCTAGTGAGAAGTGGATATTACCTTATTTTTTAAGTTACGAAACTAAAGTTCTGTCAAGGCAAATTTCTTTTCTATTATGAGTACTTGGAGATAGGACCCAAGATAGCCCAATCTCATTCGATCCTATCTCTCTCTTCTATATTCTTGATGATCTGCTATTTCCTTATGTTCTTGAAGAAAAAAAAAACAAATCTCATCCATTGCAAGGATTCTCTGTAATTAGCCATTGAAGTATAAGCAAGGCACTAAGTGTCTCTCAGGACTGTCAGAGCTTTTTCATTTCCCATTAAAGGACTGCACTTCAGTCACTTAATAATCAACCACACTGACCTGGCATTGGTGCTCAGTCACATTGCAAAGTACTTATGCTCACAAATAGATTTTTCTCCCATCTGCTCAGCTTGCTCCCCTGCTGTTAGTAGCAAAAAGAATCCTCACAGTTTGTGAGATCTTGCTGACCTTGTTATCATCTTGAAATAGACTAAAAAGCCAAATTCTCTACACCATTACAAAATTTACTACTAAATTGTAGGAACTGGTGGAAATGTATCCATCAAATGAGAATAACAAAAAAAAAAAAAAACATTTCACTTGGTTTTAAGAAGTTCTCCTAGAATTCATAAGAAGCATAACACTTTTAGGGTCCCGGAGAACATAATACTAATTCACAAGGTTTCTGCTGTTACCTTGTGGCTAAACCCATACATCTTTCTGCTCGGCATTTCAAATGAATTTATTATGCAACTTTTTATTCATAATAGTCTCATTAGCTATCTTTGCTAAATGCCTTCAGTTTTATAGTATGTCTTAGTGGAGGACATACGGAATTACTTTTCCAATCAAGCTGTTGTACCCATCACTGAACCATCCTATATCTATCCTGTGGCTCCCTCCATTGCCTAGAATCTTTATTGGAACTAGTGAGCCAATGTCTGGAGGGCCAGCTTGGCCATTGTGCTGCTGACTTCCTGGGAAAATGTCGATGAGATCATAGGAGAGCCAGAGAAACAGACAAAAGGCTTTTCTACAGTGTGCAGCAATGAGTCTGATGCTCTCATGCACATTTGAGCATAAGTAGTTTATCCTTATGATATGAAAAATGAAAAACTGATTCTCCTAATCAGTACATATTTAATACAACAAACTCATTCTTTTAGATATATAAGAGCAAACCTAAAGAAAAACTATGGGACACTAAAACAAACAAACAAAAAAAACCCGATCAATTAAGCATTTACTAGGCACTCAAAATTCAACTTTAGTCCTCAGTCTGAAGAGAAGTAGTACTAATAGATGGCAGTATGTCTGTATGCCATCATTTTCACACTGCCTAGGGATGCGCACACTGCGTCCATTGCTTTATGACCACACATGTGAGAGCTGGTAATCTTTAGACCTATTTTGAAATTTTTCTGTTTTTATAAAAAGAAAAATTAACAAAAATCTGTATATAAGTCTCTGTATGTCTCAAAATGAAAGTTCTCTTGTCCAAGGCTATCCAAAAGGAGAATGGGCTGCTATACAAGCTCATTTATGTAGAAAATAAGCGATGTCATAACGTGTTCTTGTTCACAGTTCCAAATGTCTGTTTGATCCCTGAGATAAACTGGCAACCCAAACCTCTCACCAAATCATTTAAGTAGTACAGGCTAAATGATTACCATGCTCTCAACTCTAGTAAGTCATACGCAGAATCATGAATTTAAAGTTGTTTCAATGTAGTGATTTGAAAATTCTCTCCTCCAGAAAAGTAACCCAAGTTGTGTGAAACCAAGGTTCTGCCTCACCACAAAAAAAAAAAAAAAAAAAAAAAAACAGAGACAAGGAAGAAAACATAGAAACAAAAACAAATAAGAGTAGAAAACACCACAGGAAAAAAACTTTCTGGAAGTAGAATAT
Organism: Rattus norvegicus; assembly: GCF_021556685.1. NCBI lineage: Eukaryota > Metazoa > Chordata > Mammalia > Rodentia > Muridae > Rattus > Rattus norvegicus. The sequence continues at coordinate 32,490,401 of NC_141537.1, read as the reverse complement.
TTAGCAATCTACTAATATTTATTGAAATATAATGCCAACACGACAGCCATAGTCGTAAAAGTGAAGAATAGCTAATTCACACTTTCCCTTTCTAAATGTCATACTGACTCTGTCTCCTTTAAAGAAAAACACAAAATTTAATTTTCAATGATATTTTCTCTCTTAAGTATACTAAATCTGAGAAGTGACATATTTCTCTACTTGTATTCACTAACAGCTATCCGAGAGTCACAAAACTTTTTCTGCCCAATAATTAAGGAAATATATTAAAAAGAAGAAATCCACTCTTGATAGGAGGGGCCACCTCATCTCATATGTACCAATGTGGCTTTCCCACGCTTATAAGAGCTTTTATTTAGTTGTGAGGGTAAAAAGAGGACACAGAACATCCCTCTCAGCAGTGGTGAATCTCTGTGGCTCCCTTATCCATCAAGGTAGTCACTCTTGGCCTCCAAAGTTTTTTTTTTTTTTTGGATAGGTTTATTCTTACCTATATTACCCAAGATGAGAATCTTATTCCTTCACCTTCTTCTATTTTTTTCAAGTTAAATTCAAAATAACTCATGCCATAAATAAGGGCTGAATAGATCCTCAGTTTACTGAGTGATGTGAAAATTGCCCATTGTCATGAAAGCATTTCATTTCCATAATATCCAAATTTTCACTTTTCTTGTTCTATCTGTTCACTCAGTGATCTCCATGAGGCAGCTTTAAAAGCATTGTTCTTATTGCATCTAAATGAAGCTGCCAGGATACTTGTCATTTTCTAGAAAGGAATGTCTGTCTGAACTTTCCATCTGGATCTAAAAGGGACAATACAGGGAGATTGGTTTTTTACTAGGAACCTGAGCACTTTGCACCTCGAAGGCTGAGACCATCGGATTACATTTTTAGAGCCTCTTAGCTAAGTGACAATCCCAAGTTCACCCACACATGTCCATGGCAGTTGAGCCACCAGACTAAGACTATACCACAGTGTCATCTAGGAGATTACAGAAAGATCAACTTGAAAGTGTCCTCAGAACCTAGACACTGGATTGTTAAGTCCAGAGTGGAAATGGCTGCTCCTGCCCAGTGAAGGGCAGCTGCTACAAGGCAGAACATGGAAGCAGTGACTGAGGGAAAGGCTGCAATGTAAAGTTCACAACGGACTAAACTAGACAAGAGTTACCTATTTCAGTATTCTATAGGAATATAGATTGAAAATAAACCTACATGATGGATTCGCTAGGGCAATATAGGGGAATACTGCCATGGAATCGTCCTGTAATGGGTAGTCTACCATGGCCTACTGTTCTTCATTTTACTTAAATGGCAAAACAAGTTGTGTGGGGGAAAATGTTTCTTTAAAATTTGGTTCATGCTTACCCAGCCATTATAATCATCACACAATATTACAGATTATATGACTGATATAAGAGAAAAGGATGATGGCTGAGTTGCTCCTCTATTGCATAATATTAGAATAAAGCATAATTACAGTTCTCTAAAATGAACAGTATTCTTCTCAGAAAGGTGAGAAGCTTAAGCTCTGTGTATATATATTCATGATTGATGCCATCTGATCATATATCCTCAAAGGAATCTAAGAGTGTAATTAAATCTAACTAAGATTCAATTTAAGGTACTGAGACTTAAGGTACAAACAGTTCAACTGGAAACTTGGATTTAGCCATGTAAATTACCTATTCAAGCAAAAAAGAAAAAGAAAAATTCAAAGGAATGTAATAGAATCTAGACCATATACCAGAGAGTCTACAACATCCCAATAATGATGGCATCTAGAAATTGTTCAAAAATACCAGATATATATAAAAAACTAAAAAGTATATGGCCTGTTGTCCAGAGAAAGTACCAACATGAGGGTGGCTCATCCCTGTAACCCCATCATTCAGGAGACTGGAGCAGAAAAGTTACCATGTGTGTTAGACCTGCCTGGGCTATCTTAATAGAATTAAGATCAACTGTTAGTTACCCAGATGTTAAAATGTTCAAACTATGGAGTAGTCATTATAAGTACGCTAAAAGTTGTGAGACTAGAAAGACAAAAAAAAATCTTAACCAGAAATTTGAAATGACTAAAAATAAACTACATGGATATTCTAGAACCAAAAGACAGAAGTACTGAAATGTAAATAAGTTGCATTAGATTAGTTTATTTGCAGGGTGGAGGCCACAAGGACAGATTCGGCAAAATCAATGGTTAACCAAGAGTAACTATTCAATCTGAAGAAGATACATAAAATGCCAGGGGAGATGAATAGTCCCAAGACCATGTAAGCCAAATACATAAAAATTCAAAATACAGATATCATAAATACCATGAAGAGACATCAAAGAAATAAACCAGAAACAAAATGAAGGATAGATTCATTTTGTCTTAACCAAATTTCACTTCATATACAAGAAATTCTCACTATACATACACTAATTTCAGAAGATACACAAGTGAAAATAGACATGACCAATTTATTTATCTCAATAAGACTATATATCTAACAGGGAGAACCAGAACATTCTAGATTAAATTCAAGACACCTCTATGAACTTAACTATAAGCATTTTAAATTGTCAATTTGAAACCTGAAAGTTGTTTGTGGAAAATCAAGACATACTGAAACAGCAGTGCACATTTACTCAAAGACAGGAACTAGAAAATTGGGGTAAAGTATTGATCACTAAAGAGTTCCTATGTGCGTCAATGGAACCCACCCATACCAATTTTTTTTAAAAAATGCTGTGCAAATTAAAACAACTCTTCTAGTGGGGCCCAGGAGAAAAGTAACAGGATTTATGTGGGTCTATTATTTAGAGAGTGCCACCATCAAAAGGCACCCTTTCTAGACACTTAAAAGAACGTGATAAAGACCCAAAATGCAACTGACATAAAAATTCAGTTTAGGAGAATTTAGCTCAATGTTATACATTTTCTGTGGATGTCAGCAGCCTGACCCCCTAAGATATGTCCTCATGTCTACAAATATTCTCAAGAATTTTAGTAATATTTAGTTAAAATAAAAGGCCATGAAAATGTTGTCCACTCTTGAATAAGCAATTCTGGTTTATGTACTAAATAATAATAATATTAATTAAGAGTTAAAACACTCAATTGAACAACATTATGAGTCATATGCAAAGCCATATTCATTTAAATTGAATAAGCATCTGTTTTACACCTCTGTCTGAACATTATTGGATGCAAGTCCTTAGGATAGTAATGAAGGAGTCCAATGTATGAGATGAAATTGTTATATATTAATGGCAACTGTAGGTTCACTTAACGTGGAACCTAGATGTTTAATTTAATTTTAACATTAACCTAAACGTTGAATCAACATAGACCACATATCTTTGCTGCGTGAGATCCTTCAAAAATGTCTTTCCACACACCAAATTAAATATTTAGAAACTGAATTATTGATTCATCTTCTCTTGATCAAGTAAAAACAGCTTCCCACTCCTGTTTTTTGTATTAAAGTGAACTCGTGAGAAAACAGAATTTCCAGGAAATGTAGATAAGTGTGGTGAACCACTGGCGATCACTCAGATGAGGGACAAAGTTTATTTCTGTTTTAAAACAAAACTTAGCAGAACCAAGAATCGGAAGCTTTAGTTCAGGAGAAAGCATTTTGGAGTTAGCACACCAGCCGTTTCAAACTAATTCTGAAATTTTTTAAAAATTCTTTTTATACCAAGCAATGTACTCTTAAAGGTTTGCCATATTTCCTTAGAAACGTCTTTTTGTCCCATAATAATAAAAGAAACAGGAGAGAGATCCTTTGTATTTGTTCAATTTTGTTTTAATATTTTCCTAAGGATTTGAGAAGTAAATTTGTAGTCAGCCACCTCCCTTAGTATAAAATAGTCTGTATGGCAACATCCCGTTTGACCCCTCAAAAGAACAAAAGCCAAAATGTGAGCAGAGCACTTTACAGTGCCCACCAATGTATTCAGCCTACTGCTCCACTCCTTGCAGGTTGTCCCCAAATTGAGGACAGATTTTAATGTCCTTAAAACAAGACTCCCAATGAGCTTTACTGATTCTCCTAAATGCCAGACTTTGTTATGTATCTGAGAAAACAATTGTTAAAATAATTTAATAGTCAGATCACCTGGAAAGTATATACATATATCTAGAAGTCATTGTGCATGATTACGTTTGTTTACATGTCTGTCTTGCCACCAGAAGGCCACTCCCTTGATCATAAGCATTGAACTCTGCAAGAATAGATCCATTAAGGAATATATGGACATTGTTTTTTAATTATCCCTTGATAAATTTGTTTTAAGGCAAAACAAGAAAGTCTTGATATGCTCGCAAAGAAAGTAAAAGACAAATATACTTCTTTCAAGTAGTGGCTATGGTGCTGTGGGCCACGAATTCAATATCGATGAATCAATATCAAACAAGGTGTCTGTACACAAAACAGAAAACAAAAGCTATGTATTGATTATAGGGTGAAAATGTTATTTTCATCCTCAGAGGCCTAAAAAAACCTCTCACCTTGTATTATGCCTAGACACATGGCATAATAGTGCTTGCTAATTCAATTTTTATAATGATTTCTCCAAACATAACAAGTAATGAGAATGGGCTTGGTTAACATGAAACCTCACCTACTCTGGATCACATAGGCAAAGGCCATCATCTCCACATACCAATCGATCCCTTTCCCCACAAGAGAAAACCACCACATTCTCTAGGAATCCTGGGGAAGCTAGGATTTCAAAGAGTAACCTTGAAAAGGAATCCAGAATCTCAACTTTTAGGGGTGTTTGGGTGTCTTGGAACCATCATTGCAAGTTCTTAGTCAGTAAGCACAGATTGATGAACTAGTCAATCAACTAATCCTGGTTATGAAGATAATCTATGCAAGGGCTCGAGGGCCAAGGGTCTGCTAGTTCTATCCCAAGCCAAACAAACTACTTCAGATTTCCTGATGTTGCGGATTTTCCTCAATTCTGCCCCTACTGGTGTGAACCGGAGGCTGATTCTATCTTTGAAAGCATAATAGCACCTTAACTGAGCCAAGCCAGCTTTTTTCTCAGTCCTAAAGGGAAAAGAAGCACACCAGAAGATGTGTTGGCTTAGTTTATCATTTCCTATTAAATGATTATAAATTCGGTAGAAATGTACAAGCCCAGAAAGGTGCTTTAGACTGAAAGTCACTTTTTTGTCACTGTGCTTTATGAAAGGAAAAGGTAAATCCAGCTAGACTCAAGGCAACCCATAGGAAGAGCAGCATAATAGAATGCATCCAATTTGGTAAAATAATTGCCATAAAAGCAACCATTTCCTGTTCTCTATAATCACAATGCTGAGTTGAATTGACATTGCCTTGTGGTTGTTGGCAATTAACTAAAACTAGCTGTCCCAAGTCCAGGTAGGGCTTCTGAACTAGAGAGACATTTTGCTCCTCAAAGAACATTTGGAAGCATATAGAGACATTTTGTTGTTGTTGTTGTAAGTGGGTAAAGGAAGCTACGGACATCTAAATAGAGGGCAGAAATAGTTAATTGCAAACAAGCCCAGAGCAACCCTTCATAACAACAACAACAACAACTAAAATAAAGTGAGGGATGTCAGGATGACAAGCCCTGTTTGACAATGACTAGGGACTAGCAGGACTTTCTGTTATGTAGTTGTGGTTTCCCCATTAGGGGACTACAGGATACATAATTAACTCATTCCTAACTATTCTCTGAGTAGTCACTGAGGACACAATCCTCATTCTTGGAGAGGGTTTGGCATACACTTTGTTCCTAATGTGGAAAACAAGTCTACATATGAAACAGAAGCTGGGATCAGCATGGGTTCCTGGTCCATACAAGAGAACTTTCTCCCCTGGTGGTCTCTTTATGGCTAAGAAGGCATTACTAAGAGATCAATTAGCTTCAGAAGCAATATTTACCGTCTAGGGTAATTTGCCTTATGGGCCACAAAAGGAGGAAAGATTAAAGAACTCTATGACAAACCCTTGGGTGTTCTTTAAAACTATTAGTCTCAGACACCTCATAGGAAAAAGTACTGTCCCAGTCTAGGTTAGTCTCCAGAATTTTATGGAGAAAAAATATTTTGTGGCCTCAGCTTTCAGTAGCCTATTCAGTTATTTACATAAAATACTTGTGAGTCCACACTGTCCCTTTAATTTGTCAATATAGAGGACACACGTTGACAAATACTCAGGGTAATTCTTGAGAGTTCAATGCAGATACTTCGGCTCATAAGTGCACTCCTCCTCCAACCACAACTTGAACAATACCTTCCACTCAGCATCTTCACTTCTTTCTAACAGATAAGTTGCAAGATTCTGCACTTTTTCCATCAGTACATGATGGCTTGCAACTACTTCTGGATGCTGTGTGAGGGGATCTATCTTCACACTCTGATCGTCATGGCTGTGTTCACCGAGGATCAACGTCTGCGCTGGTACTATTTACTTGGCTGGGGTATGTATTTCAAACAACTAGATTCTGAGCTCGATTCACCCATCTTGGCATCTTCGTGCTTTGCGTATTCATGCCCCCTTTCCAGTCTCGACTTTAAAAAGCACACTCACAATTCCAATTCCTTGAAGAACTCCCTTCACATATTTCTCTCAAGTGTAGTTTGCTTATTTCATCTGAAACACAATTGGTGGGATTTTCTCTGTAAGAGTTTCAAAAGTATCTATCTGTAAAACTCAGGAACTATTCCATGAAACTGAAGCTAGCTATAAATTACTTCTTACCTATGACATTCAGCTGTGACAAGAATATCTTGGAAGGAATATTTATACGTTTCTTTTCAAACTGGTACATTGCAAATTAATTATAAAGCTTGTTGGTACCTTTGTATACAGCTCAATAAAGATCTTTATTTAGCATATAAACAATACTAAGGGGAAAATAAGTTGTTTACCTGTATTAAAAAAGGAAGGAATGGCGATGACATTAACTTACCTTGATCAGCAAATATTTAACATTTCATTAGCAAGAGCCAAGTAGAAACATAAAGATAATAATAATTAAAGCAGTCACAGAATGGGACACTTCTAATCAGCACTGGCTAAGACAATAGCTCAGGAAAAAAACAAAAGGCAGGGTTTGTTCTTTATAGTAGGTATTTGGAAAGGCAGAAAGTCACCTGGATTCAGCAGTGTGCTGTTAGGTCTGTTCACGTCTATCTACACACATACTTGCACATATGGGCACACACAGAGAAAAGGAAGAAAGAAAGGAAGGAAGGAAGGAAGGAAGGAAGGAAGGAAGGAAGGAAGGAAGGAAGGAAGGAGGGAAGGAAGACAGACAGACAGAAAACTAAAATAATTCCTTACCATTTAAAAAACAAACTTACAATGCCAAACACAACTTCCCCCCAAAAAATGAGGCCATTAGAGTGGCAGATTTTAAAGCAATAGTCTTCACTTAGAACTTGAAATAACATTGTCTTTGTGGGGGAGGAACACAGGTAAAGGTAACCTCAAATACCTTTTCAAGAAAAATGTTTCACAGAAATGTTAAAAGATGTAATGGAACAGAAAAACTTTTTGTTTGGCAATATATGGTTTCATGTTGAAAGCATAAAATGGTAACATGGGTTCTAGATTTTACAATAGTCTAGGTTAAATTAATTCAAGCCCAACATGTAATCAATGGTATTATTGAATTATTTCATTTATGCATTTAGAAGCCCACGTGATTTTATGTGAAAATCTAATAGTTTTAGACTTTCTCCTTTTTTTCATCCCATTTACTGAAATTCGAAGGGTACCAGTTTAGCTTTTTCCTGAGATACATTTCTTAACCTGACTGTGACAGCAAACCCCTTCCTACAAATGCTCAATGCCATCAAGCTATATTATCATATACTACGTACATCTGAATAAAAAGACCATCTTTTTAAAGGGAAATTACAACTTTAGGACACATTCATGGAGAGAAAAACTGCTTTAAAAAATACATTATAAGTTGGCAGGCTAAATGGGTATCATCTGTATTTTCCTGAAGATAAACTCAAAGGGAGTTTCGTTTATGTTTGCTAGCACTTCCACTGTGCCAAAGAAGAGGACAGTACACTCAACTCTGTAACCCAGAGCCAGAACTGTAGAGGAGAAGGAATATACTGGCTTCTCTAAAATATTGTTTTAAAAGGAAACAGAATCAGTTGTGCATGAAGCAAACAGGAAAGAAAGATAATACCCAAAAGAACTCATATGGGCATCAAGGAAGGCTTTCATAGCAATCAGCATCCTCAGCGACATCTCTTAAGGATGGCCCAGAATCTTGCCATGTGAGAGTCTACTCCACAACAGTGAAAGACTCTCTTGTCCCAGTTCACCGTACCAGCAAAAGCATCTTCAGAAACAGCATTAGTAAGAATCACTGTGAAAAACACAATGTACCTGCTGCAGCTAGGAATTGGTGAAAGCCTTTTAATTGTCTAGATGCTCTTAGCTAGACTCCACATGCTGATGATGCTCTAACCAGGAGCAGTTCTATCTGGCTTGGCCAAAGATAATTTGTCTACAAACATCAGGGGACTGTCTTGACAGGGACTCTCAATTTGCAGCCATCTTTGCAAAACTACTCCCATTATCTACGCAATCTAAGTTAAGCTTATGGCATGGGGACCAAGTTTGATTTGTGCTTTTCTGAATTTTAGGGTTCCCAATAGTGCCAACTATTATCCATGCCATTACTCGTGCCGTCTACTACAACGACAAGTAAGTATCGTGTTGATTTTTAAATGAGGATATTCCAAAGAAAGAGCACACTCATACTGACATGGGCCCTTACTTTTCTTCAGCTGTTGGCTGAGTACGGAGACCCACTTGCTTTACATCATCCATGGACCCGTCATGGCGGCTCTGGTGGTGAGAATTGACTTTAAATATATTTTGCTATCAGTGTCGTTGCTCAGCTTTGTGAATGCATTTCTATGTGGCACGTGTGCTGTAACTACAAAATAACGCAAACTTAATGTGATTTTATCATAGAGGAACCAATTATGTTCTTCCAAAAAATTTTTACTTTATATGTCGAGAAGCTCATTTGCATACACAGGATGAGGGCACTGTAGGACTTTAATCTCAAAGACGGTGGTTTCTTTCCTCAGAATAATAAAAATAAAAACAGTCTCAAATCTGAATGACCATATTCTGTTATTACACTGAGGAGGCATCCCTTAGTAACTGAAGAACTTGGATCCAGGCTGGTTTTTGGTCACTCCCGTTGGGTTAGCTACTTTCTTGTTTGCTGTGACAAAAACAACTTAAGAAGGAGTGTATTTGGTCCCTAGTGCGAGGTGATACAGACCATTCTGACAGAGGATGCTTGCCAGAATATGAGACAGCTGTTCATATGATTGTGTCCACAGTCAGGAAGCACAGAAATGAATTCCACTGGTTCTCATCTTCCTTTTATTCAATCATGGGCCAACTTTGAAGGATTGAATTACTATTATAAGTCTCGTTCTTCTCTCTCTCTCTTCTCTCTTTCTCTCTCTCTCTCGCTCTCTTTCTCTCTCTCTCTCTGTATTTATTTATTTATTTACATTTTTGGTAAAGTGGCCATTTCTACTCTAGGTTTTAAAAATCTACTCTATGTACTTAGAATAAAATTCTTTTAAAATTTTATTTTCAAAACTCACTTTGAAAGCCAAAAATTAGATGGGGTTTAGAAGTCAACTTCTTTTACTTTAAAAGTTCTCTAGTCATTGATCTGGTAGATACTGTATTGTCCCCACAGAAGTAATGGGCCATCTGCTAATGTGACTCTTTGCAGGTCAACTTCTTCTTTCTGCTCAACATTGTCCGTGTGCTTGTGACCAAGATGAGGCAAACCCATGAAGCCGAGGCCTACATGTACCTGAAGGCTGTAAAGGCCACCATGGTCCTTGTGCCCCTGCTGGGGATCCAGTTTGTTGTGTTTCCCTGGAGGCCCTCCAACAAAGTGCTTGGGAAGATCTATGATTATCTCATGCACTCTCTGATTCATTTCCAGGTAAGGGAACTAACCCCACATTTACTTGGTGGCTTTTTCTCCTGGTAGATCCATCTGACTGAAATCCATAACATTCCTTGAAAGATTATTTTCTTAGAAGTCAAAATTTGTAGCCTAGAGCTGAGCAGACCCAACCAAAATTTTGAAAGAAATGGGGTTTTAAAAGGCATTTATTTCTACTTTATTGATACAGCGGACCTTTTACTTGTCCCACCTAGGCAGCTTTTCACATATCAGGTAGCTACTGAGCATTTTTTTTCATAAACCATTGTGACTTGGGAGTGATTACAGTAGTGAATTTGCACAGAACTTTCTATGCTTCCTACTCCATTACCACTCATTGTCTGAATTTATCCATGAGAGTTCTAGGCCTGTAAAGGAACTCTGTACCTGGGCTTCTCATGTTGCTCACATAGGAGAGTACAGATTGAGATGCCCGAGTAGTCCTGGGCTGCACAATTAGCTAAACTAAAAAAGAGAGAGGGTTCCTTGTTTCCATTCACTCCAAAGACTTGGCCCAGATTCAAAGCTCCAATAAAGGGTACAGCTAGGTATTTTGAGACTCCATCTGGATATGAAGACGTTCTCAGGGAGAGGATCTACCATAGGGCAGAACTTTTCTTTCTCAATTACAAATTTCAGATCCACTGCATTCTTCTACCAAGGCCTAATATGAGAAGCAGGCCAAAGTTAAGTCCCAATGAAAGGCCAGGCATTCTTTTAATAACCTAAGCTACTGGGTTATAGGTAAAACTTGGCACAAGGCATCCTATGAGACTTAAGCAAGACCCCCAGATGCGACTGAATAAAGGTTTCTGAGAGAAACACTTGGAACAGTTCCTCACTAATTCACAACTCACAACATCACACTCAGACTTGCAAAATATTCCTCTGATGATCACAGTTTTTAATTTTTTTAATTTAACTAATGGACTTTTCCTTCTCTTTTTAGGGATTCTTTGTCGCGACTATCTACTGCTTCTGTAACCATGAGGTAGGTGTGTTTCACAAAATACTATCATCCACTTATATAAAGCCAGCATCTTACATTTTCCAAAGGATCACAGTGAAATTTCACCAGATCTCATTTCAGTATGCCCTAATAGGGGATTGTGAGTAATGGTGTCCTGGTGGTTTTCCTACTACCTTAAGAGCCTGAAGAGCATACCAGGTGTTTCCTTAGCTGATAATGTCAACAATGCAATGATAAAATGAAAATGAAATTTTAATTTTGATTCATTGTCAGCACGTTGCTGTTAGAGATTGCTGTCATATGAAGGCTCATATAAGAATCTGAATATCTGGGTCAGTGTACACAGGACTTAGACAACCACGCTAGTTTCAGCCAGAGTCACCTCTCCTCTAACAAAATCTTGCCTAAGAGCTTAATTTATATGACATGAAAATAGCCCTAGATGTCCTTTCAACGAAGCTCTACAATCTTAGGGAATACAATTCCTCAATTCTTAGAATATACAAGTGTTCATCTCATTGCAAATTAATTCCTATTAAAAACACTTTTATTCAAGACAAATTGCAGTTTGTTATTATATCATTTAATATTTAGAAACATTTTCTAATAATTAACTATGGGAATCTAATACTTGTTCTATTGTTCCCTTGAAGAATATTCACTGGTTATCTAAAATATTTGCTTGTTTTGTCAACTGATACCCATCTCCCAATTCAAGTTAAATATTTTTATTTCTTTTTCACTGGTACATCTTTTTCTTTCATCCAACAGTTTATTCCTCCACTCAACAAAGTATATTTGTGGACTCATGATTACTAAGTGATAAGAGTCTGGAATAAAAATGAGGTTTCCTTCTGTTACTAGCTGGTAGAGTAACCTCTCCTCCTCCTTTTATTCTTTGACAGTAAAAACTAAAAACTGAATGGGGCATAAATCATCCCTGTAGAATATTGTTGCACCAGTGAGAATGCTCTGTGAATGTAGACTCTTGCATTTTGAGTTTCTTTTAGTATATAAAATAATTTTTTTCATCTGAAACAATATCAAAACAAGGCTAATACAAAAATAAGACTCACAAAGGCCAAGCCTTGAAAAAAAGCATAAGAGGATTGCATGCATTTGTAAAATTGCCACAATATTTATTATCTCTTAACTACAATGTCATTGGGAGTCTCAGACACAGAAAGTAAACCCAAGGGGGAACCCTGACAGTTGAAATAACTGGAGTTTATTGCCTATGTTTTTTCTGGTTTTGAAATGTTTCTGTTTTCATTAAGATTGTGCAGCTAGAGGAAGGTGTAAATGTGACATTTCTAATATTACAGAAATGGTATGCTGGACCAAATGTAATATCACGCAGTCCCATGGACATCAGGCATCTGGGTCTCAGCTGGACATTCTGCATACATTTCCCCTTCTGTCACTAAATGCAAGGCACTCATGCTCATAGGATGTTACTTTCAGCTACATCTGAGATAAGTCTGTCATGAGGCTTTGCCTAGCTGGATATTGAGTTTTGGCAAAGATCCAAGGGGCTAGTAGGTCAGGAATGCAATGATAAAAAATTGAAAATTTAATTCTGATTCATTATCAGCATGTTGCTGTCAGTGATTGGCATCATGGAAATAAAGCCTAGCAGGGAGGGCTCATGGATAGCATAAGAGAAGCGGGTATGCTAGACTGGTGATAGAGTAGAGAATGAATGATGAACAGGCCTTAACTCTTTCCACTATTGGAAGGAAACCACACCTCCCATGCATCAGCACATAACTTATGTGCTTACAAAAAAATTTAACAGGAAAAGAGGGATACACACCAAAACATCCCAGTCTAACCAAGAAGATTCCAGTATAATGTTTGTCTCTTCAGATGTGGGAACCAAGGCCCAAATATACTAGCCTTGCATGGCTCAGTCCTATATAATAGGGGCTGCAAGAACAACTGTGTCTTCAAACCCTCAGACAGAGCTTTCCTTTTTCTAATTCAAAAACAAATACATTGATAAAAATCAAGTTATGTTGCTTTTCCAGGTAAGCAATAACAAAATTATAATCTGAAACACCATGCATGGGTCTTACCCAATGATCTCTCTAGACATTTCTATTTCTTTTCAGAACAGACAGAAGTCTCAGTGTTGTTTTGGTTTTTGGATTTTGTTTCAAGATCACAAGTTTAATGCCCTTATTCTTATCCTCAAAACAGCATAGAGTCCAAGTACAATATCCATCTACCTCTATGAGAGATAATAAGTTGTATTGGGCTGTCATTACTGTTCTTTTTGCATACTGCTCAGGGACTGTTTCTACACATATACTTTATAAATGGAAGCAGCTTGGAAGCTGATTGCCATCACCCCACAAAAGGATGGCTCATAGATTTGAGATGCAATTAGAGAAGGTTGCTAACTTCCTGAAATCATAATTTTAAGTATTAAAGTTGACTTTAAACCCTTTGGCCTCCTCTTGGGTTTGGTAATTCAGTATATGTGGATTCTCTGTGTAGGGATTGTAAAAGGACAGGAGAGGCAAAACCAAGATTTTTTTCCCCTCATAGGGCACTTCTCGCCTACTTATACTACACGTTTAACTGTTTGCAATGGATGCCTCCAAGTGAGCTTTAGCCGTAAGGGCAACCTTGGTACCTAAGAGATGCTGAATCCATGGAAACTATCCATTCCCTTTATCTACAGACTCTGCATCTCCAAAGATACTGAACTGGCATCTTTCCTAGTTTGTCATGAGTACGCTGGTGGTCTCTAGATTATAAACCTGACATCAAAGGGTTTATCTACAATCCAAATAAAGCCAGGCTTCAACTGGAACTTAGGCTCTTCCACATTGCAGCCCCCACCTGTGCACACATGGCATAATCTATGCCCTCCCAGCTCTAAGTGAACAGGACAGTGATGCCCTTGTAAGAAGGCTGTTGTGAGGATTAAGTATATTAATTCAAATCAAGTGAGATTTTAATATGGCCTGTGGCAATCAGTCAGTAAGGAGTAACTAAATTCTTTTTGCCATCCTTCGTTCCTGTATGATTTTATCAGGGCAAAGTCCAGCTGCATGATATATCTCACCCCTTAGTGCTGCAAGGTTTTGTCTCTCTGCTTCAAATACGGTTGTATCTAAAATGCTCCACCCACACACATACATCCATAGCTTGTTTGAAAAGTGCAGTATTTCAAATGATCCAATTACCAAATTATTCTGATTGGTTTTTTTTTCTACAAAAAGAGACAGAAGTCTCATTCTTAAAATGTTTTCACTGCCTTAGTCAGAGTTTTTGTCTGGACCACCTCATGTGGTGCTAAGGGTAAATGCAGAACATAGGTCTGTTATCGTAAAATTTATGACTATGTTGTGGTTTATGAATATATTTTCATGATCCGCAGGTTAAGATTTTAATAAAATCATGTCTTAGTATGAAAGGCAGCAGGTAATTTTTCTTAACTCTTTCTCTCTACTGAGACGTCTGCTACATTATGAAATGAAGTAACCTTCTCTCTCTCAAGCTATGAGAGACAAGACAGAAAGCTTTGCTCAAAAATGGCCAATGGCTTGCTTGCCAGTTGTTACCCAGACAAGTAACTCACTATCTTGATTGGCATATTGATATTCCAAGAAGGTATATTTCTTAGCCACAGTATAAATTTAGTTCTTGGATTAGATCTACAGCGTAACGTCCATTTGCCTCTGATGAGCCCCAAGCGTTATGTACATAAGTTTTGTTTGGGTCACAGCCGATAGTCTTTGGCAACAAGTTCTCTTTGCCCTTGCAGGTGCAAGTGACCCTGAAGCGTCAGTGGGCGCAGTTCAAGATCCAGTGGAGCCATCGCTGGGGTAGGCGCCGCCGCCCCACCAACCGAGTGGTTAGCGCTCCTCGTGCTGTAGCCTTTGCAGAACCAGGTGGCCTCCCCATTTACATCTGCCATCAGGAACCAAGGAATCCTCCAGTCAGCAACAACGAAGGCGAAGAGGGTACTGAAATGATCCCCATGAATGTCATCCAGCAAGACTCATCCGCTTGAATGCTTGAATGTGAAGCAACCCCCCAACATTGTGATCCACTGAGCCTTCATTTCCTGGGAGAACGATAGACCATGCGTTTCAAGTGATCCCCATCCTCCCAGGAGCTAAGCATATCATTTGTGAAGATGTATTAAGTGAATTTGTCCATAGTGAATTTGAAGAACGTTATTCTTGGTACTATTGCTTTGGGAGTCAGGCTAGGCTCTCAGTGCAACTTGTGAACTCCATTATTCATCTAGGACTGAGATGACAGTGTTCATAGGAATGTAGACAAGGTATCCAAAACTGCCACTAAATTGACCTAGTTCAGATAAGGGTGCTCCATGTTAATCTTGAGCCATTTGTACCTTTGAGAAACTAAAATCACTCTCAATGTTTTTAATTTTAACACTGGACTTTGAATTAGACTATTTCTGTATTTGGCTACGGATCTGGTTTTTAATGTTTTTATTTCAGTCAATTCCTATATTGCACATTTTTTCATCCATACAATGTCAACTGCACAAATAACATGACCTCTGGAAGATGCTGTGTCTTTTATAACATGATCCACGTCACCAGGCAGACCCAAATACTGTAAAGAATTGATCTGAATGTTGAGTGTGCTTTGGTCACTGACATTTATAAATTGGGAGGTCATCAAGAACCTATCACTAAATTTTTCACAAAACTGACCCCCCTCAAATGTAATTTTCCATCAAAGAGAACACTCTTTAAAGATAGTTTTCCACTTTCCTAAACTACAGGATTTATAAAGCAAATCATTCCAAGGTTTATAAAGCAGATTACCTCTTGCCCTTGGGTGCTATTTAGCAGTGAGGGATAGATTTGTTTACGACTGGTAATTAAAAGACTCCATTCAAGTCCATTAACTGCCTTCCACCCAGCTTCAAAGCTTGACAAGATCCCGTGTTTTCCAGGAAGACTCAGTGTGGCTAATTACAAATCAGTTTCTAGTTGACCTCTTGTTTGCTTCTATTAGCAAAACAAGGAGGGAAAAAAGCAAACCACAATGTAAGGACTTGGAGTTTAACCACATATTAGTTCATCTTAAATTAAAGACAAGCTTCTCACCAAAACTCAGTACCATATTTCCACGCCTCTCTTTACTCCCCAGAATGAGATCTTCCAAGATCCACAAATAAACCAATACCATTACCAATTTCTGAATCTGCAACTGCAATCAATTATCATTATTAATTTGTATGCTGAATGAGACGCATCCTTGAGACCCTTAAAAATCTCATCTCCTCTTTGTCATCTTGTGTCACTGCCTTTCAGAGGTGATTTAGTTGCGTAAAAACAAAAGTAACTTGATTTGTTCTGGTTACGTACTTGGTGCACCCAGAGAAAATTGTATTTCGCTAGCAGCTGTGGCCCTTGGATACTGAGAGTCTCCTTTACCAAAATGGGAGAATTGAAAGGAAGGATTTTTTTTCCAATCACAGTGTTACGTGGTGATGTTCCCATGTTTTGTTTACAAACATTGAAATCAGTGTATTTCAGGCAGCTCTGGTACAAATGTGATAGTGTATTGCTGAAGTGTTTGAGACGTTATTGTGCTTCTGTAGTAGGGGCTGATGAAATCAAACTGACTTATCATAGCATTGCATGTAATACCTAAATTGTGTGAAACACTTCTTCTGTGTACTTGTATAAATTAATACAAGCATGTTGAAAAGGCAAAGATGTTTGTTGGCATATTTTTCTAAAGAAATACATTGTCATCTTCCATTCATTCATTTTTGTCTCTGCTCATTCCACGCCTTCTTCATTTCACCCAGGAGCTACCAGCATCTCCATCTTGTTCATCTTATGGGAGGGAGGAAGAGCTAAAAGCTTAGGTTAGAGATGGCTTACATGAATACAATATCCTCATCTGTATTAGTGTAACCACTTTCAATCTAACGAGGTGGTACAGTTCTCACACCCTTGATGATATGAAACCATCCCAAACTGTCCATCTGTTATTAGATACCTTTGGGGATTCTAGCAAAGAAATCCAGGACAGGGACATAGAAGATCATTTTGTTCTGTGTTGGTTTTCATTATTCTGGAGCCAGACTTGATCTGTCCAACATTACCTCAGGTCATTGGAATTATTACAAGTTCCTAATATAATTTGAAAGAAAGATTAAGATTGAATTAAAGATAACTAATTAAATACCATTAAAATGCACAAAGGCCACTGTTAGAAAGATATTTTTTGTTCAAATCCAGAAAGCATGAAATGAAAAACCTGAGGTTTAAGTGAGAACCACTGGGCTCATGAAGGGAAACAAGGGTGATTTGTAAATGTAGCACCTAATTTTCTGCCTTCTAAGACCTGGAGATCTTTTTAGAAAAGATACATAGAAATGCACCTTTCCCTGTATGGTCCAGAGAACAGAAATAAGAGATTTTTGAAAAACAAAAATAATTTCACACTCCATAATTATATCTTCAAGAGAACAGCTCCTTTAGTGGTGGCCGCCCATCTTTTTAGATCTTCTCTTGTAAAATTTCTACTGTTACATTACTCTAATGATCTTTGCGTACAACTGGATATTATGGTGCTGAGGGAAGAAAAGGCATTGGGGAAAGAGACATGGTAAAATATTTATTCAGCATTAAGTTGCACTTCATTCGTTACTCACTGGTACAGATGTTTCATACCCATTCTGTCCTACCATACATCTAACATTTATCAATAGTGACAACATCTTAATTTCTGGGTCGGGTACAAATCAAGACTTTCAAGTCCCAAACTTAGCCATTGCTATTCCAAGTGTGAAGAAGCAAAATGGCGAGTGTTGTTGGAGACGGTAGCCGGATGTGAGGTCCAAGCACTGGAAATGCTCTCAGAACATCTGCACAATGTTTTATCTAGGATCCGTTTTCTAGACAACAACAAGGAAAACATTGGTCCTTTCGAGGCTACCTTATGGCTTACTGCTTAACACATGACAACACTTTGGGGTTCAAAATGAGGCCCTTGATAAAAAAAAAAGTAGAGATTGAAGAATACATTTGGAAAGCTATCAGGTACATACAGAGAAATCCCACTTGTTATTTTGAAAGAAAAAGTCAGGCATCTTACTTCTACCTCGGGTTTAGGTCCAATTAATGTCATAGATTGACAACAGGCATGGGGCATGGGAAAGTGGCTGGAAAACTAAAAAGAAGAAAAAAATTATAATATAGTATTGGGATGGCAAAGGAAGGAGGAAAAATTTCCAAACCAAGAATTTTAAACATTTTTTTTGCAACATGGAATTAACTTACTTTCAATACCTCCAAATAATCCCCTGCAGTGTTGAAGAAAAACACCCTTGAAACTATAAACTAGTAAGATCTGAAGATGTTTCTAATGCTGTATCTTCCTTCACTTAAGTTAGCAATGTGTTTGAGGATTTCAGGTTTTAAGTATTGGCCGGCTGGCCCCGTATGGTTCTAATCAATGCCTGTTTTCTACTTAAAGAAATTCAATATATTCTATCTAACTTTCCCAGAAGCTCTTCCACTGAGACTGAAGCTGGGCCATCCCTCTTTCCCTATTGACCAGCAATGCCACCTAATGTCACTGAAGTCTCTGTTGCTGAAGTAATCTATTATCTTTTAATTAGGAAAATTTGCCTCCAAATCTCAGACTATGTTAGTGAAGTGTTCAATAGAAATTCAATAAAGCCAGTTAGATGCCTTTCATTAAAAAAACAAAAAGTCACAAATAGACCAAGAATTATGTCTCAGTTCAACCCTCTCAGACAAGCTGACCAAAGCTAATATACAGATCTCTCACACATGTACTATGCTCCTAGGCACACACTCAGCTACAAACTCTAAAAATATTTACTCAACCAAGGGGGTAGTTTGTAGGGTTGTAGGCCTGTATCCACTCCTCTACTGGGCACAGCCACTTGGGGAAGCAGAACTCTGGGAGTTTGACTGCACTTACCCCCAAAGACACGGCTCGGAGGGTGGAAAGGCACAGGTGGGAAAGCCAGAGCTGACTCAGAGATCCCCAGGCCTGCAACAAGGCTGTGTGTGGGATTCTCAGACTCTTGGACATACAGGCAATGTTGGGAGTCACAGAAAAAGAGCAGAGAATGGAGTCAGAGACCAAAGGCTGCATCTAACCCGGGGAGGAGGGGCTCCGACTTTTCTCACGGGGTGATTGTCCTTATTTTGGCAGATGTAGGAGGGCAGAGAGGAGTTCTACAGGAGATTAGGCTAAGGCTCTGTAGGCAAAGACCTTCTTCGTGACTCCCCACAGTGGATATTGGTGAAAAGAGAGAGTCCATGGTTCTAAACAGTTTATTGTCATGGCACAAAATGGATCGGAAAACCATACCCCACTTCTCAATGTGGGCCTGAGATCAAGAGCCATTTGCAGGGAAGAATGTTTGGGAAGGCAAGCTTATTGGTTCAGTCCTCTGGGCCTCTAGGTACCTCATCAGCATAGAGAACTCTACTTTGGGCCTACATAACCATAGGACAGATTTCTTTTATGTGAGAAGCATGGCACATATTCCAAGTCAGGAATCTGTCAGGGGTCTGGGAGTCACCTAAGCCTCAGGTGTGTGCCCACCAAGTCTCTGCTCTATTTTACCAAACTTCCTGGCATGGCTTTACATCCCACAGTAGTTAGTTTGTGTGTGGCAAGTATTTTGCTGAATGTAACGTATCTCCTGGGCCAATTCGCTGTGGTCTATGTACTGTGATAAGCATATGTATACTGAAGGTCTTACAGAGACAATGTATGAAGGCACGGAGATGATAAACATCATTTAAGGAGACACAGACATCTATATAGGACAGACCAATAGCCACTAGCTCCCCTACTTCTATAAGAACTGATCCACTCCTTATTCCCATTTCAACAATAAGAATACTGTATAAAATGAAGTTGAAGATCGTGTCCACACATCACACTTAGTGGCTATTTTGGTTACTTCCATTGATTCTGCAATCAAATGCCTGATAAGAGGAAGGATTGATCTGGCTAATAGCTGAAGAATGAATATGGTCATTGGATTCACTGATTTTAAAAAAGTGGAGGACACAACTTTGGGAGGGTCACTGGTTTGGGAGTTGGAGAGGAGTTGGACAGGGAACCTGTGGATATGATCAGAATATGAAATCTCAAAGAATAAATTCAAAATAGCATAAATTTTTAAAAGAAAGAATATAGTCCATTTTGACAGGGAAGGTATCACTGCAGAACCATGAGGAGGGTGGTCCCATTGTGCCTACAGTCTGGAACAGAAAACACGCAGGTTGTAGGGAAGACTATGAAACCTCAAGGGCTGCTCCCATGGCCCAACTTCTCCCAGCAAGGCTCCACCTACTAAAGGTTCCACAACTCTGCACATAACTCCTGAAAACCAAGAGGGTGATTGTTTTAATTAATTGCTCTGAAAACACTGTGACTGAGGCAACTTACAGAAGAAAAAGTCGATTCTGGATTTACAGTTTCACACAACTAGAGTCCATGACCATCACAGCAAGGAGCACGGCAGCAGGCAGGCAGGCATGAGCTCACATCTTGATCCATAAGTCTGTGGCAGAGAAAAGTAACTAGGAACTGTATGGACTTTTGAAACAAATGTCACCCCCAGAGACACACCTCCTCCCACAAGGCTATACCTCCTAATCCTTCCTAAACAACTCCACCAACTGGGAGCCAAATACTCGAATACGAGAGCCTATTCTTATTAAAGCTAAGTAACATTCTTATTAGGAAAGTGATAAAGAAAGGTATTCTGAGGAAGAAAATGGAAAGGGCAACCAAGAGGAAAACCCTGTTAGAGCAACCGTGTGCTTTCTGGGAATCAGCCCTGAAGGAACTATAGAATGTAAGAGGACACAGTCATTTCAATATTTACCTCATTAGTAATAAAAGAGATCACCTAATGGGAGGAAAGTAACACAGATAAGAAGAGACCAAAAACAAAACAAACAAACAAAAATCCCAAAGATTCATGAGTCAGCCTGCATTTGAGGAGGGGAAGGGAGGGCTAAAGAAACCAGACCAAGATCATGTGCAGGAAAGAACAGGGGAGAAGACAGATATTCAGGGTCGTTTGTACTTCAATCCTCTCTAGTGCTTGAGATCTTTCCTTCACACCAAGTCTGACTGTTGCTTCCAGTGTTCATGAGATCCTCTCAGAGATGTAAAAAACTCTCAGAGACCCAAGAAAGCTCACATAAATAAATACACACTCTGAGCAGCTACCCAGGATATGCATGGCTTCTCTTTTCAATTCCCAAGGAACTGGTGGGTTATAGCTTGGTGTAGTTTTTCCCATCCTATCGTTTTATTTGCAAAGTCTCCTATGTGTTCAGGGTGAAGGTTTCCTGGTAGGTTGGCCATAGAAAGAAAGACAAAGGATAGCTCTGTGACAACCATTTCTCCACTTTCTCACTCTCCTCCTTTATTTGCCTTCAGTGACCAGAACTCACAAAGTCAAACTCTGTCATTTAGTCGTCCCCCCATAGATGTTAAAACCTACCAAAAAAGAGTTTTCAGAACAAATTAGCTAGAAGTTCCAATAGAGAGCTAGCAGATAAAGAATTTTGCCATCTACCAGTACTCAAGAAACACTGGCGAATCCAGAAAGCTACAAAATGTCTGTCGGAGGTCTTAAATGGAGCTGATGGCAATAGATAAGGAAAAAGAAGAATCAAATAATAAAAAAATAAATAAATAAATAAATAAATAAATACCCCCCAAGTGGGACTACAGGCTATGAAAATGAAATAGCTGAAGTAACCAAAGAGGAGAAATAAATAGCATTTAATTAATAACATGGACACAACTTTAAAATGAGTTAAATGAAATAGAAAATTAGGTTTTCAGTCTGTCCAAGAATAAAATTATATTTAAAAAGTAGAATATAAAAACCTAGAGACAGAGATGGAAGCCTCAATATCTGTACAAAGTGGTTTCTAAAAATAACATTGAAAACAAAAAAGAAAATGGAGAGTCGAACACATTTATTAAAATGTGGTTAAAACCACAATTCGATTAAAAGAAATAGTAAGACAAAGAAGGTTAGTAGAAAAGGAAAAACAAAATATTCCATGTTCTCTATCATATGCAGAATTCATATATAAAAGTGTAAAAGCAAAAGTTTAATGTAGGGAAGAGAGACTAACACAAGAAGTTAAGGGAAACAGAAACAGTTAATAGAGGGAGGAAATAGGCAAATTATGAAGTTAAATAAAAGGCTGCAATGAAACCTATTGTTTTGTAAGCAAAAAAGTTTTAATGCAAAAGATGAAAGACACTAAAAAATGATTTACTGAAAGATTTTCAAATACAGGCAAATACTAAAACTCTTCATAATGTTAATAAGATCGAAGCAAGGAGAAGTCAACATGGCAGATACGCAAAGCTTCCTCTTGAAAAGAAAAAAACAGATGTAAGTGACTTAGGAAGAAGTATGAGTGGACAGATGACTGGGTCCTCAGATGTGTGAGAGCATCATAATGGCATCCTGGTGTCCATGCTCACCAACTAACAACAGAGAGGTTGGCGATTGGAAAATAAAATGAAGCCCTATAGGCAACAAGAGACACTAGAAAACACAGAAAGTAAGCTGAAGACAGATGGAAATGAGATCGGTTGTGGCAGGGAAATAAATAAAAGATTCTGTCTTTATATGAGTAACTATAACATTATATAAAAGCAATTAAAGGACAGTGTGTAATTTGACTCAGGCAGCTATAACAATATACTATGGGCTACATAGTCTAGGAGGAAAAATGTACAGCTCACAGTTCTAGAAATTTGATTTCCAACATCAAGATATTCAGCAAAGTCAATGTCTTATGAAAGTCTGCTCCCCACAGCCCTTCCATTCCTTGACTTGTAGAGGAGAGAGTAACGGAATTCCCTCGGGCCCCTTTTCATAGGGACACTATTCTGGTTGATGAGGCAGGTGCTTTCATGGCTAGATTCTGCCTCGATACATGAATTCTGAGAGGCACGAACATTCAGACAACATCACATAAAAATGGAAATTATATCCTAGCAAAAGTAATAAGTGTATAGAAGACTTATAACCACAATAAAGCCATATATGCCCTAAACTTCAAATTACATCAAGCAGCATTAAAGGAACAATGGAAGGAATCAGTGCTGTAACAGAAGGTGTTCACATGCAAGATTCAGAAGCTGCCAGGTCGAGCAAACACGAACAGTGTTATAATGTACCTGCAAAGGAGCCGTTGATCTCAGGAAATTACAAATATATCAAGCAGCATGCTTGACAATATAGGAAACAGTCCTCCTAAATATGCACAGAATGCTCATAGCACAACCGTATTTAAGAACAGAATATAAGTTGTAAAGGATTGCAGCCACCAGTGATCTGTAACCATGACATAACAGAATGTAAGGATAACTACAAAATTTGAGCTTAAATAATCTAATATTTCTGTATAATGTTAATTTTCCAAGAATATATATGTATACATCTAGACAGACAGACAGATAGATAGATAGATAGATAGATAGATAGATAGATAGATAGATAGATATTACTATCACATAGGTTTTCTATTTTGTGTTTAAACTCTATTCTATACTTTGTGTGTATGTTGGCAAGGGTAGAGAGAGAGAGAGAGAGAGATTTACACATTGGTACAAGTAAAATGCAATGCACCTAAGAGGGAAAAGGCCAACTTTATTGGGTCAGTTCTCTTTTTCACTTTTATGTGTCTTCTGACAACTGAATTCAGATAGTCAGCCCCTTTTGTTTAAACATAAAACCCATATAGATCTAGACTTTATTTCTGTTTTATTTGTTTGTTTATTTATTGTGTTTGTTTGGGTGTATTCACAGTTGTGTGAAGGGCCAAGCACATAGGCCAAAAGAACACATTGAATACTTGACAGCTACAGTGACAGGACTTTGTGGGATGCTCTGGTTTGTTATGTGTTGGCCCTTATAAGTGAACAAGTCCTCCTAACATCTGAGCCAGGTGTGCTACGCTTTCTGCATTATTACTACCTCAATGAATGCACTGTTGGCAACATTAAATTTATGGGTCATAAACATAGAAAGAAATCAAACGTTGGGTATACTTAAGAAGAAAAAGAGGTTGGGCAACAGAGTCCAAAGAAAAGAAGAAAAATTTTTGTTGATTTTAAAATGTTAAGGATAAAACAATGGAGTTGGGCAACAAATAAAATAAAATATTTAGGATAATATGATGTCTGGGCTGGAGAGATGGTGCTGCCTCATTCTTTCCAAGGACCTGTTCAGTTCTCATCACCCATGTGGTGGCTCACAGTCACCCACAACCCCATTCTAAGTGCTCTGACCCCCTCTTCAGACCACTGCAGCATCACACAAGAATGTGATACACATATACATATGCAGAAAAATATTTATGCATGTAAAAATAAGAGACTTTTTAAAATGCAGTAGTAAGATGGGGAAAGTACTATCTGCCACCCTAAATCTTATTTTTAAGTAAGATATTTATAAATATTTAGTTTCAGCATCAGATTGTTCATAGTAGTGTCAATTTGACCTTTGGGGAAATCTATCAAGGAAGAAGAAGAACTCTAATGAGATTGTTCAAGGGAAAAAGAAATAGCTATTTTAAGACTATTTCTTAAAAGGAAGAACAATTAATATACAACAAATAGTATAAGACAATATGACCACTATAACATTTGCATGTTCACTGATAACCAACAATACACACTCAAAAATTAAAACAGATTAAAAAACTAATTTTCTAAATATTTATGGAAAAAATAAACAAAAACTAGAAAATTTGCATAAAATAGTAAAATAACTACAACCTTAAATGACCTGACTGATACATCCTATCAAATATATTGAGAAATAGTTCAATTTTAAAACATTTTCTGGATACTCAAAGTATTCCACTTGTATTATTAACAGATTAGCAAGTCAGAGAAGCAATAAGTTTTCCAATAGTTCTAGAAAAATGTACACACATAATGGGGCACGTGTTATCTAATCCCACACAGAAGGAAGGCCTTAAGGCTAAGAATGTCTCACTGTAAAAAGTGAGTCTGCATACTAAAGAAATGCTTTTGGCAGAGAAGTTTAGCTTGTACACATATCATAAGTCAAATCCATCTGTCTGTTGTCTATAGTAAAATCACCTTAACTTCAGAGATAGGAACCACCTTAAAGTTAGAAGATATCCCAAGCAAATATAAAAAGGAAGTAAGTGGGTGCCACTGTCCTAATACCTGACAAAATAGACTTCAAATTAGATTAGGTTGAGAGATAAAGACAGACTTTGTTTTAATCAAGAGAACAGTTAACCAAATAGACACTATAATCTAAAGCACATATGTCCCAAATGTGGGTGTAGCCAATTTCACAAAAAAAAAAAAAAAAGAATTACTTGACTTAAATACATTTCAGCTAAGGAGGTGATTTCAATACCCTACTTCCTGCAAGACTGGACATCTGAGTAAAAAAAATAAACTTAAGAATTAAATGATATAATTCAGTAAATTGACCTAATGGGTGTCTACAGAATAGTCTACCTGAACATCAAAGAACACAAGCTGTTCAACAGCCGATGGAAATTTCTCTAAAATAGATGACACTCTTGGACGCAAAACAAATTTAATGAATTCAGAAAAACTAAAATAAGTTCACATATTCTATCTGACGACAATACAGTAAAGTTTAAAAATCAACGACAAACCAACAGTAGTTAGACAAACTCACAGAAATTAACAGGACTTAATTTGGGATCCCAAATTAATGATTTGGAATTATTAATGGGATTAAAGAAGAAATCAAAATAATAAAAAATAAAATGAAATCCCAGAGTTAAACAAAAGTTAAAACACCACAAAGTGAAATCTCCATAATACATTAAAAGCAGTCCCATGAGAGAAATTAACTATAAGTTAATTTTAAAACTGTAAGTAACATTTTAAAAATTGAAAGAGAAAACATCAAGAAAAAAAACAAACACCAGTGAAACTACTCTACATTGGAATGTTAGAATAGAACTTAAATCTATATTCCTGGGCCATATTCATTCATATCTTGCTTTAGAATAAACTGTCTCTTATTCCCTTTCAAGATAAATAAAACCATATGACTTCATCAATTGAAAGCAATGAGGACATCACATCAAAGAATCCATTTTTCTGACCCAGTCATAGACTTCAAACTCAAGACCACATTCACGTGGACTTCAGAAACGCTGGATCTTCAACCGCATTGGCAGTTGAGTACCCAAAGTAACTGAACTGCATGCACAAAATATTGTCTTTAGTCAACAGGGGGAATGGTAATGAAGAATTCCTGGAAAGAAACTCTTTCTACAAAGGCTGACTGACATAGCTAATCACAGTGACTATGGAGAATTTTGAATTTCCAGCCAAAAACTGGAAACAACCTAGATGTCCCTCAGCTAAAGAATGAATAAAGAAAATGTGGTACATTTACACAATGGACTGTCATTCAGCTGTTAAAAAAATTACATAATGAAATTTGCAGGTCCAGAGTCTAATTACCTTGGGCTATCTCTGTCCCATAAAGTGCCATTCCTTGCCCACCTCTGTGTCGGACCTTTGAAATGTATTATCTCGGCCTATTTGTTTGTTTGTTTGTTTGTTTTCTGAGATGGAGTCTTCCCATATAGCCTTGGCTGACTTGGAGCTCACTGTGTACACCAGAGCTGGCCTCAAAGCCATAGAGACCTGCCGGATCCTGCTCCTAGGTTATCGATTTGCACTACCATACCTAGCCTCTTGATCCCAAACTCTATCCTCCAATATGCAAAGGGCAAAAAATGCTATCAGGTAGCATCCAAGGCCTGCATTTGAAATTACCCCACCTCCCTGTAAACTCCAGCAATATAGTTTTAAATACCTTGGCTTATTACTGTTTCCTGTGCTGAAGAGATTCCCAGGCTGCTGCCCTTGTCTTTGGTTGCCCACCCCCAGAGCTTGTACATAAGACTTTCTTGCTCAAGACACAACATACTTTCAGTATTTAAATGAATCAGGCTGAAACTGACCTAGAAACCCTCTGCCTAGTCCTTCTAGTATCAGAAGGCGCAACAGAGCAGTATGCAAGCTGCTAAGCGGTACAGTCAATAACACTACCCAGCTGTCATGCCAACAACCCACAACAATGGCCAGCATGCAAGATATCCCCAAGGGTACAATAATGATACCTAATCAACAGCCATCTAATTGTAATTAAGGCCCAAGTAACAGAGAGTTCATGCATGGTACTGCAAACTGAGCCAACAACCACTAGCTGGTGAGCTCATGGAATCTAGTAAAATATTTACACCTGCCACTTTCCTAAGCCAGTACAACCCCTGAGTTCTAAACACTTACACTTATTCCCACTGACAAATGCAGCCCTCACCACTCTTATCAGATAATCTTCTTTTGCAGAAGACAGAAACCGTTATAAAGTACACAACTAGTCAAAATGAAGAGAACAACTAACTACCTGTGGGTTGCCCAGTCCCAGTTGGTACCTCTAACACAATCCATCCATCTAAGGCTTAAGGAATATCACGGAAGAATGGTCAGAAAGAGTGTAAGATCCATGGGTCACCCGATCCCAAGTGGTCAGCCTTAAACACATTTACATATGACTAAATGGACTCCACAATGTGTGTGTGTGTGTATGTGTGTGTGTGAGAGAGAGAAAGAGAGAGACAGAGACAGAGAACTAATAAAGAAGCAGTGATAAATTTGAGAGGAAGTAGGTATGATAGGGAAGGAACTGGAGGGGAGAAAGAATGGAGAAAATGTATTAAATACAGTATTCAGGTATATAATTCTCAAGATATTTAAATTTAAGAACATTGGTAGAGTATCCATGGAGCATAATTCCAATGTTCCTTTAAAAGGCAAATGTGTTTCTATGATTTTCTTCAATAACTAGTATTGAATGGAAAGCAAGTTTGCAAGCAATGTTGTGATTTGAATGTGAAATATTTGCATAGGCTCACATTGAGTCCCCAGCAAGCGGTGATGTTTGAGAAAATTGAGGAACTTTGAGGGCAGGAAGCCTTGCTGGAAGGAGCCGCTCACTGAAGGCAGCCCTTAGGCTTTCTACCCTGGCTTCGCCTATTGCTCATCGCATGATTTCTGGGTATGCATGGCTCCTGGCCTGCCCTGTGCCTTCCCAGACTGCTGCCACGTCTTCTCTACCATGATGGACTGTGTCCCCAAGGAACCGTAAACCAAAATAAACAATTTTCACTTTTAAAAAGGAAAGAACAAAATAGAAGAAAATCAAGAACATAGAGGAGAAAATCCACCCACAGTCAAGCAGAGACTACAGAAATCAAAATCCAGGAGCTCTGAAGGAGCCACCAAAACTCACCCTATGGCTTAACCGGGTCAACAAGAAAACCTGAACATTAATAACAGGAGCCCAAATGGCCAAAATTATAGAATCAAGCTCCAATGTGACCTACATTTAGTAGCTCTAACTATGTTGTAAAACTGAGAGAGAAATAGAGGCATACCCAGAAAGGCAAAGTAGAATCTTGCAAATCCCTGCTCCTACATAAATCAGTGAGAACACAGATCACAAATACAGTATATATATATATAGATAGATAGATAGATAGATAGATAGATAGATAGATAGATAGATACAGATAGATAGATATAGATATAGATAGATAGATATAGATATATAGTTATATAGATAGAGATAGAGATAGAGATAGAGATGATATAGATATAGATATAGATAGATATATATCTCCCAAAATCTAACTAGTAGCCTCTGTTCTTTACCCTCTGATGTCACACAATGTGTGCTAATGATGACACAATCACTGTTTATTTGTTAAACATTCAGATCCCTGGGCTCTACTTCAGTACTTGGAACTGGAATAGCTAGGGGAAAAAATATAAATATAAACCTCAATCTGGTTGCTTCTCAAATGGTAATGGGCTGGGGGATGATCAAAACCTTGGCTAAAGGGGTAAGTAGGCTGGTATCTGAAATTCTGTTCTTCTAAATCCCCAGGATTCTGCAAGTGCACTAAGTGGTTATATAAATGCATATGCCCGCAAAGACCTGTATGCATCGGTAATATGAGACAGGGAGCAGGATATTACCTACAACTAAATATTCATTGTTTTCCAGACAATGACAAATACCTTTTCACAAAATTACAAAACCACCTTGATCAATTTTCACTATTTACTTTATCCCAAACCTTTATATGCCCAAAAGGATATGGGGATGGGGAGGGGGGGATGTTTATAATTCCTAGCAACTGGATGAAAAGAAGTTCATACTCATTTTCATTTTATTCAAACCACATTTGCAATCAGCCCCTAAATTCTTATCTTGTCTCTTTACAATGGTAAGCAGCATTCACACTGCCCATGATAAAAAAAAATGATAGTAATCAGCCACTGGAATTGATGTCAGAAAGAGTTTGCTTTACAGGGAAACTCCCTTAGTAAAAAAAAAGGAGTTAAACCCACATTTTGAAATTCTTCAGATGAATCCATTCACCCCAGGGCTTATAATTTACAAGAGATGGCTGATATGGACCATGAGTATAACTCAGTTGTTTCCTCAGCATGCAGAAAGCACTGGGTTTGAAGTCCAGCACCATAGGACATTGTGGTACACTTCTGGAATCTCAACACAAGAACATAGAGGTAAAGGGATCACCTTCTCATTAGCAGTGTCATAGTTTGAGACCACTCTAGGTTACATGGGACAACTGTAACTCTCCAAAAAAAAGTGTGACTTTCTTGTTGAGAATGAATCTAGGGTTTAGGAACAGGGTCCTGTTTGTAGTTACAAACACCCCCTACATTAAAATAAGGCAAGACACTGCATTCAGAACTTTCACACCAACAGCCCTGCAGATTGCTCAACCAGATGGCTCCAATGGGTGGTTACAATATCTGTTCGCAGGACTCCCCAGCCAGGTATGAATTTACATGTGGTATACTAAGAATTTCTAAAACTATATTTGATATGAACACCCACCTACGGCTGGGTGATGTTACAATCAGCAAAGACCATTTCTGGGATTTTTTTTGAAGAAATGATTTTTTTAAGTTTAAATTTCTACATGTGGTGGAAATAGCTAGATTCCACCCTATCCAGTTCTCTGTCATAGACAGATTGGACATATTCTTGGCTCCTATGGATAAAGGCACTGTTTCTTGCCACTGGCCCAAGAATGGAAAATGGTATATGTCACATTCAGTTCAAAGTACTAAAAGGATTTCTATCCTGATCTTCTACTGCAGAACTTCTAAAAGTCGCAGCATTGTGATAAAAGATGGCAGAGCCCCAATAACCTGGTTTTCCAATCGCAGAAACTGGATGAAACCGGATTCAAGCCTTCAATGACCATTCACATAGGAATAAAACTTGGTTATGTACAAATCTTGATAGCTAACTTGCTAAACAGAATTAATAAGTAGGATTTGGGGATTTGGTTGGTTGGTCTTACCTTTTATATTTTGTTTGGAGCCCAGGCCAGCCTGGCTACTTAGCCCAGGCTAACCTCACATAGCACCTACAGGAATTACATGCATGAACCTCTACATCTGTCCAAATCTACATTTAAAAGAAGATCTTCCATCAAAGTAGAAAATAAAATAAAAAGAATGTCATGAATTGATAATGTCAGCTTTTTCATACTTCAAGGTACACCACTTCTCTGAATAAAACTTTTTTATTCATATTATTTGGATATTTTAAGTGTTTACATTTCAAATGTTTTCCCCTTTCCTGGTTCCCCATCTCCCATTCCTCTTCCTCCTGCACCTATGAGGATGCTCCCCCTCCCATCCACCCACTCCCATCTCAAAACCCTGGCATTCCCCTACACTGGGGTATCTAACCCTCACAGGGCCAAGGGCTTCTCCTATTGATGTCCGACAATGCCATCCTCTACTACATACGCAGCTGGAGCCATGGGTTCCTCCATGTGTACTCTTTGGTCCCTGGGATATCTGGGTGGGGGTGGGGGGGGGGTTGATTGGTTGATATTGTTGTTCTTCCTATGGGCTGTCAAACTCCTTCAGCTCTTTCACTCCTTTCTCTAACTTCTCCATTGGTTTTCCCATGCTCGGTCAGATGGTTAGCTACAACCATCCTCATTTGTATCAGTAGGGCTCTGGCAGAGGCTCTCAGGAGACAGCCATATCAGTCTCCTGTCAACAAGCACTTCTTGGCATCAGCAATAGTGACTAGGTTTAGTGTCTGTATATGGAATGGATGCCCAGGTGAGACATTCACTGAATGGCCTTTCCTTCAGTCTCTGCTCCACTCTTTGTCCCTGTATTTCCTTTAGACAG
This sequence comes from Rattus norvegicus, assembly GCF_021556685.1. NCBI lineage: Eukaryota > Metazoa > Chordata > Mammalia > Rodentia > Muridae > Rattus > Rattus norvegicus. The sequence goes on along the minus strand of NC_141537.1, from coordinate 32,459,107 downwards.
GAGCAATTCTGGGTTAAGTTTTCGAGAAGGGTGGGTAGCCCCATCGCCCACCTGGGGGCCTTGTCTAACCTCTGGATATGTTCTCTACAGGTTCTCCCTAACCTTCGATGGGCATTTCAGCTAATCTCGTCCTGTTGGGTCCTGGAGCCAATTACTTTTCTGTCATCTGGGACTTGCTGGTGACTACACCCAGTTCCCAGTCCCCCATTGCTACACACCCATGCTCAAATTTCTAACACCCTGAATATCGTCTTTGTCTCCTCCCATGCCTGATCCTGCCTCCCTTTTCCCCTCCCCCTCTTCTCTTCCTCCCAAGTCCCTCCCACCCTCTACTTTCTGTGAGTATTTTGTAAATTGTACCTTGGGTATTCCAAGCTTTGGGGCCAATATCCACTTATCAGTGAGCACATACCATGTATGTTCTTTTGTGACTGGGTTACCTCACTCAGGATGATATTTGATAGTTCCATACATTTGTTGTCTAAGAAACTCATAAAGTCATTGTTTTTAATAGCTGAGTTTAATAGTTCAATAGTGTGTAAATGTACCACATTTTTGCATCCATTCCTCTGCTGAAGGATATCTGGGTTCTTTTTAGCTTCTGGCTATTATAAATAAGGCTGCTATGAACATAGTAGAGCATGTAACTTTGTTGTACGTTGGAGCATCATTTGGGTATATGCCCAAGAGAGGTATAGCTGGGTCCTCAGGTAGTTCAATGTCCAACTTTCTGAGGAACCAGACTGATTTCCAGAGTATTTTTACCAGTTTGCAATTTGACCAACAATGAAGGAGTGTACCACTTCTTCCACATCCTGGCCAGCATCTGTTGTCACCTGAGTTTTTGACCTTAGCAATTCAGACTGGTGTGAGGTGGAATATCAAGGTTGTTTTGATTTACATTTCCCTGATGACTAGGGATATTGATCATTTCCTTAGGTGCTTCTCAGCCATTCGATATTCCTGTTGAGAATTCTCTATTTATCTCTGTAGCCCATTTTTTAATAGGGTTATTTGACTTTCTGGAGTCTAACTTCTTAAGTTCTTTGTATATATTAGATATTAGCCCTTTATCAGATCTAGGACTGGTTAAGATCTTTTTCTAATCTGTTGGTTGGCATTTGTCCTAATGAGTATCCTTTGCCTTACAGAAGCTTTGCAGTTTTATGAGGTCCCATTTGTCAATCTTAGAGCATAAGCCATTGTTGCTATTTTGTTCAGGAAATTTTCTCCAGTGCCCATGTGTTCAAGGCTCTTCCCTACTTTTTCTTCTGTTAGTTTGAGTGTATCTGGTTTTATGTGGAGGTCCTTGATCCACTTGAGCTTTGTACAAGGAGATCAGACAGGATTATTTGCATAATTCTACATGCAGACCACCACTTAAGTCAACACCATTTGTTGAATATGCTGTCTTTGGTCCACTGGATGGTTTTAGTTCCTTTGTCAAAGATCAAGTGACATAGGTGTATGGGTTTATTTTGGGTCTTCAATTCTATTCCATTGATCTACCTACCTGTTTTTGTACCAATACCATGGAGTTTTTATCACTGTTACCCTGTAAATACAGCTTGATGTCAAGGATGGTGATTTCCACAGAAGTTCTCTTACTGTTGAGAACAGTTTTCACTAAACTGGGTTTTATTTATTCCAAATGAAATGGCAAATTGCTCTTTCTAACTCTATGAAGAATTGAGTTGGAATTTTTGAAGGGTATTGCATTTGGCTTTCTTTCTGGGTTTTTTGTTTGTTTGTTTGTTTGTTTGTTTGTTTTTGGTTTTGTTTTTTTTGTCAGGAGATTTTTAATGATTGCTTCTATTTCTTTAGGGGTTAAGGGACTGCTTAGATAGTTTATCTGACCCTGATTTAACATTGATACCTAGTATCTGTCTAGAAAACTGTACATTTCATCCAGATTTTGCAGTTTGGTTGAGTATAGGCTTTTGTAGTAGGGTCTGATGATTTTTTGAATTTCCTTAGTTTCTGTTGTTAGGCCTCCCTTTTTGTTTCTGATTTTGTTAATTTGGAAATTGTCTCTCTGCCCTCTGGTGAGTTTGGCTAAGTTTTCTACCTTGTTGATTTTTATCAAAGAACCAGCTCCTGGTTTTGTTGATTCTTTATATAGTTCTTTTTGTTTCTAGTTGGTTGATTTCAGGCCTGAGTTTGATTATTTCCAGACATCTACTCCTCCTGCATGTATTTGCTTCTTTTTATTCTAGAGCTTTCATGCGTGCTGTCAAGCTGTATGTTCTCTCCAGTTTTATTTAGGAGGCACTCAGAGCTATGAGTTTTCCTCTTAGCACTGCTTTCATTCTGCCCCATAAGTATAGATGTCTTGATTTTCATTAAATTCTAGTCTTTATTTGTTTCTGATTTTGTTAATTTGGAAATAAAGAAATTCTAGTTTCTTCATTTATTTCTTCCTTGACCAAGTTGTCATTGAGCAGTGTATTATTTTGCTTCCATGTGTCTGTGGGCTTTTTGTTGTTATTGAAGACCAGCCTTAGTTCATGGTGATCTGATTTGAGGCATGAGATAATTTCAATCTTTCTGTATCTGTTGAGGCCTATTAGATGATTGATTACATGGTAAATTTTGGAGGCGGTACCATGAGGTGCCGAGAGAAGGTATATTCTTCTGTTTTAGGATGAAATGGTCTATAGATATCTGTTAAATCCATTTGATTTATAACTTCTATTAGTTTAACTGTGTCTCTGTTTAATTTCTGTTTCCATGATCTATCCATTGATGAGAGTGGGTTGTTGAAGCCTCGCACTATTAGTGCATGAGGTGCAATGTGTGCTTTGAGCTTTAGTAAAGTTTCTTTTATAAAGGTAGGTGCCCTTGCATTTGGAGCATAGATATTCAGAACCAAGAGTTCGTCTTTGTGGATTTTTTTCTTTGATTAGTATGAAATGTCCTTCCTTATCTTTTTGGATAACTTTTGGCTGAAAGTCTATTTTACTTGGTCTTAGAATGTCTACCTCAGCTTGTTTCTTGGGACCATTTGCTTGGAAACTTTTTCCTAGCCTTTTTTTTTTTTATTAACTTGAGTATTTCTTATTTACATTTCGAATGTTATTCCCTTTCCCGGTTTCCAGGCAAACATCCCCCTAATCCCTCCCCCTCCCCTTCTTTATGGGTGTTCCCCCCTCACGCTCCCCCCATTGCCGCCCTTCCCCCAACAATCACGTTCACTGGGGGTTCAGTCTTAGCAGGACCAAGGGCTTCCCCTTCCACTGGTGCTCTTACTAGGATATTCAATGCTACCTATGAGGTCAGAGTCCAGGGTCAGTCCATGTATATTCTTTAGTTAGTGGCTTAGTCCCTGGAAGCTCTGGTTGCTTGGTATTGTTGTACATATGGGGTCTCGAGCCCCTTCAAGCTCTTCCAGTTCTTTCTCTGATTCCTTCAACGGGGGTCCTATTCTCAGTTCCGTGGTTTGCTGCTGGCATTCGCCTCTGTATTTGCTGTATTCTGGCTGTGTCTCTCAGGAGCGATCTACATCCGGCTCCTGTCGGTCTGCACTTCTTTGCTTCATCCATCTTGTCTAATTGGGTGGCTGTATATGTATGGGCCACACGTGGGGCAGGCTCTGAATGGGTGTTCCTTCTGTCTCTGTTTTAATCTTTGCTTCTCTATTCCCTGCCAAGGGTATTCTTGTTCCCCCTTTTAAAGAAGGAGTGAAACATTCACATTTTGATCATCCGTCTTGAGTTTCATATGTTCTATGCATCTAGGGTAATTCAAGCATTTGGGCTAATAGCCACTTATCAATGAGTGCATACCATGTGTGTTTTTCTGTAATTGGGTTACCTCACTCAGGATGATATTTTCCAGTTCCAACCATTTGCCTACAAATTTCATAAAGTCATTGTTTTTGATAGCTGAGTAATATTCCATTGTGTAGATGTACCACATTTTCTGTATCCATTCCTCTGTTGAAGGGCATCTGGGTTCTTTCCAGCTTCTGGCTATTATAAATAAGGCTGCTATGAACATAGTGGAGCACGTGTCTTTTTTATATGTCGGGGCACCTTGTGGGTATATGCCCAAGAGAGGTATAGCTGGATCCTCAGGTAGTTCAATGTCCAATTTTCTGAGGAACCTCCAGACTGATTTCCAGAATGGTTGTACCAGTCTGCAATCCCACCAACAATGGAGGAGTGTTCCTCTTTCTCCACATCCTCGCCAGCATTTGTTGTCACCTGAGTTTTTGATCTTAGTCATTCTCACTGGTGTGAGGTGAAATCTCAGGGTTGTTTTGATTTGCATTTCCCTTATGACTAAAGATGTTGAACATTTCTTTAGGTGTTTCTCAGCCATTTGGCATTCCTCAGCTGTGAATTCTTTGTTTAGCTCTGAACCCCATTTTTTAATAGGGTTATTTGACTCCCTGCGGTCTAACTTCTTGAGTTCTTTGTATATTTTGGATATAAGGCCTCTATCTGTTGTAGGATTGGTAAAGATCTTTTCCCAATCTGTTGTTTGCCGTTTTGTCCTAACCACAGTGTCCTTTGCCTTAGAGAAGCTTTGCAGTTTTATGAGATCCCATTTGTCGATTCTTGATCTTAGAGCATAAGCCATTTGTGTTTTGTTCAGGAAATTTTTTCCAGTGCCCATGTGTTCAAGATGCTGCCCTAGTTTTTCTTCGATTAGTTTGAGTGTATCTGGTTTGATGTGGAGGTCCTCGATCCACTTGGACTTCAGCTTTCTACAGGGTGATAAGCATGGATTGATTTGCATTCTTCTACAAAGCTGATAAACAACTTCAGCAAAGTGGCTGGGTATAAAATTAACTCAAATAAATCAGTAGCCTTCCTCTACACAAAAGAGAAACAAGCCGAGAAAGAAATTAGGGAAACGACACCCTTCATAATAGACCCAAACAATATAAAGTACCTCGGTGTGACTTTAACCAAGCAAGTAAAAGATCTGTACAATAAGAACTTCAAGACTCTGAAGAGAGAAATTGAAGAAGACCTCAGAAGATGGAAAGATCTCCCATGCCCATGGATTGCCAGGATTAACTTAGTAAAAATGGCCATTTTACCAAAAGCGATCTACAGATTCAATGCAATCCCCATCAAAATACCAATCCAATTCTTCAAAGAGTTAGACAGAACAATTTGCAAATTCATCTGGAATAACAAAAAACCCAGGATAGCTAAAACTATTCTCAACAATAAAAGGACTTCAGGGGGAATCACTATCCCTGAACTCTAGCCTTTTACTCTAAGGAAGTGCTTTCTTTGTCACTGAGGTGTTTCCTGTATGCAGCAAAATACTGGGTCCTGTTTACATATCCAGTCTGTTAGTCTGTCTTTTTATTGAGGAATTGAGTCCACTGATTTTAAGAGATATTAGGGGCCAATAATTATTGCTTCCTGATATTTTTGTTGTTAGAGGTGGAATCATGTTTGTGTGGCTATCTTCTTTTGGGTTTGTTAAAAGAAGATTAATTTCTTACTTTTTTCTTGGGCATTGTTTCCCTCCTTGTATTGGAGTTTTCCATCTATTATCAGTTCTGGGCTGGATTTGTGGAAAGGTATTGTGTAAATTTTGTTTTATAATGGGATATCTTGGTTTCTCCATCTATGGTAATTGAGAGTTTTGCTGGATATAGTAGCCTGGGCTGGCATCTGTGTTCTCTTAGGGTCTGTATGACATCTGCCCAGGAGCTTCTAGCTTTCATAGTCTCTGTTGAGAAGTCTGGTGTGATTCTATTAGGTCTGCCTTTATATGTTACTTGACCTTTTCACTTACTGCTTTTAATATTCTTTGTTTTGTGCACTTGGTATTTTGACTATTATGTGATAGGGGAATTTCTTCTCTGGTCCAATCTATTTGGAGTTCTATAGGTTTCTTATATGTTCATGAGCATCTCTTTCTTTAGGTTAGGGAAGTTTTCTTCTATGATTTTTGAAGATACTTACTGGCCCTTCAAGTTGGGAGTCTTCACTCTCTTCCATACCTATTATCCTTAGGTTTGATCTTCTCATTGTGTTCTGGGTTTCCTGGATGTTTTGGGGTAGGAGCTTTTTGCTTTTGTATTTTCTTTGACTGTTTTGTCAATGTTTTCAAAGGTATCTTCTGCCCCAAGGATGCTCTCTTCTATCTGTTGTATTTCGTTGGTGATGATTACATTTATAACTCTTGATCTCTTTCCTAGGTTTTCTATCTCCACGGTTTTCTCTCTTTGTGATTTCTTTATTGTTTCTATTTCCATTTTTAGATCCTGGATGGTTTTGTTCAATTCCTTCACCTGTTTGGTTGTGTTTTCCTGTAATTCTTTTAGGTATTTTTGTGTTTCCTCTTTACGGGCTTCTACCTGTTTACCTGTGTTCTATATTTCTGTCTCCCTAAAGTCCTCTATCATCATCATGAGATGTGATTTTAAATCCAAATCTTGCTTTTCTGGGGTGTTGGGGTATCCGAAACTTGCTGTGGTGGGAGAACTGGTTTCTGATGATGCCATATATTCTTGGTTTCTGTTGCTTAGGTTCCTGCACTTGCCTCTCACCATCTGGTTATCTCTGGTGTTAGTTGGTCTTGCTGTCTCTGACTGAAGCTTGGTTCTCCTGTGGGCCTGTAAGCTTGTGAGCTTAGGAGTGAGAGCACTCCTGGGAGACCAGCTTTCTCAGGGCAGGATTTGGGTAAGCAGGGCTGTGGGACAGCTTTAGATCTGGGGGCTCAGATAAAGACTGGAAGGATCCTGTCCCCAGCTGCTCTGTGTTTCCTGTGCCCCGTGTGCTCCTGGCAGCTCCTCCTTTGGACAGCTATTGGTTCACCAGTGGTGTTCTCATCTGAGGACTAAAAGTGAGAGCACTCCTGGAAGACCAGCTCTCTCCAATGGATTTGGATGTGGAGGGCTGTGAAACCGCCTTAGCTCAAGGCGCAGATGGAGACCAAAAGATAAATATAACTTTTTGTATATGTAGAACAAGGGACCTCAAATATACTGAATTTAACACATGCCTTGGGAAAACATGGTATTTTCAGATGTAAGGCACTGTGCCAATTGATAAACTTTGGGTAGGCCTAAGGATTCCTTCCCAGTCTTTCATTCCAACTCTAGAACTTTCAATAAGCTAGCCTATCAACTTGATGAACGCTATGGGAATCAGCAGCTGGTCATACTTCTGCAGTCAATTATAGTAAATCTGTTTCGTGAATGAACATACTTTAGGAGAGAAACCACAAATTCTTTCACCTCATGGAACTACTCTCATTCAATTCACTTTGTAAAGTGGGTTTTTCTCTACATTGGGTAAAAGCTGCAACGGTTCCTCCTCATTCACAAGGATAGTATCATTTTGTGAATTAAGTGTTTACAATAATATAATAATCACAAAATCCACAATTCTCTCAACCCCAAACCTCTTTCCTCTGGGGTGCCCTTAGAGAACAGGTATTGGGGAGATCGAGCAAAGAGGGCTGCAGCTACAGGATGGGAGGTTTTAATGGTTTTCTCTCCTACTAGATATTTCTGATCCCTCCAGAGTTGTCTTAGGGAAAGCAAGAATAAGAGAGACAAAAGTGCTTCTCTAGCTTTCACTCCCTCTATTTTTGCAAAATCTACTGTTTCCTATGAGGTTTTTGGAAATTTGTCCTCAAGAATTTCTAACACCTGTCACAGGATCTTGTCCAAAGAAGAAGCCTTGCTCTCTTATCCACTGCTTTTTTCTTAGCTGGTGTGTCTGGGGACACCCCTCTAGCAGCTTGCCTCCTCACTCTAGTGTAAGTTAGTCACCTGCATTGGGTTGGAGTTAGGTTACTGAAGAGCAGTCATTTCTGCCACACTTGCTGTCAGGCAGAGGAACTCTGTTTACAGCAGGATCAGCCTTTGTTTCAGCCTCATTGAGTATTTCAGGTCTCTTCTATGAGCACTCTTTGTTTCCACTCCTGTAATCAAAGCACTTACACTTTGGATTATAATTAGAAGATAGTATTCATCCTCATTCTGCTGTTGATAAGAGCAGGGGGAAAGCAGGGGAATGCTTAGCACTGGTCAAAACAAACAGACAAAAATGAACAAAAACACCTCCCTGAACCTCTTTACCTCCCTTTTTTAAAATCCCCTCAAATAAAACAATCGTGGAAAAATTGGTTTATAAATTTTAGGTACCTCCTGTGTAGATCTTGCTTCTTGTTTTTCCAGTTTATGTAGGGATGTCAGGAACCTAATATTGTCCTAACTCACTGTGGCGTCAGAGAAAAGACTAATATTTTGACATTCTAGTACTGTAATTGTAAATAACATATACTTGAATTACACAGAGTTATTATTGAGGCAGAAATTGGTAGAAGAGAAACAGTACAGCATCTAGGTTTGAATGTAGTTGAGCTCACTTGTACCTCACCAGTTAGCAACTGTGCATCATGCTGCTCATATATCTAACATAGACAATGTCTAATTCCACGGAAATTTAGGTTAAATGTTTACATATTACATGTTTTACCTATGTTACATAATAACAACTTTATTGACTCATTGAGGAAGTCAACAAATCAATTTCATTTTTTCTCCTTGTTTTCTGTCAAATGTAAACCCTGCCAGTTTTCCAAAAACATTAGTTATGAATTAAATGACAATAGCCAGACTTTCACAGACTTTCTGCCTCAAATCTAAACACACAAACTTGCTTTTACATGATAAAGCTTGAGATGTAAGTGGATAGTTCAGATGAATGCTCTCTGTTGACCATTCCTCCCTTTTAGAACTTAGTAGAGATGGTAGAAAATAAATTATTCAACACTCTGATAGCTTCCTGGTACCTGAGATATGTATCATACATTCTGAATAAGATTGGATTATCTGTATTTAAATTTTTGAAAATTCACAATACTTAAGATCATTTAAAATTCAATTCAAAGCTCTAAGGTCAGATGTTAATGATTAAATTTATAGAGATGGCTGTGCTAAAAACATGGTGTTTGTTAAGTTCTAGAGATCACCATTAAAATGTATAAATTTTCTTTGTCCACAAGATGTTAAAAAATTTCACATTTGTAGGTATTTTGTGTCAACAAAATAGATAAAAGATTGATTTCAAAGGCTTATTTATTTATGCTGTGTGCATATCTTTACAGATTATTTTTGTCATACAGTCCACAATCTTACAGATTAAATAGAAGTAGAAGCAGGTTGAGATTGTAGCAGATGAAACCATTGTTTCCTCTCCCTTTTAAGACTGAATTGGCTGTCTGGGTGTATGGCTTAGCTCACAGTCAACAACTACAAACTCCTTCTGGTCCATCCATCACTGGAGCTGAGAATACACTTTCTATGGTGACCCTGACCAGTACATAAATGACATTGAATCTCCTTAATGAAAAGTCTAAAGGGTAACACATAGATGAGAAAAATTTGCAAAAGCATAAAAATCCTTATAGATTTCTGGCATTATTCAAATCTTTATAGCCATCTCATGTGTAATACAGTAGCCATCATCTCTATGGTCAAAAGAGTATCCTTACAAATGAAACAATGTCATCACATATTTCATTTACCTTCTCTTGGCAGTTACTGAGTTTCGTCATAGCAAATGTATCAAAGGACTCAAGAGGAACTACTTTTTAAGCAGGTATACTTGTCCAAGTACTTCTCAAACATGAGCATGTTGACGAATCATCTAAATTCTATGAAAATACAGGCTCTGAGTCATCAACTCTGGGGTCAGCATTCTAGCATCGAGGTATCATCTGGGTGATGTTAATATTGTTGTTCTTTGATCAAATCTTCTTGGTTATCTATTAGCATGCTGTGAGTATTCAAAGTACTTTAGAGAGAGAGAGAGAGAAAAAGAATATGGTTTCACTGGCTTCACTGACAAGCCAACAATGACAAAGGAAGTTCTTACTTTGGTCATAAGTTATGCTAAACACTTTATATCTATCATTTCATTTGATCCTCTGAAAAACTGTACCAAAGGAAGTACTGTTCCTTTTTTGTATATCACAAAATTAAGCTGTCTTGATTATGTTCAGTAACCACAATGAAGGAAATATTGTGACTAGGATAGAAGCAACCATTGTTTGTTTCTTATTAAGATTCTGAAAATAGACTAAAGGGAAGAAACTTCACCAGGACTATGCAATTCAGGGATTTTTCCATGCAAAAGAAATAAAAACAACAGAATGAGCCAGTGTTTAAATTCTTAGTCTTCTGAACAGATTCTAGGCAAGGTAAGCCTATGCTACACTTCATTTACTAATTTTTTTACTATTTTTATCCTTCTTAATAGAAATATGTGTCATGTTTGAAGCTCTGTCATGTTAACTCATGATGTTTGTGAGCTTTGAATGCTCATGAGCAAAGTATACATGTGACATTATCCACAAAATGCAACCTCAAACGTGTTGTGAGGATGAATCATGAACATTTACATAGTTCCTGAGTAAATCAAGCTCTTAAAAAGCTCCTGTAGATTCCCCCCTTTTTTCAGTATAGACTGAAAATGAAGTCACATTTATACTCCATCCTATTTAAATCATCTACAAGAGGAGAAAACAACATAATAAACTAGGACCATGAGCCAGAAAAACAGAATCCAGATGTTTTCAAATTGTTTTTCCTAAACAATAGTACAGCTAAAAGCAATTTTCAATTTAACAAAACACCTTCTACTTCAGTTAAATTAATTATTAGTTGACGAACAGGCACAGAATGCATTTAACGTCACAATGCATGCTCACAGGAAAGCATGTTGTATGTGGTAGTTGGTACACGGTAATTTCAGTGTTTATGGCAACTCCTACTAAACTGGCAAATAATGTAGTGCCTCCCGTTGGCCAAAGGATCACTGCACAATGACCTCTTCCCTACTTTCAGGTTAGCCAAATCTCGGATACTACAGGCTTCCATTGGCGTCTGGCTTTCAATTGAACCACTTGGCCATCTTCATAAAACTCAGATGCTTTGGGAAAATAAAGAAAATGAAATTTAGTGTCACTTATTTTCTAATGTAAATAATAAAATTTCCTTTCATATTCTTACTACACAAATATAAAGCAAGGGTGATTAAACCAGAGCAATTCAGCACCTATTGAAAGGACCCTTACCAGGCTAGGCAGTAAAATACTGAGCCAACTAGTTAGCCCAGACTATCCTACCCCCAACACAAACTAACCAAACTAAACTAAACTAAACAACAAGCAAAGACCGGTTGACTTGCTCGCTAACAGTTCTACAGTCTGTAAGTAAAAGATAATGGTTCTGGTCATTTGGTTTATGGTTGAGGGCTCTATCTTCTTAGCGTCTTCACAAAAGTACTCTGAAATTCCTTTGAAAAGGTTATAACTGCCTCTGTTGGATCAGTCCACACTTTTCTGGCCTCATTTAATAATATTGATTTGTTTTAAAAGGCCCCTTCAAACAAATTTTTCATGGGATGTATCATTCCACAAATGCATGAGGAACTGGAGCAGACATTTAATCCATGATCTCCAATGTGGGTAGTTTTATGCCAACTTGACACGAAATGAGATAACCTCAGTTTAGAAAATGCCTCCATAAGATCTGACTGATAGGAATTTTCTTAGTGATTGATGGGAGAGAGCTCAGGACATTTTGGATGGTGCCCTCTCTAGGCAGGTGGTCTTGGGTTCTATAAGAAAAAGGCTGAGCAAGCCTGGAGAAGCCAACCAGTAAGCAGCATTTTACCATGGTCTCTGTATCAGCTCCTGCTCCCAGGTTTCTGCCTTGTTTGAGGTCCTGCCCTGACTTCCTCCCATTATGAACAGCAATATGGAAGTAAAAGCCAAAATAAACCATTTCCTCCCCAACTTGTCTTTGGGTCATGGTGTTTCATTGTAGCAATAGAAACCCTAACTAAAATAAACTCTCTTCCGTTTTAAACTATAATTTCAAATTATACATTTGATATCCTATGAGTTACTTAAGAATGATCAAAATATTTTACATAACATCTATGACATCAAGGTCTATTGCCCTCTACTAATAAGAAATTGATCGATAAGCATGACTATAGCTATACATCTGTAAGAATATTCTAGAATAGATAATTTCTATACCCTTTCTATGGATGATAAAAATTCCAGTTTTAGATCCCTAAGTCAATCAATGAACTAATCTCTTCAACTTAATACATTATTATCCCTTCCTCAGATGACTAACTTTTGATTCCCTACTCTTTCACCCATTTTTCCTTGGCAGATAAACAAAGAAAATAGAATGAGACAAATAATATTACTTTAAAAAGAATCTCTTCTATAATTCCTCAGGGAGATCCCAAAAGATTTTTCAACTCGTAAGATTTATTTTACAATAGCAATAAGAATACAAAATTTTTGTCTATACATTCAATTTTTAGTTGTTACAATGATTGCCACTCAAGTGAAATGTACCAGACAGATACAATCTCTCTCCCCAGGTAAAAAAAAATTCAATATATTTCCAACATTTCCTGACAGATTCAATAATAAATAAGTAGAATAGATGTTATCAAGTCCAGAAATCTGATATTAGTTGCTGTAGGCTCCTGATGAATTCTGAAGCCTCTGAAATTCTTAAGAATATAAAAGGAACAAACACCTGGATCTCAGCTGGCTTCTGGGTTCAATGCTTCTCCAGGTCAGTTTATAGAGAATATAAAACCATCATATTTGTCCTTTTAAAAATAAGTTTTATTATGTGTTTTAGAGGCATCTTACAATGATCTTATGGAATACAAACAGGTAGAAAACTAAAGTAAATCAATGTATACATCAACATATACATTCACTTCTGTAACAAAATCAAGTGAAATCTTATCTTTTAAAGCCTCAAATACAGGACAATTATGTTAAGTATAGTTGTCATGCTACATGGGTTTTTTCTTTCATTATCTTGATGTGTTTGATGTTAGTGTTCCATTGCTCCATCCTCCTTCTGGGTATACAGATTGTCCCTCAGTGCTCAGAAAAGAAGAAACATGGCTCGGGAAAATGTAACGTAGTGAACATAGTAAAGTAAGGAAGTCAAGACCCAAATCAGATCATCCAAATGTAATTCTGTCCACAAGTTATCCCAAGAAACAAAACCTGCCCTTGTCATCTGCTAGGAAATTCACTAGACCTTAGGGACAAGATGGCTACATATGTATCCTGTCTCGAAGGCAATAGACATCTCAATAACAGACAATGAATCTTCCACTGTGAGCTGATCAGGAAAGAAAAGCCCACATCCACCCCCACCCCTGCCCCCACAGCCCGTATTTCAGTACCAGCAAGTACAGCATCTGCTCAGTCAGCTATCACAGTGCCCTGAGCGTTGCCTCTGCTGTCTTCTCAGTCTACAACTGTTAATATTTTAATGCCTGCCAAACAGTGGGGTATATTAATTTCTAGTGTTCTGTAGTAATAGCAAGCAAAAACATCCTACTCAAGCACCAACAGTAAACACTTTTCAGATTCCAACCAACTGTTCTATTCTTTGAGGGGCTGGAAATGCCTACACACACTCACCAAAAAATACAAAATAAAATATATTGTAAAATGATTGAGGTTGTCTGTCGTTTTTCTTTTTTAATTTCAAATATTGTTTCAGCTCTAAGACTGTCCCTCAATTACTAGTTGCCAGTTGGATTGGTAGCTGTTGCTTACAATTGCTTACTCTCTTTAGAGTGATCACCTAAGAGACATTTTTTAGGAAATACTTTTCATTTTTCTTGCACTCAGCAAATTTAAGATAAAAGTTGCTTCATGTGACTTTCAAAGCAAGGAGGACTAGTCATTGGAATTACAAGTTGGTTGTTCTGTCTTCATCTTTAAATTTGCTAACAATGCTAACAAAGTCCATTCTAAGAAAAGTAAGCCTCATTTTAGTTGCTTAAAATAATTCCTGGGGTGGGAGAGGTGACTCAGCAGTCAAGATCACTTCTGCTCATGCAGAAGACCCTCATTCAGTTGCCAGCATCCTCATAATGGCTAAGAACAACCTGTAACTCAAGTTCCTTGTTAAGGTCTAGGTAAAATGTTAAGGCCAGGTAACAGTTACCTGGCTAGCCGGCCATTATAAGGAATCCTTCTCATATGTTTCTGCTGTTATGAGGAAACTTTCTAATGCCAAATTGATTACATATTTCACTACATTTTGTGTCCTTGGAAACCAGTCACAATAGAAGTCAGTAGAACTTTTGTGTATAGTTATCCACAATAAGCTTGGACCTAAACCAACCACCTAATAGTACTTCCTGCCCCTGTGTACAAGCTTTAATGGTATAAACTTCCCATAAGATGGACCCCAGCATAAAAAAGAGACTCCTGTACAAATATAAGAAACTATTTGTAATAAGATTTCCATTTTGAGTAGAAGTCTAGTAAAGTTTAAGTTCCATGACCTCCCTAGGAACTGACATACTACTTGGTAGAAAGAAACATGTATATGAGTAACTGATATCCTGGTTGATAAGTTAACACATGAATATTGGGTAATGCAAGTCTTCAGCCAATGAGAACAGGATAAATGTTCTTAGGAACAAAGACATGTTCCTAAGGAAATCCCCTATCCCTCAATCCTAATTAGTAGAATAACTTGGCACAGATGCTTGTGGATTTTAGGATTAAATCCCTGTAGAATCTTGACTTAGAATCACAGTTCAGTTTCCAAATCTGGACTGAGGCCCAGGTCGATCACTCCTGGGGCATATGCTTAATAAACTATCTCTGTCTGACTGAGATCAGTGTTCAGGTGGTTTGTAAGGCAATTCCTGGACCTCAAAATCCACAGAAACCAAAACTTCTTCTGACCTCCATGGGCTCCATACATGCAAGTGGTGCACAGATATATATGTAGGCAAAACATTCAAATATATAAATAAAATAACCTTTAAAACACACAAATACTTCCTGCATTGTCCCAGACCCATTGGTTTACAGGTGGATTGATGTTCACTCCACTCCACTCCATTTTCTCTTATCATTTCACTGTTGGTCGTGTGTGTGTGTGTGTGTGTGTGTGTGTGTGTGTGTGTGTGTGTGATACGTGCATGTATGTTTGGGTGTGTCTACATGCACACATGTCCTATAGTTCACATGGTCTGTCATATAAACTAACTAATAAGGAAAATAAACAATTGCAGAACATAGTGCTGACTTCCTTTTCATTAGCACCATCAATAAGGGTGACATCTCAGGGTTGTTTCCTTCAGCAGTCTACTGAGATGCAATAACCCAGACTAATTTTCAAATAACTCACTGTAGTTTCAGTCATTTTGGTTAAGGTCTAATGGAGTTTTTATCTGAAGGTCTGCCAATATCAGGCACTGTACAAATAGAGAAATTAAAGTTAAATAGTTATTTCTTTTGACCACTAATGAAGAAGACACCTAGGCACGTTGCACTATTTTTCCAAAAAGCATGCTTAACCTTAGGAGATGAATGTTCTTCAGACTTACAGCCTTCCTGTCAATATTAATGAATGCAAGGGAAATTGTTAGAGTTCAGAATCCCAGTTCCATTCCATTTTCTCCCCAAATTTAAATCTATCATTTTATTGATTTGTCTTTTTTTTTTGAGATGGGTTGTCTTTATTTAGTCCTGGTGTCCTTGAACTCACTATGTAGACCAAATCCAGCCCTACAAAAAAATAATAGATGGAAAACTCCAACACAAGGAGAGAAAATATACCCTAGAAAAAGCAAGAAAGGAATCTTCTTGCAACAAACCCAAAAAAGATAGTCACACAAACAACAACAGCCACTCTAACAACACAAATAATAGGAAACAACAATGAGTGGTCCCTAATATCTCTCAAAATCAATGGAATCAATTCTCCAATAAAAAGATATAGATTAACAGATTGGATACGTGAACAGGACCCAGAATTTTGTTGCATATAGAAAATACGCCTTGGTGACAAAGATAGGACTTCCTTAGAGTGAAAGGCTGAAAAACAATTTTCCAACCAAGTGATCCCAAGAAACAAGCTGGAGTAGCCTTTCTAATATCAAAAAAAAAATCAACTTTCAACCAAAAATTATCAAAAAAGATATGGAAGAACACTTCATACACATCAAAGGAAAAATGCACCAAGATGAACACTCAATTCTGAATATCTATGCTGCAAATGCAAGGGCACCTACATTCATAAAAAGAAAAAAAACTTTACTAAAGCTTAAAGCACACATTGCACCTAACACAATAATAGTGGGAGACTGGAACACCCCACTCTCATCAATGGATAAATCATGGAAACAGAAATTAAACACAGACACAGTGAAACTAAGAGAAGTCATGAACCAAATGGATTTAACAGATATCTATAGAACATTTCATCCTAAAAAAAAGAATATACCTTCTTCTCAGTACCTCATAGTATGGTCTCCAAAAACTGACCAGATAATCTGTCACAAAACAGGCCTCAAGATATAGAAGAAGATTGAAATAATTTTATGCATCCTATCCGATCACCATGGACTTCAACAACAAAAAAAAGTGACAGAAAGCCCACATAAACATGGAAACTGAACAACACTCTACTCAGTGATTACTTGGTCAAGGATGAAAGAAAGAAAGAAATGAAAGACATTTTAGAATTTAATAAAAATGAAGGCACAACATACCCAAAGTTATGGGACACAATGAAAGCTGTGCTAAGAGGAAAACTCAAAGCTCCGAGTGCCTCCAAAAAGAACCTGGAGAGAGCATACACTAGCAGACTGACAGCACACCTAAAAGCCCCAGATCAAAAGAAGCAGATACACCCAAGAGGAGAAGAGGGCAGGAAATAATTAAAATCAGGGATGAAATCAACCAGTTAGAAACAAAAAAAAAGATCTATACAAAGGGTCAACAAAACCAGGAGCTGGTTCTTTGACAAAATAAACAAGATAGAAAAACCCTTAGCCAGACTAACCAGAGGGCACAGAGACAGTATCCAAATTAACAAAATCATAAATGAAAAAGGAGACATAAGAACAGATCTGATTAAATTTAAAAAATCATCAGATCCTACTACAAAAGCCTATACTTAACCAAACTGGAAAATCTGGATGAAATAGGCAATTATGTAGACAGATACCAGGTATCAAAGTTAAATCATGATCAGATAAACCATTTAAACAGTCGCATTACCCCTAAAGAAATAGAAGCAGTCATTAAAAGTCTCCCAATGTAAAGAAGCCCAAGACTAGATGGGTTTAGTGCAGAATTCTATCAGACTTTCAAAGAAGACCTAATGCCAATACTGTCCAAATTATTCTACAGAATAGAAACAGAAGGAACACTACCCAATTCCTTCTATGAAGCCACAATTACTCTTATACCTAAATCACACAAAGACCCAACAAAGCAAGCGAACTTCAGACTGATTTCCCTTATGAATATCGAGGCAAAAATATTCAATAAAATTCTCGCAAAATGTATCCAAGAACACATCAAAACGATCATCCATCATGATCAAGTAGGCTTCATCCCAGGGATGCAGGAAAGTCCTAGCCAGAGCAATCAAACGACAAAGGGAGGTCAAAGGAATACAAACTGGAAAGGAAGAAGTAAAAGTATCACTATTTGCAGATGATAAGATAGTATACTTTAGTGACCACAAAAGTTCCACCAGAGAACTCCTAAGCCTGATAAACAACTTCAGCAAAGTGGCTGGATATAAAATTAACTCAGACAAATCAGTAGCCTTTCTCTACTCAAACGATAAACAGGCTGAGAAAAAAAAAATTAGGCAAACCCTTAACAATAGTCACAAATAACATAAAATACCTCAGTGTCACTCTAACCAAGCATGTGAGAGATCTGTATGACAAAAACTTCATGTCTCTGAAGAAAGAAATTGAAGATCTCAGAAGATGGAAATGGTCATTTTGCTGAAAGCAACAGATTCAGTACAATCCCCATCAAAATTCCAACTCAATTCTTCATAGAATTAGAAAGAGCAATTTGCAAGTTCATTTGGAATAACAAAAACCCCAAGATAGCAAAAGCTATCCTCAACAATAAAAGAACTTCTGGGGGAATCACCATTCCTGACTTCAAGCAATAGTGATAAAAACTGTAGGGTATTGGTACAGAGACAGGCAGGTAGATCAATGGAATAGAATTGACCCAGAAATGAACCCACACACCTATGGTCATTTGATCTTTGAAAAAGGAGCTAAAACCATCCAATGGAAGAAAGATAACATTTTCAACAAATGGTGCTGGTTCAACTGGAGGTCAGCACGTAGAAGACTGCAAATCGATCCATTCTTATTTCCTTGTGTAAAGCTCAAGTCCAAGGACCTCCACGTCAAACCAGATACACTCAAACTAATAGAAGAAAAAGTGGGAAAGAGCCTCAAACACATGGGCACTGGGGAAAATTTCCTGAACAGAATGCCAATGGCTTATGCTCTAAGATCAAGAATTGACAAATGTGACATAATAAAATTGCAAAGCCTCTGTAAGGCAAAGGACACTGTCATTAGCATAAAATGGCAACCAACAGATTGGGAAAAGATCTTTATCATTCCTCTATCTGAGAGAGGGCTAATGTCCAATACATACAAAGAACTCAAGAAGTTAGACTCTAGAGAATCAAATAGCCCTATTTAAAAATAAGGTTCAGAGCTAAACAAAGAATTCTCAGCTGAGGAATATTGAATGGCTGAGAAGCACCTAAAGAAAGGTTCAACATCCTTAGCCATCAGGGAAATGCAAATGAAAACAACCCTGAGATTCCACCTCACACAAGTCAGAATGGCTAAGATCAAAAACTCAGCCGACAGCAGATGCTGACAAGGATGTAGAGAAAGAGGAACACTCCTCCATTGTTGGTGCAATTGCAGACTGGTACAGCCACTCTGGAAATCAGTCTGGAGGTTTCTCAGAAAACTGGACACAGTGCTACCTGAGGACCCAGCTATACCACCCACCCCTGGGCATATACCCATTTGAAATGTAAATTAAAAATCCAATAAAAAGATAAAAAATCTATTTCAAGTAATAAATAAATAACACTCAAAAAAGTTTTTAAAATGTTAATGTACCATACCACTGCACAAAGGCACTGACTATTATTTAGGAACCTAGAAAACAAGGAGTCAAGAACCCAAGCTATTGCCAAGGCTAATCGGTTGCTCTCCACAATCTCATGGCAATCCCTTTGACAACACCTACACAACTCTCTGAACACAGAGAAGATCAGCTGGCATTTACCTAATCCCTTCATCCCTGTGTTCCATCATACATGGAACGCACTCTGCATGCTACCAAAGGGAAAAACGTAAATGCCAGCCCACCTACAGCTCTTCAATCTGTAATGATGACCTGCCTGCAAAATGAGCTAGTCCAATAGTGGCACAAAGCTTGTGGAAGTAACCAACCAGTATCAGACTAGATTGAAGATCCACTCCATGAGATAGGATCCATCCCTGATAGTGCCTAAGTAGCCAAGAACCTGATACCATATAGGCTGGAGTCCTAGGGGAAAACCAAACACTAGTCTTCTGCTAATACAATGTACCCATAAAATGATGCCCAATGACATTGTATTATACCCATAGATCAGTGCCTTGCTCAGCCATCATCAGAGAAGCTTTCTCCTTCAGTAGACGGGAACAAACACAGAAACCACAGCTGGACAATGCACAGAGTGTAAGAGATCTTGGAACACTCATCCTAAATGGGATGCTCCAGTCAAATCCTAGAAAGTTCATAGAACTAAGTCTCTTCATACTAGCAACTTAAAAGGACCCCCCGAAAGTTTTTCAACAACAACAACAACAACAACAACAACAAGAAGGCATACACACTTGAGAGGAGTAGATGGTAAAAAATAACCAAACTTGGGGCTAAAAATCAGTAAATTAGAAACAATTATAAAGAATCAATAAAACTAAGAGCTCATTCTTTGAGAAAATCAACGAGATAGACAAACTCTGTGACAAACTAAAAGGCAGAGAGAGAGAAAATATCCAAATTAACAAAATCAGAAATGAATCTTTGGATCTTGCTTCAAAAGCATGTATTACATAATATTGTAAAATCTAAATGCAGTGGATGATTTTCTTGGTAGATACCATTTATCATGGTTAAATCAAGATTAGGTAAACAATTTAAACAGTTTTATAACCTCTAAGGAAATAGAAGCATTCATTAAGTCTCCCCACCAAAAAAAGCCTAGGGCTAAATGGTTTTAGTTTTGAATTCTACCAGACTTTCAAAAGCTAATATCAATACTCCTCAAACTATTCCAAAAAAAAAAAAAGAGAACAGAAAGAACATTGCCAAATTTATTCAATGAGGCGACAGTCACCCTGATACTTAAACCACACAAAGACTCAGCAAAGAAAAGGAATTTCAGATTAATTCCCCTTATAAATATTGATACAAAAATACTCAATGAAATACTCATAAATTGAATCCAAGAATACATCAAAAACATCATCCATCATGATCAAGTATGCTGCACCCAGGGAGAAGGGATGGTTCAATATATGAAAACCCTATATGTTTTCCACCATATAAACAAGCTGAAAGAAAAGAAAACCACATAATCATTTCCTTAAATGCTGAAAAAGCCTTTGACATAATTCAAAACTCCTCCTGTTAAAAGTCTTGGGCAGATCAGGAATACAAGATGCATATGTAAACACAATAAAGACAATATGTAGCAAGCCAGTAGCCAACATCAAATTTGATGGAAAGAAACTTAAAGCAATTCCAGTAAAATCAGGAAAAAGACAAGACTATCTACTCTCTCTAGATCTGTGCAATGTAGTACTGGAAGTTCTAGCTAGAAATAAGACAATAGGACAGCAAGGGGATACAAATTGGAAAGGAAGAAATCAAAGTATGGCTAGTCACAAATGATATGATAGTATATATAAAGGGGACACAAAAATTCTATCAGAGAATTCCCACAGCAAATAAGCACCTTCAGCAAAGTGATGGGATACAAAAGTGACTTAAAAAAATCAGTAGCTCTCCTTTATACAAACCATAAATAGACTGAGAAAGAAAATAGGGAAACAACACCCTTCACGATAAGCACAAATAATATAAAATGTCTTGGTATAACTTTAACCAAGTAAGTGAAAGACCTGTATGATGAGAACTTCAAGTCCAAGAAAGAAATCAGAGAAGACTTCAGAAGAAGGAAAGATGCTCATAGATCAGTAGGATTTATGTGGTAAAAATGGCCATCTTATCAAAAAGCACTCTACAGATTTCAGTGCAATTCCCATTAAAATTTCAAAATGATTTTTTACAGACCTGGAAAGAATACTTATCTTCATGTAGAAAACCAAAAACCAAGGATAACTAAAACAATCCTGTACACTAAAAGAACTTTTGGAGGTATCACCATCCCTGAAGTCAGGCTGAACTACAGAGCACTAGTGATGTAAACTGCACAGTATTGGTATTACTGGCATAAGAACAGACAGGTCAGTCAATGGAATAGAATTGAAGATCCAGGTATATATCCACACAGCTATGACACTTGATTTTTGACAAAGAAGCCGAAAATTATACAATGGAAAAAAGAAAGCATCTCCAACAAATGGTGCTAGTGTAACTGGACATCTGCATGCAGAAGAATGCAACAGTCCATATTAATCTCCTTGCATAAAACTCAAGTAAGTGCAAGTGAATCAAAGACCTCAACATAAAACCAGATACATTAACTCTAATAGAAGAGAAAGTGGAGAATATCCTTGAACATATTGCTACAGGATACAACACCTAAACAGGAAACTAACAGCTGGAGCATTAAGATCAAGAATCAACAAATGCAACCTCATGAAACTGAAGAGCTTCTGTAAGGCAAAGGACACTGTCAATAGTACAAAACTGCGGCCTGTAGAATGAGAAAATGTCTTCACCAACCCTAGGTCTGACAGAGGGCTAATATACAAAACACATAAAGAACTCAAGAAGTGAGACATCAATAAAGAAAAAAACATTAAAAAACAGGTTACAGAGTTAGAGAGTTCACAACATAGGAATACATAACGACTGAGAAGCACTTAAAGAAGTTTCAACTTGCAATCCCACCAGCAATGAAGGAGTGTTTCCCTTTCTCCACATCCTCGCCAGCATCTGATGTCATCTGAGTTTGTGATCTTAGCCATTCTCACTGTTGTGAGGTGGACTCTCAGGGTTGTTTTGATTTGCATTTCCCTGATGACTAAGGGTGTTGAACATTTCTTTAGGTGCTCCTCAGCCATTTGATATTCCTCAGCTGAGAATTCTTTGTTTAGCTCTGTACCCCATTTTTAATACCGTTATTTGATTCTCTGGAGTCTAACTTCTTGATTTCTTTGTGTGTCTTGGACATTAGCCCTCTATCAGATGTAGGAATGGAAAAGATCTTTTCCCAATCTGTTGGTTGCCATTTTATGCTAATGACAGTGTTTTTTGCCTTGCAGAAGCTTTGCAATTTTATGAAGTCCCATTTTTCTATTCTTGATCTTAGAGCATAAGCCATTGGAATT
Organism: Rattus norvegicus; assembly: GCF_021556685.1. Taxonomy (NCBI): domain Eukaryota; kingdom Metazoa; phylum Chordata; class Mammalia; order Rodentia; family Muridae; genus Rattus; species Rattus norvegicus. The sequence goes on along the minus strand of NC_141537.1, from coordinate 32,436,680 downwards.
CTGTTTAGAAAATTTTTACCAGTGCCCATGTGTTCGAGGCTCTTCCCCACTTTTTCTTCTATTAGAGTGTATCTGGTTTGATGTGGAAGTCCTTGATCCACTTGGACTTAAGCTTTGCACATGGTGATAAGAATGGATCAATTGGCATTTTTCTACATGCTGACCTCCAGTTGAACCAGCACCATTTGTTGTAAATGCTATCTTTTTTCCATCGGATGGTTTTAGCTTCTTGGTCAAAGATCAAGTGCCCATAGGTGTGTGGGTTCATTTCTAGGTCTTCAATTCTATTCCACTGATCTACCTGCCTCTCTTTGTACCAATACCATGCAGCTTTTATCACTATTGCTCTGTATTACAGCTTGAGGTCAGGGAAGGTGATTTTCCCAGAAGTTCTCTTTTTGTTGAGAATAGTTAAGCTGCTACAACCACTCTGGAAATCAGTCTGGCAGTTTCTCAGAAAAATGAACATAGTACTACCATCCAGTCTCCGCCCCACCTGGCAATCCACCCTATATGCAGCCACCAAACCCAGACGTTATTGCTGATGCCAAGAAGTACTTGCTGACAGGAGCCTGATATGGATGTTTTCTAAGAGGCTCTGCCAGATCCTTACTGATACAGATATGGATGCTTGCAGCCAACCATCAGACCAAGCATGCAGACCCCAAGTGGGAAGGACTGAAGGAGCTGACGGGGTTTACAACCTGATAGGAAGAACAACAATACCAACCAACCAGACTCCCCAGAGCTCCCAGGGACTAAACCACCAACCAAAGGATACACATAGAGGGACTCATGGCTCCAGCTGCATATGTAGCAGAGGATGGCCTTATCTGGCATCAGTGGGAGGGGAGACCTTTGGTCCTGTGAATGCTTGATGCCCCAGGTTAGGGGAATGCTAGGGCAGTAAAGCAGGTGTGGGTAGGATGGTGAAGCAGAGGTGAAGGGGAAGGGATAAGGAGTTTGTGTGTGTGGTGGGGGGTTGACTTCAAAGGAGATAACATTTGAAATGTAAATAAATAAATAACCAGTAAAAATTTGAAAAAAAAAGAAATGTTCAACATCTTAGTCATCAGAAAAATACAAATCAAAGTGACCCTGAGATTCTGTCTTATACCTGTCAGAATGGCTATGATCAAAAACTCAAGTGACTGCACATGGTAGTAAGGATGGGGAGAAAGAAGAACACTCCTTCATTGGTGGTGGGAGTGCAATCTTGTAATTGTAGTTACTTCAGAAATCAATTTGTCATATTCTCAGAAAATTGGGAATAATTCTATCTAAAGATCCAGCTATGCAATACCCATAGATGCTCCAACATACAACGAGGACACTTGTTCAACTATGTACATAACAGCCTTATTTGTAACTGCCAGAAACTGGAAACAACCTAGTTGTTCTTCAACTGAAAAGGTGGTATATTTACAAAATGGAATACTACTCAGCTATTAAAAATAACCATACCATTAAATTAACAGATAATAGATGGAATAAGAAAATATCATCCTGAATGTGGTAACCCAGACCAAGAAAGATATATTTGTCCTCATTTGCAAGTGGCTATAATCCATAGACCCAAGAAGATAAGTAACAAGGAGAGCTCAAAGGAGGATACTTGAATCTCACTCAAAAGGGGAAATAAAATAGACACTAGAAGTGGATGGAGAGACAGAACTACGTGGGAGGGGGAGGGTAATGGGTAGAGATCAGGTGTGGAGAGAGGTGGTGGAAACAGTAGGAATAGAGAGTGGAAATCAATGGATGGGCATCTCTTGGAGGAGCTAGAGACCTGGAATTGGGAAGGCTCCTGTGAGTCCATCTATCGGGGTAGGGGGTGACCCTAGCTGAGACTCCTAGCAGTGGGGTATATATAGCCTGAAGTGGCCACTTCGTGTATCCAGGGCAGACTTGAAGTGGTTTGAAGGGGTACTCCAACCCACCCACAAACATATGACCCAAAATTTGTCCTGCCTACTAGATGAAGCAGAGATTGAGGGAGTGGTCAACCAATAACTGGCCTAATTTGACACCCACCCCATGGAACCAACTCCTGACACTATTAATGATACTCTGGTATGCTGTAGACAGGAGCCTAGCATAATTGTCCTCTGAGAGGCTTCATCCAGCAGCTGATGGAAACAGATGCAGAGACCCATAACCAAGCAGTAGACAGAGCTTGCAGAGATTAACAGAAGAGTGGGAGGAAGGACAGAGGGGGTAAGAGAGGTCAAGGATGCCACAGGAAGATCTACAGAGTCAACTAACTTGGACCCATGGGGGCTCACAGTGACTGAACCATCAACCAAAGATCATGCATTTACTGGACTTAGATTCCCTACACATAGGTAGCAGATGTGCAGCTTGGTCTTCTTGTGGGTCCCCTAACAGTTGGAGTTGGGGGCTATCACTGACTCTGTTGTCTACCTTTGGATCCCCTTTACCCAGCTGGGCTGACTTGTTTGGCCTCAGTGAGAAAGGATGTGCCTAGTCCTGCTGAGACTTGATGTGCCAGAGCAGGCTGGTACCTATGGAGGGGGTTCCCATTCTCTCATGAGAAGAGGAGGGAGGATGGGGAGGGGCATGAGGGTGAGACTGGCGGGAGAGGAGCAAAGAGAGGCTATGCCTAGAATGTAAAGTGAATAAATAAATTAAGGAAAAAAGAAAAGAAGAAAGGAAAGAAGGAAGGAAGGAAGAGAGGGAGGGAGGGAGGGAGAGAGAGAGAGAGAGAGAGAGAGAGAGAGAGAGAGAGAGAGCGCAAGATAGGGAAATCAACTTTCTGTTATTTGAATTGTTGACCTCATGTGGAAGGTTTGAAATCTAGTGATCATGTTCTTCTTCAAGTCCAAGGCAGACTGGAGGCCAAATTCTATCCTGTTCAGTGTCTTTTCCTTAAAGCTTTCAATGTTCTGGCACATTATGGAAGGAGATAGGCCTTTATTCAACCTTCAGTGGTTTAAACCTCATTAAATATGTATTCACACAGATATCTAGATGAGGGCTTGATTATACAGTATGTTATCATGGCTTGAATCATATCATATTATGAATCATACAAACTGATTCACGAAACTGCCTACTATGCTCATCTTTATGTTTGAGTCCATACCTTGATGCCACAGCCTCAATCAGATTCCTATTCACCCTCAGGCTGATTACAGTTGGGGGATGGTTTTGTGCACTGTGTATTCTGATGCTGATAGCTATGCACAGAGGTCTGGTTGCAGTCAGGATGCTGACATAGTATTTACTGGAGCATCTCCTGTCTCAATGTTGTGTAAAATTTGTTCTCCATCACTTCTGATTGGTTAATAAAGAGTTGATCAGCCTATAGCTGGGAGAAGAGTTAAGGTGAGACTTCTGATCCCAGTGAAGGAACCTCAGCTGGAGAAAGAAGAGTCTCTCTGAGAGAGCTGCCATGAGGACACTGATGAAGAAGGAGGCCAGAACTAGACCAAGATGGCAGGTAAGTGGACTCATGGCTGGGAAGTAGGCAAAGACAGAATAGTCAGGCGAGAATAGCTCAGAATCTGCCCAGCTTAGTGCCTAAAGCTTATTAATAACTATACCAGGTCTCCGGGTTGTTATTTCAGAGCAAAGGCGGGTGTAGAAAACTGTTGTCCTGAATGTTCCCATTACCATATTCTTCAATAATATTCAGCAAACACTTTTGTGTATTTAGGAAGCATTTTGATGCACTCAGGTAGCTCTGGAGAGAAGATTCCATACCCCATACTCTTCTGCTGCTTCCCACATACTCTGTATGTCTTCTTTCCCCAAGTTCACTGTCTAGAGGAAAGCGCAACCATTCTTCTCCATTCGCTAAGGCCATCAGAGTTGAGATTTGACCCCATTTGAAGAACTTAGGGAATACTCCACTACCTCCAAATGCTTCCCCGCTGACTGTCTTAAAGGCTGTGATGGCATCACATAAATTCATCTTTATTTATAGGCAGAGATTTCTACAATTGGGGTTCTAATGAAACCAGACCCAAAATTGCCCTCAAAGCCCAAAGTTATTATTTTGAGCTAATAAACACACTTCTTTATCCTGAAAGTAGAAGAGGAAAAGGGAGTGTTTAAGCCCTAGGAAAAGACCCTGTCTTTTATGGACATAGGAAATGGATGTCACCACCTTTGCATCATCCATAATAAAGATTTGAGTGCTTGTTTTGTAGAAACCAATGCCATTATAAACTTTTATGACACAGGAGCTATAAATAAAAGCAGATCTCAATGACAAGATGCTAACAGTGAGAACATCACCTTCATGTGCAAAGGTATTTGACTGGCTTGAAACATTGGTTTAATTCCTTTCTGTATTCAAGTAAGATTTTCTGTATTCAAGTGAGAAAAGTTTTAAAAGCCTATGAAAAAAATCATTCCTAGTCTGGTTGTAACAGGTACTTGTAGACACCAGACAAGGGATTCTATAGTTCTAGGAAATCTTTAATCCTAAGTGAAAGGGTAACTTCTCCAGAAAGCTTGCTGGCTATTTTTAAACTACCAGCTCTTCTAGGCTATCTGAGGATACATTTTTCTCCTACAAATTTCTCAGACTAAAAAAAAAAATAGTGTTGGGCTGGAGAAATGGCTCAGTGTTTAAGAGACTGACTTCTCTTCCAGAGGTCCTGAGTTCAATTCCCAGTAACCACATGGTGGCTCACAATCATCTGTAATGGGATCCAATGTCCTCTTCTGGTGTCTCTGAAAAAGCAGCTGCAGCTTACTCATATAAATAAAATAAATTAAAAAGAAATAAAAATTTAAAAATAAAAAATAAAAAAGGGTCATTCCCGTGGGCACTTGAGAATGATCATTGGCTCATAAATTTTTCTCTTTCCTAATTTCTTCCCATGTCTCCCTATTCCTTCCCATTCTGCTGACTAAGATACATATAAAACGTTTTTATTTTAACTCTTAAGAAGCTCTAAAGTCCACAATTCAAGACAAACAGAGAACCATATCTATCTGGCTTTGAATAGCACTGAAAAAATAATGGACCATAACTTAGCTGACCCTGTTCATCAGGAGGGTCGTCACCACATGCAATGCCCTGTGCCAACAAGGAAAGGGTGCCTGTTCAAGGGAAAGGGGGCAGAAATTGCCTGTCTTTTGCATGGCTTCTTAGAACTGAAAGCTTCTTGGGTAAGCTGGGCCTTGAAGAAATAAAAAGCTTGTGTTTCTGAAAATTGAGTGGAGAGTATAATAAAGCCAATCATCCATTACAATGAGAAAATATTACATCATCTTTGAAGAAACTAAGATTCTGGCCCTGGGTACAGGATGAAGCTGTTTCCTTGGCACCAGGTATCAGGAAGGTCAATACGCTAAACAATATCCTTAGGTCAATATCCTTAGCGTGTATTTTGGGTTTCATTCTTTTTGTTTGATTGCGGTTATGTCCTTCCCACAATCCCACTGAGCTCAGTTCTGCTTTAGCTAATGAAACTAATTCTATTAAGGCTAATGCCTCCTTGTGATTCTTCCTGTGACACTGATGGTCTCAGTGTTCACATAAACAGCTCTTTCCAAACTGGACACTGATGTTCTGCTTTATCTGTCTGTGTAGGTGAGATTTTATGGTCTTGGTTATGTCGAGTGCTTATCTCTGAATTCCTTCCATTTTGCCTGTACCAGGTAATGAGGTTGACAGAACTGAATATGTTGTTCATGGGAGGACAAAACAGACACACTGTCACTGTCTTTCAAAATTGATGAAAGTCCTTGTCCTATATTCTTAATGCCACAAACATGTATCTTCCATTTAAGATTGGAAAATAATCATCTATCTACTACTAAGACCAATTAAGTTTCTGTTCCTTAAATTTATCCCTCTAAAGACGTCCATATTGTTTGTATTATTTCAATATTCTTAGTGTTTCAATTTTTAATCTGATCATGATGGAAATTTTGCTACTGAGCATTAAAAAGTATTTTTAAGACCAAAATTCTCCAAGATTCTCTATTTGTAATCACTCTATTTAGAAAATGCCAGACCAAATCTATTTACATAATACATTCCCATAAATTGCTTTGAAAAATCATAGGATTACAAGGCATTATAATTAACCTTTTGCTTTGACAACACATCAAAGTAACAAAGCACTTGCAAGTTACATTGTTTTCAAATGTATCTTGTAAAAAATTGTTCTCAAATGTATCAAGTCAATGGGTGATTTTTCTTTTCTTATACTATGAACCATAAGAAGCACACATAATTTTAGGACATTCGAGAAATGTGAAGTAAATAATAAAATTATTTCTGAAAAAGATCATAAGTTAAAAATGTATGTATTCTTTATGATTTAGATAAAAAATAAAATAAAAATAAGAAATTAAGCCCCGTTATCCCAGTCTTTGTAACTATACACAAAAACTATCAAAATAGGAAGTTACACTGTAACAAGGAAAATTTTCAATTGTTGGCTTTTAAAACATTTGTCAGTTACTTCTTTTGTCATACTGGGTACATATACTCACAGTACATGATAGCAAAGAAAACCTTCCTGAAATAAAATGCCAATTAAATGATTGTCTAAATGCCTCTGAAACTGATTTCTTTTTTAAAGACCACTGTTTAAACCCTGAAAACAAACAAGCAGATGCCACTTAACTGAAACATTGTCTCATTTTTCATCTAAATTTTCCTAGACTATTTTGTGTTCATTACAAAGTATTAGATCAATTTAAAAAAGGATATTAACACTAATTATTGTCTTGAGTAGACAGATAACTCACGTCTTTAACACAAATGATGCCCTTGATAATTACTTTATCCTTCCCAAAAACAGATTAGGTAGTGTCCTGTGATTCCAAGTGCCTTACCATTGATACTCTTGTTGAGGAAGCTGGAAAGTAGATACATTCTGTTGCTGTGATAAAAAAAAAAAAAAAAAAAAAAAAAAAAAAAAAAACCTTAGGGAGGAAAGAGCTTGTTTGACTTATAAGTTACAGTTCATTATCATGGGAAAACATGCCGGGTTCAATTCTCCATTAAGAAAGCCACAGCAGGCAGAGGGGCACTGCTTTGTGCTGGAGTGACGAATCAGTCCTCACCAGCACCAGAAAGCTCCAAGAATCTTTGCAGTTTGAAGACCCAAATAGCAAAGCCTCGACAACCTGCATGATTTATAGAATCATCATTGCTTCATAAAAACTGTGAGCTGCTTGCTTGAAAGGGGGGTAAGACTGTCAAAGCCCTCTTTGCATCCTGGGAATTATCCGTATGCCATCCTCTCTTCCTGAGTAACTGCACACACACAGACAGGAACAATTCTGGGTCAAAAATTTTGAAGGTGGCTCCCGTAGAGGAGGGCCCAGGAGCAGCAGGACCCCTGTGCCTGAGACACCGCCATAACCTGAAGGGACCTACCACATAAACAGTTCTCTGCACCCAAATCCCGTGGGAGGGAGAGCTAAACCTTCAGAGAGGCAGACACGCCTGGGAAACCAGAAGAGACTACACTCTGCACACATCTCTGATGCCAGAGGAAAACACCAAACACTATCTGGAACCCTGGTGCACGGAAGCTCACGGAAAGGGCGGCACAGATCTTCCTGGTTGCTGCCGCCGCAGAGAGCTCATAGGCAGCACCCACGAGCAAACTTGAGCCTCGGGACCACAGGTAAGACCAACTTTTCTGCTGCAAGAGACCTGCCTGTTGGACTCAGGACACACAGAGGCAAAATTCCTCTAGGACCGGGCACTTCCGCTGTTTACCGGGACCCCAAATCCGCGGATCCCGGCCCGCAGCAGCTCTCTGCTCCCAGACACCGTGGGAGAGAGACCTCACCACCTGGTCAGGTGGGCACTCCTGAGGCTGCAGAGCAGAAGAGACCACCAACACTGCCCACCCTTGCCCACATCCCTGGCCCAAGAGGAAACTGTATACAGCCTCTGGGTTCCCGTAGAGGAGGGCCCAGGAGCAGCAGGACCACTGCATCTGAGACACCACCATAACCTGAAGGGACCTACCACATAAACAGTTCTCTGCACCCAAATCCCGTGGGAGGGAGAGCTAAACCTACAGAGAGGCAGACACGCCTGGGAAACCAGAACAGACTGCACTCTGAACACATCTCGGACGCCAAAGGAAAACACCAAAAGCCATCTGGAACCCTGGTGCACTGAGGCTCCCGGAAAGAGCGGCGCAGAACTTCCTGGTTACTGCCACCTCGGAGAGGTCGTAGGCAGCACCCCACGAGCAAACTTGAACCTCGGGACCACAGGTAAGACCAACTTTTCTGCTGCAAGTGACCTGCCTGGTGAACACCAGACACAGGCCCACAGGAACAGCTGAAGACCTGTAGAGAGGAAAAACTACACGCCCGAAAGCAGAACACTCTGTCCCCATAACTGGCTGAAAGAAAACAGGAAAACAGGTCTACAGCACTCCTGACACACAGGCTTATAGGACAGTCTAGCCACTGTCAGAAATAGCAGAACAAAGTAACACTAGAAATAATCTGATGGCAAGAGGCAAGCACAGGAACCCAAGCAACAGAAACCAAGACTACATGGCATCATCGGAGGTCAATTCTCCCACCAAAGCAAACACGCAATATCCAAACACACCAGAAAAGCAAGATCTAGTTTCAAAATCATATGTGATCATGATGCTGGAGGACTTCAAGAAAGACGTGAAGAACTCCCTTAGAGAAAAGTAGAACCTACAGAGAGGAATCGCAAAAATCCCTGAAAGAATTCCAGGAAAACATAATCAAACAGTTGAAGGAATTAAAAATGGAAATAGAAGCAATAAAGAAAGAACACATGGAAACAACCCTGGATATAGAAAACCAAAAGAAGAGACAAGGAGCTGTAGATATGAGCTTCACCAACAGAATACAAGAGATGGAAGAGAGAATCTCAGGAGCAGAAGATTCCATAGAAATCATTGACTCAACTGTCAAAGACAATGTAAAGCGGAAAAAGCTACTGGTCCAAAACATACAGGAAATCCAGGACTCAATGAGAAGATCAAACCTAAGGATAATAGGTATAGAAGAGAGTGAAGACTCCCAGCTCAAAGGACCAGTAAATATCTTCCACAAAATCATAGAAGAAAACTTCCCTAACCTATAAAAAGAGACACCCATAGGCATACAAGAAGCCTACAGAACTCCAAATAGATTGGACCAGAAAAGAAACACCTCCCGTCACATAATAGTCAAAACACCAAATGCACAAAATAAAGAAAGAATATTAAAAGTAGTAAGGGAAAAAGGGCAAGAAACATATAAAGGCAGACCTATCAGAATCACACCAGACTTTTCACCAGAGACTATGAAAGCCAGAAGATCCTGGACAGATGTCATACAGACCCTAAGAGAACACAAATGCCAGCCCAGGTTACTGTATCCTGCAAAACTCTCAATTAACATAGATGGAGAAACCAAGATATTCCATGACAAAACCAAATTTACACAATATCTTTCTACAAATCCAGCACTACAAAGGATAATAAATGGTAAAGGCCAACATAAGGAGGCAAGCTATACCCTAGAAGAAGCAAGAAACTAATCATCTTGGCAACAAAACAAAGAGAAGGAAAGCACACAAACATAACCTCATATCCAAATATGAATATAACGGGAAGCAATAATCACAATTCCTTAATATCTCTCAACATCAATGGCCTCAACTCCCCAATAAAAAGACATAGATTAACAAACTGGATACACAACGAGGACCCTGCATTCTGCTGCCTACAGGAAACACACCTCAGAGACAAAGACAGACACTACCTCAGAGTGAAAGTCTGGAAAACAACTTTCCAAGCAAATGGTCGAAAGAAACAAGCTGGAGTAGCCATTCTAATATCAAATAAAATCAATTTTCAACTAAAATTCATCAAAAAAGATAGGGAAGGACACTTCATATTCATCAAAAGAAAAATCCACCAAGATGAACTCTCAATCCTAAATATCTATGCTCCAAATACAAGGGCACCTACATACGTAAAAGAAACCTTACTAAAGCTCAAAACACACATTGCACCTCACACAATAATAGTAGGAGATTTCAACACCCCACTCTCATCAATGGACAGATCATGGAAACAGAAATTAAACACAGACGTAGACAGACTAAGAGAAGTCATGAGCCAAATGGACTTAACAGATATTTATAGAACATTCTATCCTAAAGCAAAAGGATATACCTTGTTCTCAGCTCCTCATGGTACTTTCTCCACAATTGACCATATAATTGGTCAAAAAATGGGCCTCAACAGGTACAGAAAGATAGAAATAATCCCATGCTTGCTATCGGACCACCACAGCCTAAAACTGGTCTTCAATACAATAAGGGAAGAATGCCCACATATACGTGGAAGTTGAACAATGCTCTCCTCAATGATAACCTGGTCAAGGAAGAAATAAAGAAAGAAATTAAAGACTTTTTAGAATTTAATGAAAATGAAGGTACAACATACCCAAACTTATGGGACACAATGAAAGCTCTGCTAAGAGGAAAACTCATAGCGCTGAGTGCCTGCAGAAAGAAACAGGAGAGAGCATATGTCAGCAGCTTGACAGCACACCTAAAAGCTCTAGAACAAAAAGAAGCAAATACACCAAGGAGGAGTAGAAGGCAGGAAATAATCAAACTCAGAGGTGAAATCAACCAAGTAGAAACAAAAAGGACCATAGAAAGAATCAACAGAACCAAAAGTTGGTTCTTTGAGAAAATCAACAGGATAGATAAACCCTTAGCCAGACTAACGAGAGGACACAGAGAGTGTGTCCAAATTAACAAAATCAGAAAAGAAAAGGGAGACATAACTACAGATTCAGAGGAAATTCAAAAAATCATCAGATTTTTCTATAAAAGCCTATATTCAACAAAACTTGAAAATCTGCAGGAAATGGACAATTTCCTAGACAGATACCAGGTACCGAAGTTAAATCAGGAACAGATAAACCAGTTAAACAACCCCATAACTCCTAAGGAAATAGAAGCAGTCATTAAAGGTCTCCCAACCAAAAAGAGCCCAGGTCCAGACGGGTTTAGTGCAGAATTCTATCAAACCTTCATAGAAGACCTCATACCAATATTATCCAAACTATTCCACAAAATTGAAATAGATGGAGCCCTACCGAATTCCTTCTACGAAGCCACAATTACTCTTATACCTAAACCACACAAAGACACAACAAAGAAAGAGAACTTCAGACCAATTTCCCTTATGAATATCGACGCAAAAATACTCAATAAAATTCTGGCAAACAGAATCCAAGAGCACATCAAAACAATCATCCACCATGATCAAGTAGGCTTCATCCCAGGCATGCAGGGATGGTTTAATATACGGAAAACCATCAACGTGATCCATTATATAAATAAACTGAAAGATCAAAACCACATGATCATTTCATTAGATGCTGAGAAAGCATTTGACAAAATTCAACACACCTTCATGATAAAAGTCCTGGAAAGAATAGGAATTCAAGGCCCATACCTAAACATAGTAAAAGCCATATACAGCAAACCAGTTGCTAACATTAAATTAAATGGAGAGAAACTTGAAGCAATCCCACTAAAATCAGAGACTAGACAAGGCTGCCCACTCTCTCCCTACTGATTCAATATAGTTCTTGAAGTTCTAGCCAGAGCAATCAGACAACAAAAGGAGGTCAAGGGGATACAGATCGGAAAAGAAGAAGTCAAAATATCACTATTTGCAGATGATATGATAGTATATTTCAGTGATCCCAAAAGTTCCACCAGAGAACTACTAAAGCTGATAAACAACTTCACCAAAGTGGCTGGGTATAAAATTAACTCAAATAAATCAGTAGCCTTCCTCTACACAAAAGAGAAACAAGCCGAGAAAGAAATTAGGGAAACAACACCCTTCATAATAGACACAAATAATATAAAGTACCTCGGTGTGACTTTAACCAAGCAAGTAAAAGATTTGTACAATAAGAACTTCAAGACTCTGAAGAAAGAAATTGAAGAAGACCTCAGAAGATGGAAAGATCTCCCATGCTCATGGATTGGCAGGATTAATAGAGTAAAAATGGCCATTTTACCAAAAGCGATCTACAGATTCAATGCAATCCCCATCAAAATACCAATCCAATTCTTCAAAGAGTTAGACAGAACAATTTGCAAATTCATCTGGAATAACAAAAAACCCAGGATAGCTAAAGCTATCCTCAACAATAAAAGGACTACAGGGGGAATCACTATCCCTGAACTCAAGCAGTATTACAGAACAATAGTGATAAAAACTGCATGGTATTGGTACAGAGACAGACAGATAGACCAATGGAACAGAATTGAAGACCCAGAAATGAACCCACACACCTATGGGCACTTGATTTTTGACAAAGGAGCCAAAACCATCCAATGGAAAAAAGATAGCATTTTCAGCAAATGGTGCTGGTTCAACTGGAGGTCAACATGTAGAAAAATGCAGATCGATCCATGCTTATCACCCTGTACAAAGCTTAAGTCCAAGTGGATCAAGGACCTCCACATCAAACCAGATACACTCTAACTAATAGAAGAAAAGCTAGGGAAGCATCTGGAACACATGGGCACTGGAAAAAATTTCCTGAACAAAACACAAATGGCTTATGCTCTAAGATCAAGAATCGACAAATGGGATCTCATGAAACTGCAAAGCTTCTGTAAGGCAAAGGACACTGTGGTTAGGACAAAACGGCAACCAACAGATTGGGAAAAGATCTTTACCAATCCTACAACAGATAGAGGCCTTATATCCAAAATATACAAAGAACTCAAGGAGTTAGACCGCAGGGAGACAAATAACCCTATTAAAAAAAGGGGTTCAGAGCTAAACAAAGAATTCACAGCTGAGGAATGCCGAATGGCTGAGAAACACCTAAAGAAATGTTCAACATCTTTAGTCATAAGGGAAATGCAAATCAAAACAACCCTGAGATTTCACCTCACACCAGTGAGAATGGCTAAGATCAAAAACTCAGGTGACAGCAGATGCTGGCGAGGATGCGGAGAAAGATGAACACTCCTCCATTGTTGGTGGGATTGCAGACTGGTACAACCATTCTGGCAATCAGTCTGGAGGTTCCTCAGAAAATTGGACATTGAACTGCCTGAGTATCCAGCTATACCTCTCTTGGGCATATACCCAAAAGATGCCCCAACATATAAAAAAGACACGTGCTCCACTATGTTCATTGCAGCCTTATTTATAATAGCCAGAAGCTGGAAAGAACCCAGATGTCCTTCAACAGAGGAATGGATACAGAAAATGTGGTACATCTACACAATGGAATATTGCTCAGCTATCAAAAACAATGACTTTATGAAATTCGTAGGCAAATGGTTGGAACTGGAAAATATCATCCTGAGTGAGGTAACCCAATCACAGAAAAACACACATAGTATGCACTCATTGATAAGTGGCTATTAGCCCAAATGCTTGAATTACCCTAGATCCCTAGAACAAACGAAACTCAAGACGGATGATCAAAATGTGAATGCTTCACTCCTCTTTAAAAGGGGAACAAGAATACCCTTGGCATGGAATAGAGAGGCAAAGATTAAAACAGACACAGAAGGAACACCCATTCAGAGCCTGCCCCACATGTGGCCCATGCATATACAGCCATCCAATTAGACAAGATGGATGAAGCAAAGAAGTGCAGGCTGACAGGAGCTGGATGTAGATCGCTCCTGAGAGACACAGCCAGAATACAGCAAACACAGAGGCAAATGCCAGCAGCAAACCACTGAACTAAGAATAGGACCCCCGTTGAAGGAATCAGAGAAAGAACTGGAAGAGCTTGAAGGGGCTCGAGACCCCATATGTACAACAATGCCAAGCAACCAGAGTTTCCAGGGACTAAGCCACTACCTAAAGACTATACATGGACTGACCCTGGACTCTGACCTCATAGGTAGCAATGAATATCCCAGTAAGAGCACCAGTGGAAGGAGAAGCCCTGGGTCCTGCTAAGACTGAACCCCCAGTGAACTAGATTGTTGGGGGGAGGGCGGCAATGGGGGGAGGATGGGGAGGGGAACACCTATAGGGAAGGGGAGGGGAGAGGGGGGGTGTTTGCCCGGAAATCGGGAAAGGGAATAACACTCAAAATGTATATAAGAAATACTCAAGTTAATAAAAAAAAAGAAAAAGAAAAAGAAAAAGAAAAATGTCGTATAGGACAGAAGGAAACTTTTGGCTCCATGTTAGACTGTCCAGGTTTTAGACTGTTTCTCCAAATAAGACTAAACACCTAATAGACATGAAAATAAATGGAGAAATTGTAAAAAAAAAAAAAAAAAAAAGAAAAGAAAGCCACAGCACAAATCAGGATGCAGAGACTTAGAGGCAGGAGCCAGTGAACAGACCATAAAGAAAGCTCCTTGCAGCCTTGCCTCCTGTGATGGTTTGCATATACTTGGCCCAGGGAGTGGCACTATTAAGTGTGGCCTTGTTGGAAGAAGTGTGTCACTGTCGGGGTGGGCTTGGAGACTCTCCTCCTAGCTGCCTGAGGATGCTCAGTCTGTTCTTGGCTTCCTTTGATAGAACTCATCAGCTCTTCCTGCAGTATGACTGCCTGGATGCTGCCACACTCCTGACTGGATGATAACAGATTGAACCTCTGAACCTCTGAACCTCTAAGCTAGCACCAATTAAATGTTGTCCTTTATAAAACATTGATCATGGGTGTCTGTTCACAGCAATAAGACCTTAACTAAGACACCCCCAAAGCTTCCTCAACTTTCTTCTGATTGTTTTTTCTTTCTCTCCTTTTTCTTTTGTTTGGGGTTTGGAGTTTGAGACAGGGTTTCTCTGTGTAACCTCGGCTATTCTGGAACTTGCTCTGTAGACCAATTGGGCCTCAAACTCAGATCTGCCTGCATCCTCAGTACTAGAAATAAAGCCATGTGGCACCACCACCCAGATTTCAGCTTGCTTACTTATACAATCCAGGACCACATGGCAAGGTGCTTGCACTGCTCAACTAGACCAAAACCTCTCTGTGACAATCATTAATCAAGAAAATGTCCCACAGATATGCCTACGGGTCAATCTGATAGAGTCAATTCTTCACTTAAGGTTCTTTCCAGGTATCAAGTTGACACAAACTAATCAGTACAAAACATCTCTGGGAAAACATAGATGAAAAATGTTACATGTTGATGAACTAAAATGTATTTAAATCTATTTTTCCCTTTGAAAAAGGGACTTGATTTGAGGCTTAGTATGAATAAGAAATTTTCTACATTTATTATTTTTTTAATTTTTTAATTAGATATATCTCTTAATTTACATTTCAAATGTTATTCCTCTTCCCGGTTTTACTGACCATAAGCCCCCATTCCCTCCCCTCCCGCTCCTGCACACGGGTATTCACCTATATATCCCCCTTACCAGCCCCCCTTATTCCCCTGCACTGGGGGTCCAACTTTGGCAGGACCAAGGGATTCCCCTTCCACTGGTGCCCCAACAAGGCTATTCTCTGCTCCATATGCAGTTGGAGCCCTGGGTCAATCCATGTATAGTCTTTCAGTAGTGGTTTAATCCCTGGAAGCTCTGGTTGGTTGGCATTGTTTTTATGGGATTGCAAGCTCCTTCAAATCTTTCAATACTTCCTCTAATCCTCCCCAAGGGGATCCTGTTCTCACTTCAGTGGTTTGCTGCTAGCATTGACCTCTGTATTGGACATGCTCTGGATCTGTCTCTCAGAAGAGATCTATGCCCGGTCCCTTTCACCATGCATTTTTTAACTTCATCAGTGTTATCTAGTTTTGGTGGCCACATATGGGCTGCATGTGGGTCAAACTCTGAATGGCTGTTCCTTGAGTCTCTGCTCTAAACTTTGCTTCCATATCCCCTCCTATGGATATTTTCCCCCTTTTAAGAAGGAGTGGGAGGGGGCTGGGGATTTAGCTCAGTGGTAGAGCGCTTGCCTAGGAAGCGCAAGGCCCTGGGTTCGGTCCCCAGCTCCGAAAAAAAAAAAATAAAAAAGAAGGAGTGGGAGCATCCGAATTTTGGTCAACCTTCTTCTTGAGCTTCCTGTGGTCTGTGGATTGCATGTTGGGTAATTCGAGCTTTTTGGCTAATATCCATTTATCAATGACTGCATACCAAGTGGGTTTTTCTGTGATTGAGTTACTTTACACAGGATGATATTTCCTAGTTCATTCCATTTGTCTATGAATTTCATGAAGTCATTGTTTTTGATAGCTGAGTAGTACTCCATTGTTTAGATGTACCACATTTTCTGTATCCATTCCTCTGTTGAAGGGCATCTGGGTTCTTTCCAGCTTCTGGTTATTATAAATAAGGCTGCTATGAACATAGTGTAGCATGTGTCTTTTTTATATGTTGGGGCATCTTTTGGGTATATGCCCAAGAGAGGTATAGCTGGATACTCAGGCAGTTCAATGTCCAATTTTCTGAGGAACCTCCAGACTGATTTCCAGAATGGTTGTACCAGTCTGCAATCCCACCAACAATGGAGGAGTGTTCATCTTTCTCCGCATCCTCGCCAGCATCTGCTGTCACCTGAGTTTTTGATCTTAGCCATTCTCACTGGTGTGAGGTGAAATCTCAGGGTTGTTTTGATTTGCATTTCCCTTATGACTAAAGATGTTGAACATTTCTTTAGGTGTTTCTCAGCCATTCGGCATTCCTCAGCTGTGAATTCTTTGTTTAGCTCTGAACCCCATTTTTAATAGGGTTATTTGTCTCCCTGCGGTCTAACTCCTTGAGTTCTTTGTATATTTTGGATATAAGGCCTCTATCTGTTGTAGGATTGGTAAAGATCTTTTCCCAATCTGTTGATTGCCGTTTTTTTGCCAATCACAGTGTCTTTTGTCTCACAGAAGCTTTGCAGTTTTATGAGGTCCTATTTGTGGATTCTTGATCTTAGAGCATGAGCCATTGGTGTTTTGTTCAGGAAAATTTCCCCAGTTCCCATGTGTTTGAGTCTCTTCCCCACGTTATCTTCTATTAGTTTGAGTGTATCTGGTTTGATGTGGAGGTCCTTGATCCACTTGGACTTAAGCTTTGTACAGGGTGATAAGCATGGATCGATCTGCATTCTTCTACATGTTGACCTCCAGTTGAACCAGCACCATTTGCTGAAAATGCTATCTTTTTTCCATTGGATGGTTTTGGCTCCTTTGTCAAAAATCAAGTGCCCATAGGTGTGTGGGTTCATTTCTGGGTCTTCAATTCTGTTCCATTGGTCTATCTGTCTGTCTCTGTACCAATACCATGCAGTTTTTATCACTATTGCTCTGTAGTACTGCTTGAGTTCAGGGATAGTGATTCCCCCTGAAGTTCTTTTATTGTTGAGTACAGTTTTCGCTATCCTGGGTTTTTTGTTATTCCAAATGAATTTGCAAATTGCTCTTTCTATCTCTATAGAGAATTGAGTAGGAATTTTGATGAGGATTGCATTGAATCTGTAGATTGATTTTGGCAAAATGGCCATCTTTACTATATTAATCCTGCCAATCTATGAACATGAAAGGTCATCTTCTGAGATCTTCCTCAGCTTCTTTCTTCAGAGATTTGAAGTTCTTGTCATACAGATCTTTCACTTGCTTGGTTAAAGTCATACCAAGATATTTTATATTATTTGGGACGATTGTGAAGGGTGTCATTTCATTAATTTCTTTCTCAACCTGTTTATCCTTTGAGTAGAGGAAGACTACTGATCTGTTTGAGATATTTTTATACCCTGACACTTTGCTGAAGTTATTTATCAGGTTAAGTAGTTCTCTGGTGGAACTTTTGGGGTCAATTAAGTATACTATCATATCATCTGCAAATAGTGATATTTTGATTTCTTCCCTTCCAATTTGTATCCCTTTGACCTCCCTTCACTTTTTGAATGCTCTGGCTATGATTTTGAGTACTATATTGAATAAGTAGGGAGAGAGTGGACAGCCTTGTCTAGTCCCTGATTTTAGTGGGGTTGCTTCAAGTTTCTCTCCATTTAGTTTGATGCTAGCTACCAGTTTGCTGTATATGGCTTTTACTATGTTTAGGTATGGGCCTTGAATTCCTGATCTTTCCAAGACTTTTATCATGAAGGGGTGTTGAATTTTGTCAAATGTTTTCTCAGCATCTAAAGAAATGATCATGTGGTTCTTATCTTTTGAGTTTGTTTATATAGTGGATTACATCGATGGATTTTCCTATATTAAACCATCCCTGCATCCCTGGGATGAAGCCTACTTGATCATGATGGATGATGGTTTTGATGTGTTCTTGGATTCAGTTTACGAGAATTTATTGAGTATTTTTGCATCAATATTCATAAGGGAAATCGGTCTGAAGTTCTCTTTCTCCGTTGGTTCTTTGTGTGGTTAAGGTAAAAGAGTAATTGTGGCTTCATAGAAAGAATTCGGTAGCTCTCCGTCTGTTTCAATTTTGTATAGTATTGGTATGTGGTCTTCTATGAAGGTCTGATAGAATTCTGCACTGAACCCATCTGGACCTGGACTCTTTTGGTTGGGAGACTTTTAATAACTGCTTCTACTTCTTTAGGAGTTATGGGGTTGTTTAGATGGTTTATTTGTTCCTTATTTAACTTTGGTACCTGATATCTGTCTAGAAAATTGCCCATTTCCTCCAGATTTTCCAGTTTTGTTGAATATAGGCTTTTGTAGTAGGATCTGATGATTTTTTAACTTCTTCAAATTCTGTTGTTAAGTCTTCCTTTTTATTTCTGATTTTGTTAGTTTGGATACACTCTCTGTGACCTGTGGGTAGTCTAGTTAAGGGTTTACCTATCTTGTTGATTTTCTCAAAGAACCAGCTCCTGGTTTTGTTGATTCTTTGTATCATCCTTTTCATTTCCATTTGGTTGATTTAAGCCCTGAGTTTGATTATTTCCTGCCTTCTACTCCTTTTGGGTTTATTTATTTCTTTTTGTTCTTGAGCTTTTAGGTGTGCTGTCAAACTTCTGACATATACTATCTCCTCTTTATTTTTGCAGGCACTCAGAGCTCTGAGTTTTCCTCTTAGCACAGCTTTCATTGTGTCCCATAAGTTTGGGTATGTTGCATCTTCATTTTCACTAAATTCTAAGAAGTCTTTAATTTCTTTCTTTATTTCTTCCTTGACCAAGTTGTCATTGAGTAGAGCATTGTTCAACTTCCATGTATATGTGGGCTTTCTGCCATTATTGTTGTTATTGAAGACCAGTCTTAGTGCGTGGTGATCTTATAGGATGCATAAGATTATTTCTATCTTCCTGTATCTGTTGAGGCCTGTTTTATGACCAATTATATTGCTTTTCTGGTGTGCTTGGATATGCAGTATTTTCTTTGGTGGGAGAACTGGGCTCTGGTGACGCCAAGTAGTCTTGGTTTCTGTAGCTTAGGTTCCTGTGCTTGCCTCTAGCCATTGAGTTGTCTCTGGTGTTTACTTGTCTTGCTGTTTCTGAGAGTGACTTGACCCTGCTCTAGGCCTTTGTGTCAGCACTCCTGTAGAACTGTTTTCCTGTTTTCTTTCAGCCTTTCCTGAGAACAAGTGTTCTGATTTCAGGTGTGGTGGCATTTCTGGAGACTGTCTTCCAGCTCTAGGTGCGGGCAGGAATCAAAGGGTCCTGCCCCTGACTGCTCCTAGTTCCTTGCACCCAGCAGGCACAGTTTGCACTATACAATTCTCTCTTGGGTCTGGACTGTGTGCAGAGGGTATTCTCCTCTGACTTCTCAGGAGTATCCACACTTCCGAGTGTCCAGCTCACTCCCCCACGATATTTGGATGCAGGAAGCTGTTTGCTCAGTTCAGTCCTGGGTGCAGACTAATACCGAGGGTACCATGGGTACTGGCAGCTGTCTTTTCCTATATCCCTGTGTCCAGAGGCACTGTGCAGTTTCCCCTTGGACCAAGGATGTGGGCAGAGGTGTGCAGAGGTGGCAGTCTGTCCTGTGGTCTGGACTCCTGGGTGGTCAGTTATCTTTCCCACCAATTTTTTACATTTATATATGAAGGAAAGGTGCCATGTAGTTTTTCCCTGCAGTAACACTGAATAAAAATAGGATTGGTTCAGACCTTGTTATTAAGTGAAGATCTTAGTTTTGAGTACAGAAAAACAAGTCAGTTTAAGGTCAGAGAAGGAGGGCACTGGATCATAAGTCTGAAAAGGCTGACATTGTGCCTTAGGCAGAAGAGTTGGTGAAGTTCAGTGTTCCCCTCGCATGACCCAATTTATAAGAACTGAGAATGAAGAGAGGCAATCCCCAAATGAAACACAAAGTACCATCATTGGAGGGAAAGAGAGGTCAGGATGTTTGGCCAAAACAAAATCAAAAAACCCTTACAGACATCCATTAAAAGTGGTCAGACACCTTTGACTACACACAGTGACCTCAGTTTTATCTTAAACCAAGGGAGATTTTTGATTCACAAAATATAAACCACAGGCTAGAAAACAACTGGGCTTCAGGGTCCCAGCTCTAACCAAGGCTGTCTCCATTCAAGTTTAAGCTACTCTTGATGCTGGCCTCATTATCAGACTGGACTCCTCCAGAGGGAAACTGTGGGCATCTACAACATGCAGTCTCTGCTCTCCCAGCTCATCCAATACAGGATATATGTTAGCATTCTTTTAACTCAGGTTTTAAAACCATAGCAAAGGATTCTTTCTAACTGGTCCAGCTCAAATTAGGTGCTATCTTGGACCGATTAGTGTATGTAGAGAAGCAAGCAATGACTTTGGACAAAACAATGAAAAAAATCCCACAATTTGGGTAGTAGTATACCTTGAAGACTGTATTAGACATGAGATAATCTTTCCCAGATATCCTATAGCATTGTGGAACTCCTTCTGCTTATGTTCTATCTTTTCGGACAATGCTATCCAGTAAGAAATGGTCAAGTGCATGGAAAGTTGGTATTTTCCACATATAAGTGTGTGCTGTTCAATTCAAAGAAGTGAAAAGAAATTGAACACCTAACTTAAATAGGAACTCAATTTGTGGGGGAAGAGTATGGGGGCTGGAGGAGGGAGCCTGCATTCACCACGGTCTTTTGCTAGAATTATTTTTTCCATTTTATATCCCAATTGATAATTAATAAATTCATAAATAAAACAATACTGAATAATACACAAACAAAAGAACTATTTCTGCACCATCCCCTTTCTGAAGTAAGTATAAACATCTGCATAAGAGATCACCAAATACAAAATATAAGCACTACATATTCTAATCTGTGTCAAGCATTTGCTGTGATAATCAAATCTACTGCTACACTTGCCTGATAGGTAAATGTACTGTTATAAATGCTGTGTGTGTGTGTGTGTGTGTGTGTGTGTGTGTGTGTGTGTGTGTGTATAAACTTACTAATATTACCATTATATGTATTTTTAACATGGTCTTACATATTTGTTGGCAAGTTAAAAATCTCAGAAAAAGTGATAAACTAATAGCTAGAATTCTTTATAGGTGTCAGTCTGAAAGCTTGGGATTCCACTATCTGAGACAGACAGGAAGTCATCTGCCTTGTCTCTGGAAGAGGACACAGCACTGAGCAACTTTCAATGACTTCCTCAAGCCACCATGACAATTTCAGAGCTACTTTAGAAGTTCTCTCTCCTTTCTTGCTTTATCATGTGCTCTGCTCATTTAGGACATCTGTTTACCCCAAATCCACAACAGACACCCTTAGAATTCCTAAAAAAGCTACACAAAGCATTTTTCTTCCCAAACTCATGTACCTGTTTTAGAATAAACCTTCTGGTATATTCTGTCTGGAGTGTCTGGCATTGTCCAACTGATCCTAGTTGATTTATCAATCTGGGACCTTCAAAACATGGTCAATTTCATACTATTTTAATTATAAACTGATTATAGAAATAAATGAAGCAGAAAGGTGCTATCAATTTAATGAGGCATACATTCTAACTCCCTCGTATTGAAAAATGTGTGCTTTTTCATATTTATCCATCTGGGTGTTGAATTGAGGTTTATTTTGAACAGCAATTATTTTTTTTCTGGAACCACGTAGGGAGGCAGACTTTAGTCAGAGCAAGGGTTTTAAAATCATGGGGCTATTCTTGAAACAAATTTCATATAAGCTAAAGTTGTTGGCCTCAGCAGGAGAAATGAGACCAGGAAAACTAGCCAATGCTCACCTTTCCACAGAGTCTAGAAGACATATTCACACTAAGAAAATATAGAATTATAATTTTATGGAGAAACAAAGACAATGGTATGTAAGTATGTGAGTGAGTGTGTGTGTGTGTGTGTGTGTGTGTGTGTGAGAGAGAGAGAGAGAGAGAGAGAGAGAGAGAGAGAGAACAGACAGACAGGGGACAGACAGACAGACAGACAGACAGACGGAGACAGGGAGAGAAAAATCATTATGAGGAACTAGCTTGTACAACTATGGAAGGTTGCCAGATCCCAAGATCTTTAGGACTAGTTGATAAACTGGAAAGCCAGGAGCACTGGTGGTATTGCTACACTCTGAATAGCTGCAGGTTTAACCAATATTTTAGTTCAGCTTTGAAGATAGGACAAAGCTATTGCCTTAGCTCAAAGGCAATCGGGCATGAGAAATTCTACCTTGAGAACAGTTAAGCAATTTGTTCCAGTTAGGTTTCCAGTTAATTGGGCAAGACCCACACACAGTGAAAGAGTGAGCATTCTTTCTTATGCAAATGACTTATTTCAATGATAATCTCACCCAGAACTACCATGAATCATGTTAGACCAGATGTCTAGACACTCACTACCTATCCATCCTCTACCAGGAAGATTGACACAGAAAATTAACCATTATATTTTTAAATACAAATATACCTTAAAACTGCCCAAGTCAATGAGCTGATAGAGATTACAAATCAGAAGATTTCCCTTGCTCATCTAACCAATATTCACTCATGGCATCTTCAGAGGATCAGGATTCTAACTGAAAACAGTGTAAGTACTGTGCTATGAATCTGTGTGCACTCTGAATTATACCTCAAGAGATTTTGCATAATTAGAATTTATTGTAGCTACAGACTGTCTTTATAGTGTACCTGACACCAAGCAAACTATACTGTAAACTCCTCCATTAAGGATCAAATAGCCCCACAGACCAACTGACTCTTGAGAATGATGAACTCTCAGCTATCAGCTATAATCCCATCATCATCTTCCTCCAACACATCATTTGGGAGAAAGAGGTACATATAAAAAAGCACAAAGTATAAAACTTAGTTCAAATACCTTCCCCCAGGAAAGAAAAAGACACAGGTTTGAATAATGAGAATTAATTCTGAGAATGTAGTCTTTAGTCATTGTCAAACCAAAAACACATACCCTCAGTTGACCCTATATTTACCAGTGTCAGGAACTGGCTGGACTAAGGAATTTTATTTTAAGATTTATGTATTTTTTGGCCCTGGGTTCGGTCCCCAGCTCCGAAAAAAAAAGAACCAAAAAAAAAAAAAGATTTATGTATTTTTTTGTGGGTATGTACATGTGGGAGGTGCTTATAGAGGCCACTTGAAACTGGAGTTACAGGCCATTCTAGATTGACCGGTATGGGTTCTGGGAAGAGTCCAGGTCCTCTGCAAAGGCAGAAAATGCTACTCACTGCTGAGCTATCTCTGCAGCCTGGACTGAATATTTCTAAATATTCTAGGAATAAGCTCCAACAGGCTTAGAGATACAGCTTGAGTTTAAGTGCCATATAGGCCCTCTCCTCATCTCCATATCCTGGCCCACAATTCCAACAGAACCCCCTGACTTACTGGAGGACACATCAGTCGCTGGAACTCCTGGTAAGTGCCCAGCACCTGCTAACACTTAACTTTACAGTCCACTAAGTTTTCTGCAACAAAGCCCCCTCCCCTCATCTCCATATCCCATCCCACAACTCCAGCAGACCGCCCCTGCTCTTCCAGAGGTATTTGGAAACTCAGAGGCCACACCAGTTCCCAGAAATTAGATATCAATTCAATCATTTACTCCAAGTTCCCTTTTGATTTTCCTATAAATTGACACTTTAGGACCTTAGCTTCTTGATCCTAAAGGCAGAACCACATGGCTGAAGCTACTGAGTTCTGCTGCTTGCTGGAGCCGGAACATGGCTCCATTGTTCCATTACACTGTCATTAGCTTTCTGTTTTCCTGTTTCTTCACTGCCTAAGCTCAGCTATCCTGGAACTTACTCTGTAGACAGACCTTAAACTGAGAGATCTGTATCACTCTGTCTCCTGAATGTTGGGATTAAAGATATGTACCACCACATCTGAACCTAAGCTTTTCTTCAAAAACTTGCTCTGTCCCAGGTTGGCCTTGAACTCAGAAATCTGCTTGCTTTTGTCTCCTGTAATTAAAGTCATGCACTCCCATGCCTGGGACTAAGTTTTTCATGGCCACTATTTCTCAAGATCTGGATTAAAAACCTTTGTCTTCCAGCCTGAAGATTTGGATTACAAGTGTGCCCTCCATTTCTGAATTGTGGTTCATTCCAGATTAAATGTCCAAATTATTCCTTGTTCAATTGCAAACACAAACAATAAGCTTAGCTGGGTGGAATTGTGCTCTGAGATCACCCTAACTTCCTGGCAACCCTTTATTACTTGAACCATATATTTTGCATTTATTTGCTCTTGCTTTTTTAACTGTTTCTTTCCCTTTCCAGATTTATGTTTTTTCCCCCTCTATTGACTACATCATGTCTCCTTATCTAAACTGGCTCATTCGTGAAGCTACTTCTGTTCTTTCACGTCTGTAATTTGTATTGCATCCTTATGTTTTTGCATAGTTGAGAAATCCTGTAAAGAACAGTTGTTATACTGATTTATACATTCTTGATTTCATGTTTTCAGAGTTCTTTTCCACAGCCTTAAGGGCTGTCCTGAAGGTCACATTGTTACTGTTTTGCTGGGGAACACCGGATATATTCTCACTTTCTGGAATCCTGCTGTTTCTGTTTATCATGGAGTCATTAACCTTGGCAGGGAGAACATTATCCAAGAGAAGAACAAAAAGTAGATGCCTATTTATATCACCATGTAATTATGAGGCCTTTAAATGTGTGTATCCTCAAAATATTCACATTGACACACGCATACATACATACATTTTATAAACAGGCATGCCAAATAAAAAAAATAAGTAGTGATTTCAGCATACGATGGAATGAATGGAAAAATGGAGTGGTCCCAGGTTACTCAGTTATTTTGGTTAATTCTGAGGATGGATGGGTTTGCTTCATTCTGTCTTAGTGTACAACGACACACAGAGACTTACATAAAAAAACAAGTATGAACACACATGGGACAGTTATCTTAACATGGTAAAAGACTTTTTTCCAGCCATCTATGTAGAGAACAAGGTTAACTCTTCATAGGTCTGTAAGTTTGCCTCTTGTATTTCAATCGCCCAGCCTATATCAGTGAAGGTATCCAGTCTCATAAGGGTTTTATCTGTGTATGAGACTTTTATCATCACCCTATGCCTAAGGATACCTGATGGATATTATATTCTCAGACTGTCTATAATATGTATAACTTAGAACAGGTCACAGCCTGCTCTCCATACTCTACTACAACAATCTGTGCCCAGCAAGCCACCATGCTTTCACAGGATCCCACTACGGCCAAGCTGAGAAAAGGGGAATTGTAGTTTCTCAATGAATCTTAGTGGAATAGAAATCACCAAGAAGCCTCAGACTGACAGGATATACTGAGTCTTGGCAGCTGAAGAAAGATATGAAGTTATGGCTCTGAAGTAACATTGCAACTTGGAGGTGTGAGACAGGCGAAGAGAAAACTATAAAAATTATCTATTCAAGCTAACCTGCATAATTGACCCACAATCCTGGTATTTTATTTACAAACTCTAAGTCTAGATTGGACAGGTTTTGGGATTTTCTAACTTAAATCCCAGCTATATGTCCCTTGTTACTTGCTGTTTCTCCTGGACATATCCTAAATGGCCTGTCTCCTCTCGTGGCAGTCTCCTCCTCTCTCTGAGTCCTTTTTTATTTTTCTTCTCATCTCTCCCTCACTCAATCCTCAAGTCATGCCTTTCTTTCCCTACTGCCCAACCACAGGATTTAGCCTTTTATTAACCAACTAACTTTAAATTGTGGAGCAGGGCTGATATAGCATCATTTGGTGTACACGAAGATCTCTTTGTGGAGGGGATAACCAGGTCTTGGGGGCTAGTATTTAGCATTTAAATACATAGCAGGACCTATCCAGTGCCCAACAGAAAACTGTAAGAGGCAATGGGTCTTTCTGAAAAGAAAGAGATTCTGAAAGAAAGAGACTTACAAGCATGGAAAGGTAGCACTGGCATGCAGACAATACCAAACAAGGAGCATGGAAAAGGGAAAATCAGTTTTAACTCGCACATGCATCTATTAGCCACCAAACTACAGGCTGTATGCATTTACTGAACACAGAATGGCTGGTATGAGGAGCTGCCTAGAGTACCTTCACATATCAAGGTCTTAGATGCAGGTATTATAATTCCCATTATTACAGATGAAAGAATTGTGTTTAGGAAAACTTAGGAAAGTAAAGTTGTCAGAATCACACAAGTAGTAAAGTGCTGACCTCAGGTAGAGGTTTCCACCTTTCCCTAAGACACACACACACACACACACACACACACACACACACACACTCACACACACAGACAGACAGACACACACACACTCACACACAGACAGACACACACACTCGCACACAGACAGACAGACAGACACACACACTCGCACACAGACAGACAGACAGACACACACACACACACACACATATTCTTTCTACAGGATAGTATGGACAATTTTCTGAATTAGAAGAAGCCAGAGTATTTGCACAGTTCATCTCACTCTGGAAAAGAGAGAAGATAATCAGAAGTGTGTTTACTGAGAGTTGATGTTAAACATAATGAGTGACAGAGACCCTGCAAAGGGTCAGGATGTACAGAATTATCTATGATACAGGAAACCTTAGCACCATTCTCAGGGATTTTGCATGTATCCCACGAAGGAAAAAGGAGAAAAATAACTCATTGCTGAAGATTTATGGACTCATATCACTAAGAATGAATATTTATAACTAAGAAGAGAAAAAAAACAATTAAGATAAATTTAAGTCAGATGTTAAGTCAATAAACCCTTGGCTACTTTATGTGAATTTAAATCCTCTCCCTGTGGTTATTAAAAAACAAACAAACAAACAAACAAACAAATAACCCCGAAACTTCTGCACAATTATACGAATGGAAGAGACTTGCCAAAATTTGAGATTAGTGAATAATGTTTATTCACTAATTTGTTAAGAGGAATTAGGCTACCTGTCAATAAGATCACCTTGCAGTGATCATTCATTTCCTTAATCTTTAATTTCTACCTTGCAGTTACAAGTATCCTATTTTAAGTAAATAATTTTAATCCACTTGAATGGAGACCTAGAAATAAATACTGGACCTACTTCATAATCTGAATGATGTAATTTACGTATGAAGCATTCCAGACAGTCTGTGGCAACACAAAGCTGGCTGTCACTCTCATCACTATGACCAGATGCCTGACAAAGGCGGTCCTCAAGAGGAAGTCTTGATTCAGGCTTACAGTCCATCATGGCAGGAAATGCAGAATGGCAGAAATATACGACAGGTGGTCACATTTCACCCACAGTCAGGGGGGACACAGAGAGAGATCTGGTGCTCTGCTAATTCAGTCTTTTTTCCCACAGTCTAGGACCCCAGCCCAAATTGTGCTACCCAGTTTAAGGACAGGTCATCTCACCTCAGCTAAAATTCTCTCAAATGTTATAAACCCCCAGGTTATCACAAATTCACTCAGGTTAACAATGAAAATTAACCAACCCAAATTACAATATTTAGAAGGAAATTACTTTAAATATAAAAATGAAGACAAGCCACTCTACAAATAAACACTAAAGGGATAGATGCTAACAGTTCTGATGAAGATGTGTACTTGACCATATGTACCACTTTCTGCATCTGGTTTGCCTGTCCACAGTCAATGCATTCATAGATAGCATCAATGAAAGGGAGATACTTCTGAACAGAGGGTAGAACAGGACGATTGGTGTCAGGTCTGTGAACTGCTTTTTGTGTCAAGGAAGAGTTCTGGTGATTAGAGCTACTCTCAAAAGCCTGAAAAGTTGAAAAGAAGTAAGTTCGCTAGTACTGGAAATCCTCAGGGAGTAACTGGGACTACTGCAGAAGACACCTTTCCCCCTGGACAGACAGATCTAGGGACACTGGGCATCTATTTACTAAGTGTCCTACTTGCTTCAAAACATATTTTTCCCGGGAAGCTTCTCATCATCTTGTCTGGTCCCCCCGGCAGTTACCCACTTAAGCTATCTCTGTGATCACCTGATGCTGACAAACACCATGATACGGAACGTTTGCTTCACAAGAGACAGCTAACTCCGCTTGGCCCCTTCATCACTCACTCCCAGCTCAATCATCATGGAGTACAAAAAGGAGATCTTGCCTTTCTCTGTATTTATAAGGATAGCTGACTAGAATACTGTTTACTTTCTAACTAACTGATCTTACCAAATAGACAATTGTAGTTTACTACTGTCGCTGACAAAGCTGTACCTCCCACACATCATTTACACATTGTCTCCACAGCACAGGCAAGAAGAACTCAACTGGTGGTCACCTGCATCCTTCCCCTGTACAAGGCCTTCTATGCCATCATCATTTAATTTTTTTTTCAAAATCCTCTTTATCATATCCCAAAGATAAAACAGAAATTCTGAAAGCAGGGTGACTTAAGGGGGTCAGAAGAAAAGAAGAGTTGACAAAATGTATCTGGGCTTAAAATTTTAAAAAAAAAATACAAATATGGTTTATCCATTTTAAACCGCAAGATACAAATTCTTATCAATAGGGTTTATTACCAGGCAAACATCTCAAACATAAAAAGACACTCAGAACTCCTCTACTATGCTCCAAGTGATTGGCTGATAGAATTTAAATTATGAAAGTCACTTTGGCTTTACTTCCAAGGTGTTCTGAGAAGCACTTAATGACCACGCAACAAAATATTTTCCAAGGTAAGGTACTTAGTAAGTATGTTACTTACTCGGGATTGTTGGCCAATACTGGCCTACAACAGCAAAGGGAGCAGAGACGACGGACCGGCTTTGGGAACCCTCTGTGTATGCTTGGAAATGGTATCAGGACCCGCTTCAGGGAGGCAGATCGACTTGACTTGGGGTGATTCAAGGCTTGTATAGTTTTTGGGATGGGAGTCAGAGTCTCCAGGTTGGGCAAAGGTCAGTGGCTCTGAAGGCTTACAGCACCGAAATGCCTCATTAGTATGGGGGAAACATTTCAGGAATCTCAGATGCTAGATGAATGCGTTCTTCTCGGAGAAAGGAAGTTGAACATGCAATCTAACCACTGCTACATGACATTTCTCCATAGGGGAGGGAGTAGGGGAGTGCAGCTTGAACTCCCCAACAAGGTCAGAGAAGGGGAAGCCCTGCCAGCAAAGAGACCTCTCCATATTGTGCCAAGATCAGAAGGCTATGGGAAAAATGGTAGACTTAGACCTTAATTAGCAGGGCAACATCTGTCAGTTTCCAAAAATAAGGTACTTACTGAATGGTAAGGTACTTACTGAGTATCTCAGTTTCCAATGGTAAGGTACTTACTGAGTATCTCAGTTTCCAATGGTAAGGTACTTACTGAGTATCTCAGTTTCCAGTGGTAAGGTACTTACTGAGTATCTCAGTTTCCAGTGGTAAGGTACTTACTGAGTATCTCAGTTTCCAATGGTAAGGTACTTACTGAGTATCTCAGTTTCCAGTGGTAAGGTACTTACTGAGTATCTCAGTTTCCAATGGTAAGGTACTTACTGAGTATCTCAGTTTCCAGTGGTAAGGTACTTACTGAGTATCTCAGTTTCCAGTGATAAGGTACTTACTGAGTACATCAGACATTGCCAACTCTGCGTCTGTGGATGGTCACTAACTATAATCTCATTTAGAATTTTACTGACACATATTTAAATCTCAGAGACATGAACTGAAGTTATTTTGCTTACAAGCCTTGTCACAAAGATTAATGACTCAGAAGAGGTAACCAATGCACCTCCAGCCTAAATAAATTTTCAAATAACCACCCCATTATCTGCAGAAACAGCAGGCAGCGCCCATGTTTGCTTAGTCAGTGGAGCAGGGAGAAGGAAGCATGTGTGTGGACCTATCAGTCTGCAGAGGTCTTTTGAGTTATAAATTTGCAGCCACAAAGAATCCTCATAAAAACAATTAGGGCCCCACCCCCTGAACAGCAGAATTGTTTCTCCATCACATAAATGAGTCTGTCTGCTGACTTCCCCACACATTTCTGTTAGATTTGCTTCTCACTACCCAGCACTCAGTGCCTTTTGTTCCTCCTTAACTTTCCAAGAATGTAAAACAATGAATCTGAGAAACCGCTGATCTCACTGTGAGCTAAAATAAGTGAGTGCTACCTGCTTCCTGTGTTCCTGCCATTGATCGATCGATCGATCGTGGATATTCGGGGCTGGAACACAAAATGAAGTGGGATAGCTTGGATGGAAAAGGGATAAAGGGAGCAGTGGAAGGAGATTCACTGGGGGACAAGGGAAGGGACTGCAAGGGACTCTGCTGTGTAGTAGAATTCTATTCCTTGAAGGTTCCTGTCATTCGATCTCCCATGCTCAGACTCCCTGAACATAGGTTGGGAGAGGGGAGGTGTACACCTTAAAGAAAAAATTTTCTCCACAGCAGAACTGAGAGCAAAACAGTTGGAATTTCCTTTGGAGCTGATATGGCAGGAAAGAGTGGCAGTGTCTCATGAATTTCTTAGCCGTCAGGAGAGGACCCTTTGGGGTACTTTTCAAAAGAGAATCCTCCAGAGCCCTCGCCTGTACATGGTGTAACCATGGATTCTTACATTTACAAAGCAAGACCTGTTATTCTCTGCTAGCAATAGGCTCTGATATTAAATGTAGAGACACACAAAATTGAAGGAATCTCACTAAAGATCCGCATGCATCGGACACTGTAATAACTAACCCTTTGGGAAGAAGATAAAAGACCCAGCCAGGAAGTGGATATGGACACGAAATTCAAGCTCACCGGTGCCCTGCAGAAACGTGATACAGCTGGTCAGTGGGCAGTTTGTGACTCACCACTCCTAGATACACAGACAGGAAGAGCGCTGGGTTTAAGCTCGTCCTCCACTTTTCAGCATGACTTTGGGAAATGCTTACTACTCCAGCTGTGATTCCCTTCTCCCCAGATAAGGCTAATGATGCCAGCCATGTACTTGCAAACTAAGCCCTGTTTAAGGCTGTTTTCTTACTTTCTGTCTCACCCCTAGGGAGTAGGTACTATTATTCCCAATTTACAGCAAATGAAAGGCTTTCTCCCATCATAGCATAGAAAGGTGACCAGAAATCAGGCAAGGACAGAATCCCATCAGCACATATCCAGCTCTCAAGGAGCAAATTGGGGGAGAAAAACCCACATTAACTTTGCACAGGATAAGATATATATTTTCCAAAATTAAGCAAACAAAATTCACATTCTTGGGATGATTTATAGGGTGGTTGGCAAACAGAATGAAAATAGATTCCTACATCTCTTACCTAAGCCCACCTCAGCATTTAACTCATTCTGTGAGAATTTCATGAAAAGTAAGTCGATCATAAGCCCGTTTCCTCCCTCATAGAGTATGGGGAGGATAATAGCGTCAGTACTAAGCTGACTTTAAGGTCAAATGGACAGAGACGAAGAATTTAAAACAGTCTTTGTGACTGTTAGCTTATATTTAGATTGTTACTAACAATTATATGGCAAAAGTGCTGTAAGGGGGAGGCTATGATGCTAAAACTGTTCCCAATTGGTTCTTGATTTGTCAGTAAAGAAAGTCAGGGGTAGGGTGTGGGGTGTGGGAGGGAATTGCTGGGTGGAAGGTATAGATGGGACTTCCGAGTCCCAAGAGGAAAAAGGCAGCCAGCGGGAAGGAGAGGCTTTTTCTGCCATGATTTGGAGGTAGAAGAATGCAACAATCATGTAAGCATAAGCCCTCAGAGGTAGCTTGGGCCTGTGGGCTACAGGGTGGCCAAGGATGATTGGCAGGGGCTAGGTGGAACACGCCACTAGGTTCAGAGTAGGAGGAGAGACAGAGATAATAAATAGGTAAGGGCACGATTTTCCAGACTGGAGATATCTGCCCCCAGTAATTGGGACCAGTAGACAAGTTATAAAGTAACAAAGCTGTGTGTGTGTCTTTTATATGAGGATTCAAGGGTCTTGGGAGTGGCCAATCTCAGAGCTAAGCCAGGTAGGAACAAAGGGGAAGCTAGGAGGGGCCAGAGTGCGGTCCGATCCTGGGCGAAGGTGGTAGCATTTAAAAACGACATGTAAGGGGTTGGGGATTTAGTTCAGTGGTAGAGCGCTTACCTAGGAAGCGCAAGGCCCTGGGTTCGGTCCCCAGCTCCGAAAAAAAAAAAAAACAAAACAAACAAAAAAAAAAAAACCTACATGTAACAAAGTGGTGTTCGCATTCTTCAGGAAAAGACTGTAATATATATATATATATATGTGTGTGTGTGTGTGTGTGTGTGTGTGTGTGTGTGTGTATTATAGGTCTGATTTGCTTCATCGGAAGAAGCATATGAATACAAACCAAAAGATGCATTTCGGGTATTTTCAAAAGTCAACTTCTCTTACCACCCTTCCATCTTTGCAATTTTGGCAGGCGAACAGGTGAAGATGGCCATCATGATACACTGTTAGGAAAAAAAATTCCTATAGGATCATGTGTGGGTGTTCCTGTGCAAGTGTATGTGTGTTTGTGTATGTGTGTGTCTGTGTGCATGCACATGCATATGTGTACACAAAGCTTTATGGAAATGTCAGAATAACTTCAGCTCTGCTTTGTTTTTAAATTTTAGGCATTACATGTACTTCAATGGGCATGCACGCCTCCGGCAGAGCCCAGTTGTGGCGTTGGAATAGAAAGAGGTGCCCCCCACAAATGCTGCAGGACTTGCAAGGGCAATATGGACAAACCAATCCTGCCAGGTGTTTGATTCCTTCCTGTATTCTAGGGACCGTCAGGAAAGTGAATGTTTGCAGCCAGCTGATTCTCAGACAATTGCCATCTGGCTGGCTGGCTGTCTTCAGCAAATCGTGGTTTCTCTCTTTGTCTGGTTCACTGAATCGGTGACTTAAAAGATGGAATTGCTGTAAATCGAGATGCATCACACCAGCTATCCTCAGAGCTCCAACTGCCCCACTGCTCGCAGCTCAGGCACCAAACTCTCCCACGAGGGCCTTTCCTCTCAGCTGGATTCTAGATGGTGGCCGGTCCAACTGCAGGTCACTCTGAGACTTAGAGGCGAAAGACAATGTTCTAAGAGTCATCTGGCAGAGAATGTCTATTTGTTATACTGACACGAACAAAAGAGAAATGTTGTCTAAAAGTGGAAAGAAAAGACTCCCAACAGTGTGCTGAAATAACTGGACTGTACCTCTGTCACGGCAGGGGAAATTCCAGGTGGACAACGCTGCGTTGAGTCCATCAGGCAGCAAGGGTAGTGGTGGGGCGAGTCGTGGTGTTGTAGTTCCGGTCTTAACTTTCCCTCAACATATCGTATGTGGAAGGTTCAGTTCTGAGTACAGCAGTATTCAGAGCTGGGCTTTTGAGGTACCTGGAACATGAGGGGCCATCTGCAACGATGGATTAACCCATGAATGGATCTGTAGTTTAATAGATCAAGAGGGAAGGTTTACCTATGAAAGTGAGCTCTGCCCACTCCCTGACCATCATGAACAGCTTCTTCCTCAACACGGTCCTACCACCATGATGTGTTGTCTCGCCATAGGTTCCAGAAGCAGGGGAACCCAAAATGGACTAAAAGCACCAGCATCGGAACCAAAGAAAACTCTGCTCCTCTATTTAGTGTCGGGTATTTTGTCTAACAGAAAACCGACTTAACAGCAGAAGTGGTTGAGCAACATGCAATGGTTCTCAAACTTCAGTGTGCCTTAGGGCTTGATAGAAGACTTAGGGCCAAGCTTCCTCCTACAGAACTAGGGTAGGGCACAGAAATCTGCACGCCTAAATGCTCACAGGTGATCCGAGGCTGCTGGTCATTGCTTTTGGGAACCATGGAACGAAGTCTACTAAAACCAGGCCAAGCTTCACATTCTATAACTTGTAGTAATTTTAAAAAGTGAGGAAGTAGAGTTACTTGTTTCTTTTAAAGTTGCCAATATTTCATCTCAAATTGCTAATATCTATCTCTGTTCAATGGGCCTGAGGGAAGTAATCTTTCTTCCACAATTCATTGTGTGATCTATAATGGGGTGCTCTGGAAGGTTGCTCATCTTCCCCAAAGGAATGGACTAGCTGCTTAGGCCAGCTACTGGCCAGGAACTCCTGTCCAAGGACCTGAGTGCTTACACTGCATCTATCTATAGAAGTTTTGAGCTTCTATGCTAAGCGCTGCTTAGGCTGTACCTTGAAATACACACTTGGAAGTTCTAGGCCATAATCTCTTCTATACACTACTTCCCCAGCATGCCAACTAAAAGGCCAGCAGAAAGGTGCTTTCTTCCTTTTGATGTAGTTTTAAGTGACAATTCAGTGCTCTAGGTATTGGCTGGCCTGCACTGACTCCTTCTCCAAATGCATGCCTGTCACTCTGTACTGCCCCCATCTGCTGTTTATGGACCCATGCTTTTGCCTGGCTACACAGGACATTCTCAGTACAGCTCCTACCCCTAATTCCGGCCCCTTTCTCGGGTCAGCACACTGGCTGTGATCCTCCTGCATACTGTTTGCTCCACCTTCTCACCTAAGTCCTATTCATTGCCAGTTTCTGCCCAAGTGCCTCTTCCTTAAGGTAGCTTTCCCGATCCACAGCTCACACTTTCTCTGGTACATAACCCAATGTAATGGAAATTACATTGTATAGAGTCCACATACTATAGGATGTGGCATCTTCCAGAGCTGTTGCATGGCAGGTGGTTAACTCAAGAGATGACAGCGTCTTTCCCAGTATCACTAACTATCCTGGCTGTGGTAGACTTTCCTGTCTCATGAAGCGTGCCCGATTTTCTGCCACATTCATACTCACATTTGCACTGGCAACTCTGACATCCTCAGTTGCTTGTCTCAGGTGCCTTCGAGATGCTCTTTAATACTCCTACCTCAAGGTATCCCGCGACTGCTCTTTTGAGCTTCACAGACCCAGTCCTGACAGACTTGTACTTTCTCAAGCGAACCTTAAATCATCCTTAATTCTTCACCTCAGCACCAGACACTACTGTCTGACTTCCAAATATCTGATGTCTGATAGCGTCTCACAAAACCCACCAATACCGCTGTTGTCCATCAGCTTGGCAAGCTTTATGTATTCTTGCTTTGCTGGTGGCCCCTCTGTGGCCTCTTCTTGAAAACAGTAATTGGCTGAAAACTGAAGTCATAAATCAGACTAGCACTTTGGCCAGGTGTTTCCCATTTCAGTCAAACCCCAATCAGTCTCTTCCTGGGCTTTACAAAGTTGCACAAGGGACCCTTCCTGTCACATCCTTTCTACTCTCTCCCTTACTGTGCCAGCCACAGGGTCCCCTTGCTACTCCTTATTATCCAGCATCCTGACCATGTTCTCTCAGCCAGCCACAATCTACCCAACTTCCCATGGGCAGTCTGTCAGCTCCTTCCACAAGGTGTCATAGTTACTCATTAAAACCAATTGCTACAGGAGCCACCAATTCTACTCCACCACACCTGTCCTTGAGAAGATCAATTTCATAGAAATGGCTCATTTGGGTCAGAGGCTCTACTGTTAACACAAGACCACAGAAGTTAGGAGACGTAGGCATCAGGGAGACAAAAGGACTGTCTTCTTATGATGATTCCATGTGATGTTACACTTGGCGAAGGCTCTAGAATGGAGCTTTGCAGAAGTGAAGATGCTCATCTGTAACCCATTCATGGGGGTGTGGGGGTAGAGGCAGGAGGTAACACACTGAAAGCTGGAACATACAGGTTGTATCATGAGACCCAACTTTCGAGTCACTTGATTACTGTGTTGCTTGCTGTGGCTAAATACAAATTCTCAGAGAATGGAAATGCTGACTTCTTAAGGCAAGTCCTTTTGCTTACAAACAGGAAAAGAACCAGGTATTGGGAAGAGGCAATTCAGAGACGGGCTTTCTGCCAGGCATTCCTTTAGATGCTGTACTGGGGAGGCAGAGGCAGGAGGAGCCTCAGGTTGAAGCTATCCTGGGCTGCATAGTACAAGATTCAGCCTAAAAGCAAGCAACCCTTTCCAGATAAAAAGGTTCAGCTCACAGTGAAAAACTAAAGGGTAAATTTGAAGGGGCCCACAGGCTGGGTCTTCTCAGCTCTTAGATAGCAATGATGGCTAAAGTTAACTTCAATCAGAGACAAACCAAACGCAATAACTACAATTTTACTTGGGCTGCTCGAAGCGATGAACATTCAGCGGTGGTGTTTAAAGACAAATATTCAGGCATACTTAGCAACAGTCACAAGAGGGTAAGTCCACGAAAGTCAACAAACTATTTTTCGTTTGTTTTTAATACAAGGATTCTTGTGTATGAATCTAAGTGTTGCTCTGGTGAGAGTTCAACAGCCTGAACTTTTTGATAGCCTTCGAAAATCTGTAGACCATTAGAATCTAACAAATATTGTCCATAATAAGAAAAAAACTCTGTAAAAGGCTAAACCAGTCTTAAAATTTACAAAGATTCCGCCAGTGTATCAATGATACGCTAGTCATCAATCACTGGCGAGAGCCAAATGCCATTTGATTAACTATAACATCTATACCAAAGTAATTTTCAAAGGGATATGATACATGTCTATGTCTCTCTTCCCCACACCACTTCTGTTTGCTTTGTGGACACTTGGATATCATTTTCAGATTCGATTTTTTTCTATTACAGAAGATAACTATGTTTTCAAAGTGAATTGAATTATAAGCCTTCTGTCCACTACTTTCCAGTGGGCAAGTGAAAAAAAGCTATTTAAAGTTTCACCGTAGCACCCTGCTACTAGAAAAAAAAGAGAGAAAGAAAACAAAACAAAAAACAACCCACAGGAGGTGCTTCCTAAAGATTCGATAAACTCCTACACAGGCTCTTCCTCAACAGAAATCTGATTTGTGAGCAGATCAAGCCAGATGACTAAAGGGAGAGCTAGTGCTCTACACAGGTAAACAAACGGAAACACATTAGCTAGATGTTGTGCGTACTCTGCGCGTTTACTTGTATAAATAACTGTGCATCCATATGAACTTAAAATTCCGAATCCTGCAAGAAGCTTTCATATGAAATGCTTGAATTAAGAAAAATGTATAAACTCAAAGGGGAGGGGAAGCTACCCACAGTCCTTTTCTTGAGCTACTTTTACTTACTTTCTTAGCTTTTCTGTACTACATACCACATAGCAGTGCACTGAGAAAACCTTCCATTCTTTTTCTGAAAATGGAAAAAGTGAAGGTGGATTTAAAGGTCTTATTGTAAAGGGAACATCTCTTTAGTGTCTAGTCCTATTACCCCCAGAGAACCAGGTTCTTCCAAGGTAGTTAATTTCTGTTCATTTTACCCATAGATGACTAAAAAAGAAATGAATGGAAATTAAACATAAAACCCCTTAAAAAATTAACAGCCTCTAGTCAATTAAGACATAAGTAAGATTAATTAGTTTTTTATGTACCCAACTGCACGTGCCAAGGCTCTCAAGGCTGTTACAAAAAAGTGGGTGCAAATAAATGAAGTCTGCTGGAGAGTCTACAAGTACAGAACTTCCTATCACACGTTAATCATAACGCACCAAACTCATCTTGTTATAAGAGTTTAAATTGATCATAGATAGACTGTAGAGCAAAAGGTTGAAAACAAATAAAACTCCTCATAGTGCTTACCCAGAATGCCCTGCCACATACCCACCCCCACCCCCACACCGAGCAATGCTCAAAATGCTTCCCATTATTACTGCTCTCTCTTGACTGAGGGAATGAGTGGCATCCTCTTGTCAGACCATGCCAACTACAGCCACACATCTACTCCACCTCATCCCCTAAGCCTCACTAGACGCAAGACCAATTTCTGATGAAGTTTCTGAGGGTCCTGGAGTCCATTGATGCCACTGATGATCTGGCCCAGTGCCACCCAGCCTAGATACTCTGTAACCCGGGGTCAGAAAGAACACACACATTCAACATTGACTTTCATGGTATACGTATTGGGAGAAGACGCTTGATTTCAAGGCGAACGTTCCAAGCAGCAGCACACAGAAATGAGCTGGGTTCTGAAACTCTAAAGTGAGAGACACACATTTCACACCTGTGGAT
Source organism: Rattus norvegicus (assembly GCF_021556685.1). Classification (NCBI taxonomy): domain Eukaryota; kingdom Metazoa; phylum Chordata; class Mammalia; order Rodentia; family Muridae; genus Rattus; species Rattus norvegicus. Next base: position 32,398,347 of record NC_141537.1, on the reverse strand, counting down.
GGCCTGTACTTACACATAACTAGCAACAGCTCTGTCTGTAGCCATTCAACCCAGATTTTATTGTCCTAAAAGTTGAATTTAAAGAGAGCAAAGCCTGTATAATATTTTATATTTTTATAAAAATGCATGATAGTTGTTCAATATGCTACTCAGGCACTGGATAATCCATGCAATAAAATGACAGCTGATTAGGATAGAGGAGAACTAGGGTGGGGACATACTAAAAAAATGACACTATTGTCTCCTGAAATCTTTCCAACACACAGTAATATTAAAAGGTAGTCTCATACAACTGATCATTTTAGAGTAACATTTATTAAATTTCATCATTTATGATCACTGTTATAACCAAATTAGCCCTGGCAGAAGCTCTGACAGTTAAAAACAGAGAACATACTGATTTTTCAACTACTTTCTTACATGTTTTTTACTTCTCATGCAATGCTCATAATTAGGAAAGACTGTACACTCATCCTCTCATTTTATTAAGGCATTCTCCAAAAACTATTCATAGACACACTAGCCACCGTTTCTTCCAACTATGTATTTACACTCTTTTGTAAACTGTATAATTGTAGCCACATAATAGTTATGACAATAAGATCATTTCAGGAAAAGGTTACAACAAAGAGGAGCAATATCTGAAGAAACTGGAGCATATAAAAGTCGCTTGAGCGCACCACACACAGTTGAGTATTTTCTATTTTCCAGCTCAAAAGGACATGCTCCAAGTTTTCTTAGAGGAGAATTATCAGGAGTGCAAGAAGAACCGCCTTTCGTGACGTACAGGCTGAGAGAAGATCAATGCCATCGAGGAAGAGCTCTGTTCATTATCGTTTAGGTCTGTCTATATCATCTATAGCTGCTAGGAGCTTCTGTCTTGCTTTCTTATTAATATGAGATCCCAGGCAAACATTCACCAGGTTGGTCAACTGCTTCGTTGAATATTCCTGCCCAAAGAGAGAAAATCCAAATGTAACACCCAATGCACTGGAACTGATGCATCTGATTAATACAACAGAGCAGGCAGACATCTGAGGCTGGAGGGTGGCTGAGCGCTGTGGCCCAGCGAGAGTACTGGAAGGCACAGCTGAAGCATAAAAGACAAAGGGCTCTGGTGTCACACAGGGGAGGAGCAGGGGTAGGATATCCTGAAGGCTGGCGGAAACCACCTCTGTCACTATGACAGAGCAACATAATGTGCTTTCGTCACTTTAAAGGTCGCACACTTTGTACTTGTTTTTGTGGTAGTCTGTTTTCAAATTATCAAAACACATTTTCATTTCACATTTTAAAGTACAGTATACATTATATACTTTAGCTGAAAATCTCCAAAGGAACACTGACTCCTTACATCCTACAAGACTTGTGCTTGCTGTGTGTTAAGGTCAGAAGAGGCTGCTGGATCCTTTGGGTCTGACTGGCAGATGTTTGTGAGGCATTATGTACATGCTCAGAGTCAAGCTGGAAAGAGCAACACATGCTCAACTACTGAACCATTTCTCCAGCCCCAAATCACTCTTCTTAAACTCCTCAGATTATAACTGTTGGACAGTTAGTAAAATGAGGACTAAATATCCTAACTGTCCAAATCTACCTAGCTCATGGGTTTCAACAGTGCACTGTTAGGATGGGCATGGATACTTCCTCAGAAATGCTGACACACTGTTTTTCTCCTGGATTACAGGAGTTAAGATAAAGAAGGACAACTGTGTACCTTCACTTGGAAGAGAAAAGAAAGTCTAGGTGCACTGAAGGCATTGTAAAAGACAACACTATTTTACAGCACAAGGCAGTTCATTCCAACCCCTTAGCGAATGGTTTCACGTATGTACCTATCACCACCCGGCAGAGTTCCTGAGCCTGCTCAGCACTCAGTATCCACCATCACTGGCCTCTGTATTGCTCTGGTGGGTTGTTCGAGAAGCTCCCTGCTTTTTTGCCTGCATAGAACCAGCAGGAAATTCCCTGGGAATTGTCAATGAACTACAAATCATCCAGTTAAAGCTTCTACAGTGCCAAGTTAGAACATTTACTGACTGTACTAAAAGAATAAATCCTAAAAGGGGCAACATTTTGCATCAAGTAACAAACACTTAAGAGCTTTGCTTTCTCTCCTTCTGCACCCTGTATATCCATCCTCACCACCTACCCTCACCCCCTGCACCAGAACTGAACACTCACTCAGCAGTCCATCTGCATATAGGGCTAGCATTTTGGTTCTCAGATAGAAGTGGAATAAGGGTAGTGAAGTTTTTCTTAATTCTGGCTTATTTATCAAAAAGTCGTTAAAATAGCATGGATTTTAACTTGCTTACAACACACTAGATATCTACAAAAAATCCTAACAAGGCTCCTTTCATCTTTTTATAATGTTAAAACTCAGAAGTATTGAGATTTGGTGATTCCTCTTCCTGTTTCCCCGTTTCCCTGTCTCTCTCCCCACACCCCTCTCTTAGTGGTTCCTATGTAGCTCAAGCTGGCCCTAACTATGAAGCCAAGGCTGCTCCTGAACTTAGGCTACTCCTGCCTGACTGCTGGTAACTTTAATATTCTCCATGTTTTCCTCAAGACCCTTTCACAAGCTGTTTAGCCAAACAAATGAAGAAGAGAGCAGATGCCCTCTGCCAAGAATGTTTGTGTATGTGTTCAATAAAGTGTAGAGATCCAACATTCTACATAACTGAAGAAAACCTACCAAACTTTTATTAAAGGTAAAATCTCATGCTTGTTAAAAGTGTAGCCATAGTATTAAGTACTTTTGAATCACCCCTACAGGCCACAATGATGAGGACGCTACCATTTTACTACTTGAGAGTATAACACCCAGGTTCTATGGCTAATGAGTCATTTCAGCATTACTTACTCTACTTGTCTTGACAACCATGTTTAGTGTCTTCCTACGATGCAGCACAGGAAAACCAGACTCACACTCTGATCCTAGGACACACTTCAAAGGGCTCAAATGGATCTGACCCGACAAAGGACGTTGCCTAGACAGTGTTAGTACAGGAAAAGTGACCTCAGTGTGTTCCTTCGTATTTTATTCTTATGATTTGGAGTCACACAACACCTGGACAAGAGCAGCACATGAGCACACACCAACCCACTCTTACCCGGTGCTCTTTGATCCAACGCTCCATGTCATTCTCAGTCAGGTAGTAGGCTTTGATATATATTTCCACAAATTCTTTATCAGGAATAGGCCTAATGTCAGTTAGTTTCTCGAGTTTCATTAAAAACTGTTGAAAATCCAATTGCATCAAGGCACGTCCCTCATTACTGCACTTCTTGACATTGGCGTACCTAAGAGACACAAGGAGGAGGTAACATGTGAGAGACAGCAAGAAGAGGCAGGAGCCTATGCTCCAGAACAGGCTGCGACCGCACAACTATGTTCAAACACTCCAAAGCCAAACTCAGGTTAGAATACATTTCAACACTGTAGCAACTCAATGAAAAAGGAACAAATGAAATATTTCTCCCATCAACACTGTACACACTTGCCATAATAAAATAACTCATGGATGTATTCATATATTTTTGGTTGTGAGCCTAGCTTTTAATGACTGAGCCATCTCTCCAGCCCATGATGTATTCTTACACACTACTGAAATACTGGGTTTTAAGGTGGGTGCATGATAATACAAATACGGCACAGAATTTGAGTACTCTTAAGTCAGTGATGTATTCAATGTTAGAAAATGAGCCATTTCTTTAAAAAAAAAAACTGACCAGAAAATCATAGCTAATATTATTTAGCAATCAATGGATTTTGTATGTACGTATTTTTAATAAAGTGGTATATGTGTAAACAACATATATTTGTCGCTTTTTATTTAAACAAATTTATTTTCAATACTTCTACACTATGGCTGCTGATATGCTACCTTACTTACATATGACACTGAGATTGTTCTTTTAATAGGTCAGACCGATCACTTTCCTACTTTCTAAAGCAGTCTGTCTGCCTGCCTGTCTGTCTCTCTCTCTCTCTCTCTCTCTCTCTCTCTCTCTCTCTCTCTCTCTCTCTCCCCCTCTCGATAGGGTTTTCCTCTGCATAGCCCTGGATGTCTTAAACTCGCTCTGCAGACCAGGCTGGCCTGCATATATTAAACATATATCAAAGCCTACTACCAGATTCAGAGATCTACCTAACTCTGCTTCCTGTTTCTAGAGGGAGTGCTGGTATTAAAGGTGTGTCCAGCCTAGGGCATTCTTTTCAGATGATGGTGGTGGTGGTGGTGGTGGTGGTGGTGGTGGTGGTGGTGGTGGTGGTGGTGGTGGTGGTGATGGTGGTGGTGGTGGTGGTGAAGAAGAAGAAAGAAAAAAAGACAAAAAGGAAGAGCGAGCAGTCAGATGAAAGATGGTATGAAATTCAATCTGCACATGGTCTCTGAAAGAGCTGTTTGCCTCTCAGGCCCATTTTCCTCTATGTGTCAGATGAATGTATGCACACAGTAGGGACAATGTCGAGTAAGAGGGAGAGCTACCATAAAAAGCCTGAAGACACGGGCAACCTGGACTGAGCACCGGGCATGGAGAAGCCTTCCGTGCATCTGAACATGGTGGGCCTGGACAAGCTACACTCTTAAATCTGGACTTTCTGATCCAAGGTTTTCCACTGACAATTACCAGCTGAGGTAAGTCATGAGTTGTCAATAAAATCTGTGAAATCTTTGGCTCAGTAAATAATCTTCAATAAATGTTAGGAATACTCACAGAATTACTAGATAATAATTATCAGCTACTTTCAGATAATCTAATGGCTCTGTATTCCTCATTCATCTGCCATCTTGGTTCAGTGTCAGTATCAAGAGAATAACCCTCAAGAGACAGGCCCACTGACCTACGGCTCCTTCTCAAGCTTGAGATCAAGCATGGCTGCCATTGGTCATCAGCTCTATTGATGCTTTTTTTAAATCATAGGACATTCATTCATATGCTACATTGTAATTTAAGAAACAATGAATGCTTTCATGAAACTTACCCTTCCACAATAGTTCTGTTAGCTAATCGTATACAATGTTCCCAAAGTATATTTGATACAGGCAAGGGTATCCGAACTCTCTTAGAAACTTCATTTAACCGCTTGTTAAACTGTTCAAATTCCTAAGAGGGACACAAAGCATGACTATAATTTTAATGCCACAATATTTTCCCACAATTATTTTTAAAAAAAGAAACAAAAAAGATCCAAGGATGTAGCTATTAACTAAATGAAGCAAAAAAGAAAAATGGGGGTGGGGTGGGGAGTGATTTATGTCATAGACAACTTGGACTTAGTGAAAAAGTTTTTAACAATATAATCAGGTCTAGCAAAATGGCTCGCTCAGTAGGTAAAGGCCCTTCTGTGTAAGGCCAACTCACAAAGTTGTCTTCTGACCTCAGGCCCATATAGATCTCTCTTTCTCACAGTAAGTAAACGAATAAACATTTTAAGAAAAAGCATAGCACATTATACCAGAATTTATCTAAGGAGAAATAAGCATCATAAATTGACTTAAACCATATAAATCATGCCTAAATATCACAAAATTTTCTATGATTGGACTAAAAAAGCTATTGGCTTTAAGAAACAGTTTTGGTTTGTGTTTTTAATATTCTTTCATATAATACATCCCCACCAGAGTTTCCTCTCCTTCCCCTCCCCCAATCTCTTCCCCACACCTCCCCTTTTCCCCCAGAAGGATTCCCATCCCCTGCCTCTCCTGCTTCCCCTCAGACAAGAGCAGGCATTTCAGGGGATATCAAAACGAAACTCAGTATAAGAAGCTATAATAAGACCAGGAGGGAGGCAACTCAGTGGAGGAAAAGGGTCCCATAAGTAGGCAAAAGACTCAGGGACAGACCCTAGTCCCACTGCTAGGAATCCTATAAGAACAACTCCCATAGGCTCCCTGATCTCTCTGAGCTCCCATGAGCCCTAGTCAGTTAATTCTTTGGGCTGTGTTCTTGTGGTGTCTGTGACTCTTCTAGTTCCTCCGATCCTAAAGTCTATTTTAATAATCTTTTAATTCAAAACTAACTATTCATAGCTTGTCAGTATTCCTGGTAAATAAAAAACCTGATACATAATTTTCTTTCCTAACCATTACTTAGCATTTAAAAAATGATTTGAGAGTTTCCTCGTAGTCACAAAGTTTAATACACAGGAAAACAACCATAAAGTATTTTCTATCAACTCTTAACTTTCACAAGATTATAGTAGGGAACTTGAGTGACTGTGTAACAGCAGTGAAGAGTTCATCCCGGAGGGGTACTGCCATCTAAATGCTCATACACAAAGAAATGCCCCTGACTCCTCCCTGGGATGTATTTCATACAAATTTAAGAAGGGTTACGGTAGAATTTTTCTACAGTTTTCTGGATAGAAAGTCACATGCTATTTAGCATATTGGGACCAACATGTGCTCACAGGTCCTAATGGGACCCGGGACGACAGGTGAGCTCAGCCCAGGTGAGCTGCCACAGTGACAGCAGCAGTAGCCACTGTTCTTTGCCTACATCACAAAGCACAGCTTTTCCTGTCGATTTATTTTTAACAGTTCATTGCTTTTAATTATTTTTTGAGGAACGTGTCTCCAATTCACCAAGCTTACCTTTTGAAATCAAAGTTAAATAAGTAATTGCTCTCCATCAGCTGTTTCATTTCAGGGACCTCACAGAGCAGCAGCATGGGCTACGGCATTTATTCATGCATCTGCTACAGTAAACAACTTTGGATTTCAAGTCATAGCTTGGTAACTTTCATTAATATTCTACTTTAGACAGCTATAGGCTTCATACACAAACTATTTATTGCTGAGCTCGGTGTGCGCGAGCACCGCCTGCTAACTGAAGCAGTGCGTTTTACTCAGGATTAGATGAGAGCAACGGCATAGTCTGCCTTCACCCAGTTTCAGAAGAGCAACATAAAGAACAGAAGACATCAGATGATTAACTTTTAAGCTTAAAGAAGGCGTTGGGCCAATAAAAAAGGACAGATTGAGATTAATAACCTCCATGAGATTGGCTCTTCTTTAGAATATTTTTGTTCCAGGAACTAAGACAGGGCAGCAAGCAGTGCCCTTCAGAACTGTGCCCTGAGCACAGAATTCTTTTTCCTTTATCCCATGTGTCTGATTGTGGGCATGGGCTATGGTCCCAAAGTTTTGTTACCTCGAGCTCATCTTCTAAAACCCCAACCCCAGGGTGACAGTGCTGGAAGTCAGGTCTTTGGAAAGTGACTAGGTCTTGAGGACAGAGTCCATGTGCCTGGGGACTGGCACGTTTATAAGAGGCTCAGGTCAGCTGCCTGTCCCTTTTCATCGCTTGAGCATGTGCTGGGAGATAAGATTGGTGGGAAATCAGCCCAGCCTACACAACAAATCTGTCAGAGCCTTGACAGTGGACTTTCTAGGTGTCTGAGCTATGACAAACAAAACCAAACAAACAAAAAACACCTACCTTGTGTATTGCCTCAATAAAATGAAGAAAAGGCAAAAAAAAAATATATAGAACATATTGTTTTGAAATGAGGAGGTACCATTATTTATAAACTGTCCTTGACTTCTTCATTCCAAATTTAAAGCAGCAACCAAATCTCAGAAGACAAGTATCTCTCAGTTCCAGGCCAGCAAAAAGCAAAACTCAAAGACTCGCGCTTGTCACTCACCCTTTAGATCTCCAAGCCTAGATACTGCCAAGCGCACCCTGTGAGTCTTGGGACAGCAGAAAGTCCCACAGAAGCACTGTAAGCTGTGGTCAAGCACTGCAGCCCAATCCTACTTAACCTGTGTTCTAACCTTCAGCTCATTGGTTCTCAGGTACCCTTGCTACTAAGAATGATTGCAAGTGAGACCAAAACCAGGACTTTATAGGTCAGTTTTTCCATGCTGATAGGGATGAAAAAGAACTCTGTGGAAATTACTTTCCTTTTCTCAGATACTCTTTCAATATTAGACTCCTTCTGTGACCAGAATGAACAAGTGTCATTCCCTCTCCCTGTGCTGGGCGTGTTTGTTCACAGCATTATATACCAATAGATAATAAACACTTCAGGCTCTGTGTGTATGCTCCTACCTCTATACCAACGTGGCTGTCCCTCAAAGTCACATAAGTTCCTTAACTGGCAACTACCTGGGCAGATTTCTTTCAGGCCTGGTATATATCAGGTGGTCATAAATATCAACTGTGTGACGCACAAAGGAAAAGAGGCGAGCTGCAACTCCTTTTAGGGAACTTACAAAAGCAGGCATCGCATATAAACCTGATGCATAAGACCTTGCAAAAGTAATGTGATTTATAGAGAACACAACCTGGACCAAAGAAGACGATCCTGTCAAAGGAGCACACACTGGGCTACAGCCATGACTCTGAACAGAAATACCTTCCTGTGTTTACAGATAAAGCTACTGGGTTCTATCAGAAAGGTAGCCATGGCATGCAATAATCAAACTAACCCAATGTTAGAAACTTGGAGCAAAATTTAACAAACAAAACACAAATCTGCAAATATCACAGATCAAAACAAGCACGGAATTTAAAGGTCACATACATCAATTCAAGCCAATTCCAGAAGTGAGTGCCAACCAACTAGAATCTCATATTTTAGAGCCACAACTCTTAATAAAAGTGATCATTAGCAAAAGTTCTCAGAGCACTTGCCTTTAGCAATGCATCTACATAGACGTTGTGCTGTGACATGATCTCTTTGACATCCCACTTCACATTTGTCATTAGGAGAAGCATCTGTTCATAATCAATAGCTTTACCAGCCACAATCCAGTAAATGGGTTTGCGCAGTTCACTGGCAGTTGAGACTGTCTGAAATGTTCCAGAGAAACAAGAACAATTATTTCTAAAAGTGCTATACCTAAAAAGAATAATTTGCTCTTTTCTAGTTTGTAAAATATATAATATACAATTGGAAATTTCAATTAAGAAAATACTTTAACATGAGGCAATGGCCCTGTTTCCACTTACCCCATCTCTCTTCCTGGTCCTCTTAGCTTGGGATTCGATCCTCATTAACAGCTTTCAACTGCCCCATCCCACCCTATGGGTGCCATGCAACAGTTTTTCCACACCTCCAGAGATTCCTTTCCAAGCGCACCCCTCTCCTACGCTCCCGGACCTTCCTGGTGCCCTTGGAATACAACCTAGTCCCAGGCTGAGAGCCTGGGTGTAAAAGGCTCCTTTGCCTGTCACTCCAGATCTCCTCCTCTTCCCTGCTCTGACAACTTTAGTTTTCCTTACACACTCGTGTCCCCCCAGTTTGCTCCCTACCCAGCTGTTCCCTAAATTGTTTAATCTAAGTCATGAGCAAATAGAAGAACATTTTATCCAGCTCCCCTGGAGCCTTCACTCTTGTGATATAGTAACAAACAGCTTAGGAGGTGGCAATGGCCGCACCTGGCCAGTAGCTGAAATGACAGACAGGAGCATCTGACCTGGGAGTAAAACTGCTGCAGGAAGGGCTTTTTGACTGCAGGCATCACAGCATCCAAATGTGGTTGAAGGAACTCGAACTGCTCAGCCAAGAACACTCTAAAGAGAATGAATAACCATGGGGTAGTTACTGCAGGATTTTGAACCTGTTGTGGTTCCTGTGTAATGAAGCTGTTAAGAACAAAAACAACTGAAAACTGTTTTCACTTTAGTAACTTTATACCGTGAACTAGACAAGTTCCCCTATCACATTATAGCAGTGGATGTTCATTTGTGAGTTAAAGAGTCATTTCCGGGACATTCAGGCTCTAAGGTATGGAATTACATAGCTTTTCATATGCAACATACGAGCCCAATTAACGTTAAAAAAAAAAACAAACTAAAAATAGAGCTTTTCTTTTTAAAAGAAAAGGGTTTATTTATTTTATATGAGAATGTTTTGCCTGCATGTGCACGCCTGGTGACCACCAAGGCCATAACAGGGCATCGGATTCCCTGGGACAAGAATTATAGGTGATTGTGACCCACCATGTCACTCCTGGGAACTGACCCTGGGTCCTCTGCAAAAGCAATACATGCTCTCAACTGCTAAGCCAACTCTCCAGTCCACGGCTTGTCTTTTAGAGGATTTCTTTTAATTCCACTCAACGTATTCAATACACTGAAACTTAAAGAGATTCAAAAGGATATTTGTCATAACCCAACAATCCTAAAGGCTCTCTCAGGAGAGGCAGGCATATATACACTGGGTAAGTGCTCCTGGACTGTTGCCTGCAGATACTCTGCCACTGAATACTGTTTTCCTTGGATTTCTGTTATGTATGGGCTGTACCTTATGGAACAGTCTGCATGATTTAAACAAATTAACTTGGGGGGTTAAGAAAGATCAAAAGGCATTCTTGCTGATGCCCAAAATAAATTCTATGTAACAATAACAGTGGACTACAATTACCATGGATTCTACTAGGAAGCAGAAATATATCATCCATTTTTTTAAAGTTTTACTTAACAAGGACCATCTTTTTAACTATCAAATCTTAACATATTCCCTTACATTGATTTATATAATTAAAGCCAACCATAAAAAGCCAAGGGTGGTGGGACCACTGTAACTCCAGCGGTGGTCAGGCAGACAAGTGGATCATCGGGGCTCACTCCTCACCCAATCTGTATACTTTGCAATCTCTAGGCCATTGAGAGATCCTGTTTCAAGCCAGGTGAACAGCATCAGAGCGATGATATCCAAGGCAGTTCTCTGGCCCTCATACATACAGAGACATACACCTGCACAAACATGAGTCTCCCATACACATGAACACACACATACACATAGACACAGACACATGCAACCATGCAACTATAAAAAAATCAATTAGTAATCTATGCTAACATATATTTTGCAACAATGTGTAAGTGGTATTTAAGAGTAGTAGTAGTTGTAGTAGTAGTAGTAGTAGTAGTAACACAGCAATAGTATATAGCAAAAAGTATAATTACACAATGCTTACTTCTCATAATTTTTCCTTAAATATTTATGGCAAACAACTGTTTTCAACAACTTACAAGGATTCTGTGGCTACCACTCTCTCTGCCAACCCATACAATGTATCCCCAGATGTCAAAATCACTAGCTGATTGAGGTGTGGGCTGGGTACCTTCTCCTTTCTTTCCTCGGCTGCTGTGAGAGTGGCAGTAGGATCAGCTGAGCCCTCCTGGAAAGACAAAGCACACAGTGGAAAGAGCAGTCGCTAGCACTGAGGACTGGTGACGGCGGACCGCGGGACTGCACACAGTGCACCTCACAGGCACAGGCACAGTTGATGCATACTTAGCTTCGGCCGCTCTTTTTTGCTTCTATGCTTTGCAGCTATTGGGATTTTCCTTTATATATTAAATTAAGATAATTCCGTCTGTTACCCAATATAACATGCTACCACATGTACACAACCTAAGTTAGCCACCACAGGAAATCTTCAATAAGTGACAGCTGTTCAGAGAGCAATGTCTCTCAAAAACTGGAAGGTGAGGGTCTGATCCTTGAGAATTATGATGAAATAGCAACGTATGGTTTAATTATTTCACAAAGAAAAAACGGAACCCAGGTAATCTGGTATACTCTCAAGAAGGCAGGACTAGAACGCTGTTATAAACTTAAATCTAACCGCCCTGTATATGTGTGGTTTTGATGTGTGACTCTAGGTGAGATGGCCATGGCTACGCTGCACTCCTTGGCACTGGCCAGGAGACACTGAATCACATAAACAGTGCCGCGGCCAACAGCAGAAAATCCGTGGTCAGAAAAATTCTCACGTGAAATCCCTGCATCCGATACTCACTGGAAATCCTCTCCTTACTATATGATCTCAGCTTGGCACCTAAGTAAGCAGGGTACAAGTCACACATGCCTCTGAATGCAACAGAAATATATCTCCTATTATAAGCAGTCTAGGGAAACAGTATCCTCAAGTCTAGCTAAGGATGCTCAACTGGCCACATGAAGTAGCCAGAGACTAGAAGTCGGCCAGACACTTAAACTATGTGGGTGGAAAGCTGCCCTCCATGAAACACTCATGAGAAACTGCTGCTGACAACACCGTCCTCACTAGTAACTAGTGAGTAGTCACCAGTAACTAGTCACCACACTCAAGGTCAAAGAAAAATAATTTTATTTACTATTTTTGAGGGGGCTTCAGGGGGTAAAATTACCATTGCACTAAAAAGAACTCCCAGGCTCGTGCCCTCCTTTTCTCCCATCAACACCGGCACGTTAGGCATCAACTTTTCTGGCAATTAGTTGTTTACACCAAGTTTCCATAAGAAAATATACTCCAACGAACCAGCCAGTTACAAAAACTGTCAGGCTACGCTTATTGACAGGAGAGGAGCATGGGGCCCTCTGAAGACAGAAAAGAACTTTCAGTCTCTAGTCATGGCAGAAGTCATGCTTTTGCCTCTTGCTGCCATCATCCTACCACTGTAAAGAGAATTTAAATCAACAGATTTTCTGGTCAGATTGAAAATGCTTCTTTAAGTAATCAGAGATTCAAGCTGGGTGTGGTGATAGATATCTGCAACCTTAGCTTTAAGAGGCTGAAGCAGGAGATCACCAGTCTGAGGCTAGCCTGGGCTACACAGCAAGGCCTTGTCTCAAATAAACACGGAAAGTTGGCCAAAGGTTTTAAGCTATTTAGTTATCACCACTCTGATGGTCTGAATAACAATGGCTCTCAGAGGCCCATATATCTGAATGCCAGGGAGTGAACTCTTTACTAGGATTAGAAAGATTAAGAGGTGTGGCCCTGTTGGAGGAAGCCTGTTACTGGGGTAGGAGAGGTTTCAAAAGCCCATGCCAGACCCAGTGTCTGTCTCTGTCTGTCTGCCTGCCAACTCCCACCTGTGGATCAGGATGTGACTCTCAACTACTGCTTCTCCAGCACTATGCCTGCCTCCCCCATCCTCCCTGCCATGAAGATTACAGACTAGGCCTAGGAAACTGCAAGCAAGGCTCGATTAAATGCTTTCCTTCATACGTTGCCTTGGTTGTGTTGTCTCTTTGCAGCAATAGAACAGTGACTGACAGTCACCAAACAGAAGAGTAAAGACTCATTTCTGGGACGAGATCAGTAGCTGTCACTTCCTCATGTGTACTTCCTCTATTAGACCTTGAAGACTTCCCCTTGATGTGGGAAACACATTTTTAAATTTTAAACAGAATTTAAAATTATTCCAGGTAGCATTTTTAAGGATCAAAATGGATCTGCCATTTATAAATTAAAAGTGAAAATTCAGAAGATATGGATAGAGAAAATAAAGCCATGAAAAAGTCTAAAGTTTAAATAGCCAAGTAGGAGTAATGTGAGGAAAAATATTTCGGCTTAGCTCTGAGTTGATTGGTTATTCCTTATTGGCCTATACACACACTGCAGCAACTCCGCCACGCTTTCCAACATCATGGAAACAAGTTAAAGTTCATATACTAACTTAAAAATAATCTAGATCAAAACTATTAAACAGCAAACAAGATTTTTCTGAAACAATAAACCAAGGCTTTTATCTATGCAATGGTATAAAAACTAACAGGAAAAACAAAACAATACAAAACAAGACACCCAGAAGGAAATGGAAACTATTTTGAAAACTTGGGCTGTACTCTAGGGAGTGTTAGTTATCTGGCTGCATGAACTGGGCAGGGGGGGCCTTAGAAACTGAAGGATGAACTGACGGCTCGATGGATTTTCTATCCCACAGTCAACAACCTTCTGATTTATGAGAACATAAGCATAACACTTAAAATTGGGGCATGTTTAGAAAAATGGTGCCAAAAATGAGAAACAAGAAAAGCAGGCATGTTACTTTTGAACATACAGCTGTAAATTTGACAAATTCACCACTTTAGGGAGCAAATTCATTCAGTTATCATCGTAGAGTTGGACAAACATCATGGGCATTTCATTGTCAAGAAGATGAGTAACTGCCTGTTTCAAAGAACTTGTTTGGTTCCTTGATCTCTTACATGCCTTGTGGCAAAACCTTAGGTACGAATCCATGCCTTAAGGGTCAAATTCAAAACTCTGGTTTGACAATTCTAGTCTAGTAACCAGCAGGAGAGATGGAGACATGCCAGAATGATTTTAATGATGAAGTTCAATCCAGCAGTCTTGAAGCGTTCTGTTAGAAGAAGAGAAAAACTTCAGCTGAGTTTTAAGCTCAACAGAGAACAAGATCTGATGGTCAAAGCCATCCCAAGGCAGAGAAAATGCATAACAAAACATGGAAAATGGTTGAAGTGGCAAAAGCTGAAGGATTAAAAAAAACAAAAAAACAAAACGAGAAACAAAAAACAAAGACAGGCAGGTAAAAATGAGGAAAATAAATGCTGGGTCAAAAAAGGAACCATTATTTGAGACAAAGATTAAGGATTAACAAACATCAAAACCTAAAGAAGTCAGACTAAATCAGGATACAAGGACCGTAGCAGAGTCTTGCATATTAGGAACATTTCCAGGAGATGTCTATGTGCCAAGAAAGGCAGTGTGATGGCTACGCTGTCTACTTTCCATACCCACACGTCTATGCCTGTACTTAGCCAACCACAGTTCAAAAATACTTGAGGTGTAGGGCACATATTTGTACTGAAAGTCATTACTTCTGAAAGAAACATATATTACACATCTTTATAAAAGATTTATGCTGTGTTAGGTAAGTATATACTGTAGAGATGATGTACAATACACAGCTATGCATAGTTTATATACAAATATAATGCTATTTTTACATAAAGGAGGTGAACACGGGTGGTGAATGTGATCCTGGAACCAATGACCCACAAACGCTATAGGACAGAGATGTGCAGTACCAGAAGAACCCGGGGTGAGTGCTACTTATTTCTTCTGCTGTAGCAGTGCCATCTGAGACAGCAGTTACTCCATCAGTGCTCAGCGGCGGCCATCTTAGCTCTCTGCACTCCATCCACCACAGCGTTCAGCATGGCCCAACAGTGTATCATATCTGCTAGAGAATGCATGTGTCTAACTGCCTCTTCACTACCACACAATACACACTTTAGGAGCAAAAGATAAAGATTGCTATTTTTTAATACTGCCAGAAGTTTTGTACACTGAAAAGTCATAGTATAATATATAACAATTCTTTCAATTCTTCTGTCTTTTCCCTTTTCTTTCACTATTTCCTCCTTTATTTCTAAGACAGAGTCTCACTTGAACCCTCAATCTTCCTCAATTAGTTTCCCAAGGACTAGAATCAGAGGCATGCATCCCCATACCCAGCCACAGTTTCTTAAAAGATGTATCATCATTGCTTTATAAAATTTCAGTAATGGAAGTATGCATACATATCCTGTTTATGAAAAACAGGATAATAAAGCTTGTTCTGAGTAAGTGAAAGGAATAAAGGAAAATTCAGAGAGGTCTGTGTCAACATAGAGGCAGGCAGATGTCTGAGCAGCAATTTCTCGTCACAGCAACCAATCGGGAGACAGAAGTTCGTTTCTAGTTTTCAGTGTTTATACTACCTTAAAACCCACCTTTGGATTGCTATATCATCTTAAACCATGCATCTCATCATCTGACACACCAGTCAAGACCCAGGAGTTCCTGCTACAAAAAACAAAACAAAGAACAAACAAACAAAAACCCACCCAAACTTTGCTGTGAATTTCAAGGTGACTAACTATAAAGTGCTATCAGACACTTTCTGAGCACAGATCTCAGTATCTACCAGCAGCCAACTGGAGATACGTCAAGACTATCAGTAACAGGTTCTTACTTCCTGTATGAACCTGAAATAACACTAAAGGGCTCAGACACTCCATACATGCACATTTATATACAGTTGATTTGTGACTACTTGTTTCACATAACTCAAACGAATTAATTACACTTAATTACTTACCAGGTCAATAAGGCTTTCCTGAATTCTGTTTAGAGTTGTTCTTAGTCTGCTACTACTAAGGCCAAGTCCTGTTGATTCCAACTGAAAATAAAAAAACACATTACACAGCTCTGCAGACGCTGTTGCAGTAAGACCTGAAAAGTAAGACCTCAATAGTGCAGATGATTAGTAACCACAGGTCTTCAAACTGCATTAAAAATGCCAACACGAAGGGGCTGGGGATTTAGCTCAGTGGTAGAGCGCTTACCTAGGAAGCGCAAGGCCCTGGGTTCGGTCCCCAGCTCCGAAAAAAAAAAAAGAACCAAAAAAAAAAAAAAT
The DNA here is from genome assembly GCF_021556685.1 of Rattus norvegicus. Taxonomy (NCBI): domain Eukaryota; kingdom Metazoa; phylum Chordata; class Mammalia; order Rodentia; family Muridae; genus Rattus; species Rattus norvegicus. The sequence continues at coordinate 32,382,186 of NC_141537.1, read as the reverse complement.
GCCAACACGATATCAACAACAACATTAACATATCATCAACAACAACAACAACAGCAGCAGCAGCAAACCAGTCAAAACTTAGCCCAAAAGGAAACAACAAACCATTCACGAGTCCTGAGGGTCAGGGCAACATCTAAGGAGTTTGTCAATTATCGGGATAAAGTTTATCAGAATTTCTTTCCTGCAAGTTACATTTTTAGTTACAAAAGTTAAGACTTAGATTCTTAAAGATGGTTCATTTTGGAGTATACTATCTGTTATGTTTATATTTAAGCAAAGAATAAGTGTTGCTATTTTTTTCCATACATGAATTAAAGAAAGTGTATTGGCACTTGAAATAAAATCTCTTAGGCCTACTGAACATCTCACAGCACTCAATTCTATTCATTAGAAAACAAAGTCAAAGCATTTACAAAAGCCAGTTTATAGCATGTAAATGAGAAAGCTTTAGTGTAATACGTGAAACATTAGTCAGACCCTTGTATAATAATTCAATTGATGAAATTAATTTAACTGGGAAGTTATAGTAAACACATGCAGGTACTTGGAAGAAAGTTAAATTACTTGCTGTGACCCAAGAAACTTAAAATGATAATATTAGTAAACTATAAAATAAAACCTCATTAACATAAAAAGGATGGGCGTGTGATTGTGTGAACTGACATATGAACAAGCATGAAACCATATTTAGTGTAACTTTCTTCCCACCCAAGGTGCAAGAACAGAAAGGCTCAAACTAAAGTCGATGTAGGACCCTGTGGGAAAGCATGAGCTAACTTCTTTCTCTGTGTTTTATCCACTTCATTAACTCAACTCTCCCCTTTTGTAATTAATAAGAAACTTAATCAATCAACTGTGTGTGACATCCAGTAATTGTTATAATCTTTCAACTGACACCACTTAACTAAGATGCGAAGTTCTTTCCACTTGAAGATGCCACCTCACCTCAGGCACTCACCACACCCCATCCGTAGCCTCTAATCCCCAGCCTACAATGGTTTGTGTTTTCCTAAAATCTCACATAAAGGGAATCAACTGAATTGTATTCTTGCTGACGTTTTAACACTTCGTGTGCCTTCACAACCCGTCAGTGGTTGAGACTGAGCATTGTGCTGCTTACTTCTGTTTACAGTGCTGACATGACACAGTCCCTAACTAACATCTGAGTGAAAGCTTAGGTCTTTGCATAATACTGCCATGAGCACTCCGGTCTTTGACCACTACACTCATTTTCACTTTCTTGGGTAAATACCTTGCTTGACACCAGTTTTCCCCTACTATTTACCACTTTTTTTTGGAGGGGTGGGAAGGTTAGTTTGTACTTTTTTCTATTTTCTTTTTGCTGGTGACACTGAAGGGTAGACACCTCCCCCAAAGCCCCACTGAGGTGCACCACAACATCTAATATGTATGTTTTTACCATCATCATTCAGCTCACAGTGTTTTCTAATTCTCTTGTAATTTCTTCTTTGAACTAACCATTTATAAAAGTGCATCATTTAATTACCAAATATCTGGAATTTTCCTAGCTATTTTATTTTATTAATTTCCAACCCAATTATACTGTCATTAGATTATACCTGTTTATTACTGAAGTCACTAAAGACTTTTAGGATGTGCTTAGTGGTGCAGGTACAAAGAGCTAATATAACCCTTTAGTCTGAACACTTCTCTCAGGAAATGCTCTTAACTGCTGAGCCATTTCTCTAGCCACCAGTTTCTAAATTCTGACTGATGCTGAGTACACACTTGGAATTAACAAATTCTGGGGCAAAAATCTGTTGATACTTTGTTTCTGACCATTCTTACCATAAAAATTCCAGAATTTTGAAACCTGTCTATTAAAAGGTCATGTCCTTGCTATACTTGTGATCATAGCAAAGATACAAATATTAATAGAAACTATGGAAGTATACATTAGAATTTACACATTTTAAAAAAGAAAACGCTACATTAGAAAAGTTATTCCTATGAATCAGGGTCTACTCTCATACAGAAACCTTATACAAATGCACACAGGCTGTGCAAATCTTTCCAGCCTGAGATGAACCACTAACGTTGGAGAAGAAAGAGATAAGCTTAGTAAGATCTTGAAACACAAAAGGAAGCATGGAAAACAACTCTGAGGAAGGCAGATTGTTCAGTTAGCAAAATTAATGACTTAATAAATGTCTGTCATTATCTGCTAAGGTGGTAAGCAACTATTTAAAAAGTCTCAATTATTATACTTTAATTACACATAGGTTCAGGTTTATATAAAGAAACCTGCACATTTTTCATTTTCAAAAAAATATAAAGGTTAGAAAAAGCAATTTCATTTTTTCTACCAAAGATCTGAACAATATGAAGTATGTTCATCATGTCAAAACTAAAGTGAATATATAAACATCATAATCAGACATCTGAAGACATTTTCATGTTTGATGGCTGATTCTCCAGTGTTATCTACTTATACAAAGTAAAAACTTTACATTTGAGGAAATGAATACATTTTAAAAGAGATTTATCTTCCTCCAAAGTTGACTTACTGAATCATTCCGACCAAAAAAGGTGTATATGGCATACAAGTAATAATCAAAGAGCTGAGACATGAAATGGATAACATCAAAGGCGATTGGCTTAAGGATGTTCATCATCTGCATGTACTTTCCTGAAAGGACAAGAACACCCGAAGATTAGTAAAAGAAATTAAACTGTGTTGCTCTATAATTATTAAAGGCAATAAGAATATTTCAGTAAAGTATTTTAGGTAGTGCAATATGACATTCCTCATCATATGAATTGCATTTGTAGTACCTGGCAGGAACTAAAACGGCTCCAATATTTTGCAGTGTTCTACAAGGCAGCACACTGAATGCTCCTACCACAGTTCCCTACTTTTACACTGCATTGCCTGCTTGTCAGTTCTTACCAGAGTCTTTTACTTTTCTGTAGATAACACTGTACAAACACACAACCCATGTTCTGAATGGTTCTACTTAAAATAATTTGTTCAAGAATATTTAACTTCAATAAGGTAATACGCAACTTACTTGACAAAAAAGGACATTTTCAGAAGATCACATACACATAGCCAAAGTGAAAAAACTGAGTAAATTGAGCAAGAGGAAACTGCACAACAAAAGTGATGCCCAGGCCCTTTAACCTTAGCCCTATGAACTCATGTGTCAAAACATCTACCACATCATATACACATAAGCTCAATACCCTCAAAGTACCAATGACATGTAATTCTTACTCCTTCGCTAGAAGCCAATGGCCTCTTCTCTTTTAAACATGATCACAATTAACAGACAATCACCATTTACCAATTTATCTGATGGATAGATATATAAGGAATAAGTAAAATTTTAAATAATCAAGTAAACAATTCTAAGTATCTAGCTATCTTTCTTTTCTAACAAGAACTACACACACAAAATAATCAAAATAAATCTTTAAAGTAAAGATGATAGAACCAGGTTGATGGAAACTGTGGGGAAGATGAAAGGTCCACAGCCATCAGTGACTACTCAAGAATCATGATAGCATAGAAGGTGAGAAACTGGCTGAGAAGAGAGGAGATATCCCATGAGCCAAACTGCACTAGTCTATGTTCTCACCCAGAGTGGCCACCATCAAACACTGCCTGCCAGGCTTAACCACCTAACAAAAGCCACATCCTTAGAAATCCTAATCTCTTTTAAGTCAATAACAAAACTAAAACAAAACAAGGAAAATTAAGTTAATAACAATAGTTGACATTTTCTATAGCTGAAACAACTAAACAATCAAAACTGGTTCTACTTAAGTGCAAGAAACCCCTGGAAATCAGACCCTTAAGTGACTTTGACAAGAAAAAAAGGAAGGGAAGGGGGGGGGGGAAGGAGGAAGAAATAAAGAAACAAAGAGAAACAGAAGAAAAAGAAAGAAGGAAACAAAGAAAATATACATACATACATACATACATACATATAAAAAAAGGCAAAAAGACAGATCAAAGAAAAGGTTAACTTTGACCATATACATTACATGGTTTTAAATATTCAACAAAAAAGTAAAAGCAAGGATTAAAATGACTGGTAAGATTTCTTAAAAACTAAAGAGACTATACTCTGTAGACAAAGGCTTAAATCTACACGAGAAAACTATTCCTCACCAACAAACTTCTTTTTGATAAAGAAAATGCTGCTCAGGCATAGGGCATTCCCTCCTTGGCTCAACTTCAACACACTATGGTACATACACAGGACCTGAAGCCAAGAGATATACCCACTGCTGTTCTAACCTAAAACTGAAATGACAGTTACAGCCCCCCCTCCTGCCTTCCCCTTCAGGCTACCTGACAGGGACCTCACACTGTGATTGTAGTCACTCCAACATCCATCAAAGTGCCTGACAGCAGATTATCACTTTGTAGTCTAGCCTTGGAAGCCAAAGGGGGAAAAATACCCTGAGGACAAGCTCAAAACATCTTCTGAGCCCACCCAGAGATTCTTGTGGATTTTATTTAAGGAAGACCTCTGAGAAGCTTTGGGGTCCCCTGGTTCTCTGCCTATGTCTTATAATGGTAAGTCACTGCATCAAAACATGCCTATTTCCTATTCCTAGTAGAATGAACCGTGTCCTCTGCTCAAAGGGCTCCAACTTCAGTTCTGCTAATTTCCCTCTTGCCTTTATTCCCCTCATATCTCCAGCCAGGTACCAGCCAATAATGTCCTTTCACCCCTATACCTGCTCATTAAACAAATGGGACTGAGTTACTTTCTAGTCACCTAGACAGCTGCACTGGATAGGTACCCCAAATGCCATATCTGAGAATTCCACTGACAAATTCCACTGACAAAAAGCAAGACAGATGGACCAAAGCAGCCTAAATGCCAGTCGGGGAGTCTTCGTAGAGGAGACTGTTGAAAACAGGAGCTAGAACTGGACAGGCAGACTTGGGGAAAGGGTACCCCAAGGAAGCAGTTCCACAGATGTTTTTGGGTGTCTGGCCAGGAAAGCCGAAAGAGAGCTGTTTTTTCATCTCCCTCTAAATGAGCACCCTGCCTGAGGCTCTACATCACAGTAGGAACCAAAATTCTAGCCCAGACTCTAATCAGGTAGCCAGAGTTGGACATGGAAATCCAGATTTTCATTAGAAATAGATTATGTCTATCCCCCAGACTCAGTCTATCTCCTAAATGATTTCAGTGTTACCTCTTCATAAGGGAGATGCAGTAGATTTGATCAGAGTTATTATTGAGGCCTATTAAACTATTTCTCTAGCCTTAACAGAAAGACCCGACATTCCCTAAAAGGTAAGTCCAAGCACTTCGCCAAGGGACCACTAAAGAAAGCAGGCTCACTTCAGCCCATGCTACAAGGATAGGGGGTAGTTAGTCTTTAATGAGATGATGCACTTCTCCCTCCCAGGCTTCTTGCACAAGCCCTAGCATAGTCCAACATGGGGCTCTATGACTGCCTACATTTCTGAACCTTGACTCTAAGAAAGCTAACTTTTCCTTTCCTCTCCTTTCCTTTCCTCTCCTTTCCTTTCCTTTCCTTTCCTTTCCTTTCCTCTCCTCTCCTTCCCTTCCCTTCCCTTCCCTTCCCCTTTCTTTTCTTTTCTTCTCTTCTCTTTTCTTTTCCTTTTGGGTGCTGGCATAATCCTGTGTGTGTTCTTTGGTATTTTGGACATATTTTACCCTTTCTCTAATGTGCCTTTCCACTCCATGTGGCTGTTTGTGTGCAATGTAAATGATCTCCATGTATATGTGATACGTAGTGTTGGTGACAGTGAAGAGTCCCCCCAGGTTGTTGGCAGAAGGGCAAACTAACAGAACCTCTGCAGTTAAATCAAGAATGAGCTTGGAACCAAGCTGATAACCAAGTGTACACTAAATTCAGACAGAGTAAGCACTTGTAAAATTATCTGAAAGCTGCATTTTCACATGAGCAAACTGATTTCTTCCTAGATACCTGTTGTGCCACTGTTTGTTGTATCATATCATGAAAAATGAGACAACAGATGTTCAAAGAGAAGGGTAAGCTGAGTCACACACATATGCACATCTGGATCATGGAGAAGAGCAACAATGGAAGCCACTGCAGTGGACCACACCTAGGGCATCTTCAATGAACCTCATTTAATGTGGAAAGTGGGGAAAGGCAGACTATAGAACACTATGCACAGTGTGAGCTAGTCTTGAAACCAAAGTGAAACAATCAAGAGAAGAAGTGCACACTAGACTTTAAAACACAAACCAAACAAACAAAAAACCAGGAAAAGGCTTCCTCTAAGGAAGGGGATCTGGATTGCAAAGCATTTGCTTAAACTTGGAGGTGTCTTAATAAACATGTATATATATATGTATGTATGTATGTATGTATAAAACAATATATATGTGTGTATGTATATATGTATACATATAACAATATATATGTGTGTGTGTACACACACACACACACACACACACACACACACACACTTATTTACAGCCTCCGTCCTTGTTTTATTTAATGTGATAAAGCATTCAGAACAAAACGCAGTATGACTCCTCTAGCTACTTGAACTGGGTATGGTTAAAAACAACACTTATGTGTGAATGGTAGCTGCAGTATTCTCATTAACTAAGTCCCCACTCCCAACCAGAGTACTATGCCCCCACATCTTGACATCAGTACCTCCCCAGACAATTCTCTGCCACTAAAGCCGCTGATATGACAAAAGCTGTCTCTAATTTAACCTTCAATAAAACCAGACAAACTATTTCAAACAGTCTATTCAAATTACAAAGGGTATTAAGAAAGATAACATGGTTTCTACAAGGCTTAGGATATCTATCACTAAAGACCACAGGGGTAAGGGTTAAGTGGGCTGGAGGGGGAAGAATGAGAAAGGACTGACAGAAAACTACCTTCACATATCTGAAAAGTGACCATGGAAAAACTGGAGGACAAAAGGCATAGACATATGCTTTATCTTTAAGCAAACTAAAGAATCTGATTCAACATAGGAAAAAGATTTTTAGGAATGAGATCCACCTAATGGTAGAGTAAGTAGCCTTGTGATATTATATGCCTTCAGTGACTCTGAGTCATGAAACAGGAGCTTGACAGGCACCACATATTATGGGCACCACTGGAAGGAAATCTTGTTCTGTGGGTATTATACCAGACAACCTCTCGAACTGTCCAAATCTGACTCTGCAAATTCTAAAGACTTATTCATGGCACTTTTCTATTACTTCTGGATTAAAGAAGAAAAGCTAATTATCCTGACAATAATTAGCCACAGAGTAGCTTTTTTTTTTTCCTTTTCTTTTTTTCGGAGCTGGGGACCGAACCCAGGACCTTGCGCTTGCTAGGCAAGCGCTCTACCTCTGAGCTAAATCCCCAAGCCCCACAGAGTAGATTTTTAGAATCTTTTTTTTCCCCCTAGGGCTTAAAAATGTATCTTTTCGACTTCCTGGTTGCTGCCACCGGGGAGAGGTCGAAGGCAGCACGCCACAAGGAAACTTGAGCCACGGGACCACAGGTAAGACCAACTTTTCTGCTGCAAGAGACCTGCCTGGTGAACTCGGGACACACACAGGCAGAATTCCTCTAGGACCAGGCACCTCCTGTGTTTACCGGGAGTCCCACACCCACGGATCCCGGCCCGCAGCAGCTCTCTGCTCCCAAACCCCGAGGGAGAGAGACCTCACCGCTGGATCAGGTGGGCACTCCTGAGGCTGCAGAGTGGAAGAGACCACCAACACTACCCACCCCTGCCCACATCCCTGGCCCAAGAGGAAACTGCATACGGCATCTGGGATCCCCTGGGGGAGGGCCCAGGAGCGGCAGGACCCCTGCGCCTGAGACACCACCGGAACCTGAAGGAACAGACCGGATAAACAGTTCTCTGCACCCAAATCCCGTGGGAGGGAGAGCTAAACCTACAGAGAGGCAGACACGCCTGGGAAACCAGAACAGACTGCACTCTGAACACATCTCGGACGCCAAAGGAAAACACCAAAAGCCATCTGGAACCCTGGTGCACTGAGGCTCCCGGAAAGAGCGGCGCAGAACTTCCTGGTTACTGCCACCTCGGAGAGGTCGTAGGCAGCACCCCACGAGCAAACTTGAACCTCGGGACCACAGGTAAGACCAACTTTTCTGCTGCAAGTGACCTGCCTGGTGAACACCAGACACAGGCCCACAGGAACAGCTGAAGACCTGTAGAGAGGAAAAACTACACGCCCGAAAGCAGAACACTCTGTCCCCATAACTGGCTGAAAGAAAACAGGAAAACAGGTCTACAGCACTCCTGACACACAGGGTTATAGGACAGTCTAGCCACTGTCAGAAATAGCAGAACAAAGTAGCACTAGAGATAATCTGATAGCGAGAGGCAAGCGCAGGAACCCAAGCAACAGAAACCAAGACTACATGGCACCATCCGGGCCCAATTCTCCCACCAAAGCAAACACGCAATATCCAAACACACCAGAAAAGCAAGATCTAGTTTCAAAATCATATTTGATCAAGATGCTGGAGGACTTCAAGAAAGATGTGAAGAACTCCCTTAGAGAACAAGTAGAAGCCTACAGAGAGGAATTGCAAAAATCCCTGAAAGAATTCCAGGAAATCATAATTAAACAAGTAGAAGCCCGTAGAGAGGAGTCACAAAAATCCCTGAAAGAATTTCAGGAAATCATAAATAAACAAGTAGAAGCCCATAGAGAGGAGTCACAAAAATCCCTGAAAGAATTCCAGGAAAACACAATCAAACAGTTGAAGGAATTAAAAATGGAAATAGAAGCAATCAAGAAAGAACACATGGAAACAACCCTGGATATAGAAAACCAAAAGAAGAGACAAGGAGCTGTAGATATGAGCTTCACCAACAGAATACAAGAGATGGAAGAGAGAATCTCAGGAGCAGAAGATTCCATAGAAATCATTGACTCAACTGTCAAAGACAATGTAAAGCGGAAAAAACTACTGGTCCAAAACATACAGGAAATCCAGGACTCAATGAGAAGATCAAACCTAAGGATAATAGGTATAGAAGAGAGTGAAGACGCCCAGCTCAAAGGACCAGTAAATATCTTCAACAAAATCATAGAAGAAAACTTCCCTAACCTAAAAAAAGAGATACCCATAGGCATACAAGAAGCCTACAGAACTCCAAATAGATTGGACCAAAAAAGAAACACCTCCCGTCACATAATAGTCAAAACACAAAACGCACAAAATAAAGAAAGAATATTGAAAGCAGTAAGGGAAAAAGGTCAAGTAACATATAAAGGCAGACCTATCAGAATTACACCAGACTTTTCGCCAGAAACTATGAAAGCCAGAAGATCCTGGACAGATGTCATACAGACACTAAGAGAACACAAATGCCAGCCCAGGTCACTGTATCCTGCAAAACTCTCAATTAACATAGATGGAGAAACCAAGATATTCCATGACAAAACCAAATTTACACAATATCTTTCTACAAATCCAGCACTACAAAGGATAATAAATGGTAAAGCCCAACATAAGGAGGCAAGCTATACCCTAGAAGAAGCAAGAATCTAATCATCTTGGCAACAAAACAAAGAGAAGGAAAGTACACAAACATAACCTCACATCCAAATATGAATATAACAGGAAGCAATAATCACTATTCCTTAATATCTCTCAACATCAATGGCCTCAACTCCCCAATAAAAAGACATAGATTAACAAACTGGATACGCAACGAGGACCCTGTAATCTGCTGCCTACAGGAAACACACCTCAGAGACAAAGACAGACACTACCTCAGAGTGAAAGGCTGGAAAACGTTCCAAGCAAATGGTCAGAAGAAGCAAGCTGGAGTAGCCATTCTAATATCAAATAAAATCAATTTCCAACTAAAATTCATCAAAAAAGATAAGGAAGGACACTTCATATTCATCAAAGGAAAAATCCACCAAGATGAACTCTCAATCCTAAATATCTATGCCCCAAATACAAGGGCACCTACATACGTAAAAGAAACCTTACTAAAGCTCAAAACACACATTGCACCTCCCACAACAATAGTAGGAGACATCAACACCCCACTCTCATCAATGGACAGATCATGGAAACAGAAATTAAACAGAGACGTAGACAGACTAAGAGAAGTCATGAGCCAAATGGACTTAACAGATATTTACAGAACATTCTATCCTAAAGCAAAAGGATATACCTTCTTCTCAGCTCCTCATGGTACTTACTCCAAAATTGACCATAAAATTGGTCAAAAAATGGGCCTCGACAGGTGCAGAAAGATAAAAATAATCCCATGCGTGCTATCAGACTACCACGGCCTAAAACTGGTCTTCAATATCAATAAGGGAAGAATGCCCACATATACGTGGAAATTGAACAGTGCTCTACTCAATGATAACCTGGTCAAGGAAGAAATAAAGAAAGAAATTAAAGACTTTTTAGAATTTAATGAAAATGAAGGTACAACATACCCAAACTTATGGGACACAAAGAAAGCTGTGCTAAGAGGAAAACTCATAGCGCTGAGTGCCTGCAGAAAGAAACAGGAAAGATCATATGTCAGCAACTTGACAGCACACCTAAAATCTCTAGAACAAAAAGAAGCAAATACACTCAGGAGGAGTAGAAGGCAGGATATAATCAAACTCAGAGCTGAAATCAACCAAGTAGAAACAAAAAGGACCATAGAAAGAATCAACAGAACCAAAAGTTGGTTCTTTGAGAAAATCAACAAGATAGATAAACCCTTAGCCAGACTAACTAGAGGAAACAGAGAGTGTATCCAAATTAACAAAATCAGAAACGAAAAGGGAGACATAACTACAGATTCAGAGGAAATTCAAAAAATCATCAGATCTTACTATAAAAGCCTATATTCAACAAAACTTGAAAATCTGGAGGAAATGGATAATTTCCTAGACAGATACCAGGTACCAAAGTTAAATCAGGAACAGATAAACCCTTAAACAACCCCATAACTCCTAACGAAATAGAAGCAGTCATTAAAGGTCTTCCAACCAAAAAGAGCCCAGGTCCAGACGGGTTTAGTGCAGAATTCTATCAGACCTTCATAGAAGACCTCATACCAATATTATCCAAACTATTCCACAAAATTGAAACAGATGGAGCACTACCGAATTCCTTCTACGAAGCCACAATTACTCTTATACCTAAACCACACAAAGACACAACAAAGAAAGAGAACTTCAGACCAATTTCCCTTATGAATATCGACGCAAAAATACTCAATAAAATTCTGGCAAACAAAATCCAAGAGCACATCAAAACAATCATCCACCATGATCAAGTAGGCTTCATCCCAGGCATGCAGGGATGGTTTAATATACGGAAAACCATCAACGTGACCCATTATATAAACAAAATGAAAGAACAAAACCACATGATCATTTCATTAGATGCTGAGAAAGCATTTGACAAAATTCAACACACCTTCATGATAAAAGTCCTGGAAAGAATAGGAATTCAAGGCCCATACCTAAACATAGTAAAAGCCATATACAGCAAACCAGTTGCTAACATTAAACTAAATGGAGAGAAACTTGAAGCAATCCCACTAAAATCAGGGACTAGACAAGGCTGCCCACTCTCTCCCTACTTATTCAATACAGTTCTTGAAGTTCTAGCCAGAGCAATCAGACAACAAAAGGAGGTCAAGGGGATACAGATCGGAAAAGAAGAAGTCAAAATATCACTCTGTGCAGATGATATGATAGTATATTTAAGTGATCCCAAAAGTTCCACCAGAGAACTACTAAAGCTCATAAACAACTTCAGCAAAGTGGCTGGGTATAAAATTAACTCAAATAAATCAGTAGCCTTCCTCTACACAAAAGAGAAACAAGCCGAGAAAGAAATTGGGGAAACGACACCCTTCATAATAGACCCAAATAATATAAAGTACCTCGGTGTGACTTTAACCAAGCAAGTAAAAGATTTGTACAATAAGAACTTCAAGACTCTGAAGAAAGAAATTGAAGAAGACCTCAGAAGATGGAAAGATCTCCCATGCTCATGGATTGGCAGGAGTAATAGAGTAAAAATGGCCATTTTACCAAAAGCGATCTACAGATTCAATGCAATCCCCATCAAAATACCAATCCAATTCTTCAAAGAGTTAGACAGAACAATTTGCAAATTCATCTGGAATAACAAAAAACCCAGGATAGCTAAAACTATCCTCAACAATAAAAGGACTTCAGGGGGAATCACTATCCCTGAACTCAAGCAGTATTACAGAGCAATAGTGATAAAAACTGCATGGTATTGGTACAGAGACAGACAGATAGACCAATGGAACAGAATTGAAGACCCAAAAGTGAACCCACACACTTATGGTCACTTGATTTTTGACAAAGGAGCCAAAACCATCCAATGGAAAAAAGATAGCATTGTCAGCAAATGGTGCTGGTTCAACTGAAAGTCAACATGTAGAAGAATGCAGATCGATCCAGGCTTATCACCCTGTACAAAGCTTAAGTCCAAGTGGATCAAGGACCTCCACATCAAACCAGATACACTCAAACTATTAGAAGAAAAACTAGGGAAGCATCTGGAACACATGGGCACTGGAAAAAATTTCCTGAACAAAACACCAATGGCTTATCCTCTAAGATCAAGAATAGACAAATGGGATCTCATAAAACTGCAAATCTTCTGTAAGGCAAAGGACACTGTGGTTAGGACAAAATGGCAACCAACAGATTGGGAAAAGATCTTTACCAATCCTACAACAGATAGAGGCCTTATATCCAAAATATACAAAGAACTCAAGAAGTTAGACCGCAGGGAGACAAATAACCCTATTAAAAAATGGGGTTCAGAGCTAAACAAAGAATTCACAGCTGAGGAATGCCGAATGGCTGAGAAACACCTAAAGAAATGTTCAACATCTTTAGTCATAAGGGAAATGCAAATCAAAACAACACTGAGATTTCACCTCACACCAGTGAGAATGGCTAAGATCAAAAACTCAGGTGACAGCAGATGCTTGCGAGGATGCGGAGAAAGAGGAACACTCCTCCATTGTTGGTGGGATTGCAGACTGGTACAACCATTCTGGAAATCAGTCTGGAGGTTCCTCAGAAAATTGGACATTGAACTGCCTGAGTATCCAGCTATACCTCTCTTGGGCATATACCCAAAAGATGCCCCAACATATAAAAAAGACATGTGCTCTACTATGTTCATCGCAGCCTTATTTATAATAGCCAGAAGCTGGAAAGAACCCAGATGCCCTTCAACAGAGGAATGGATACAGAAAATGTGGTACATCTACACAATGGAATATTACTCAGCTATCAAAAACAACGAGTTTATGAAATTCGTAGGCAAATGGTTGGAACTGGAAAATATCATCCTGAGTGAGCTAACCCAATCACAGAAAGACATACATGGTATGCACTCATTGATAAGTGGCTATTAGCCCAAATGCTTGAATTACCCTAGATCCCTAGAACAAACGAAACTCAAGACAGATGATCAAAATGTGAATGCTTCACTCCTTCTTTAAAAAGGGAACAAGAATACCCTTGGCAGGGAATAGAGAGGCAAAGATTAAAACAGACACAGAAGGAACACCCATTCAGAGCCTGCCCCACATGTGGCCCATGCATATACAGCCACCCAATTAGACAAGATGGATGAAGCAAAGAAGTGCAGGCCAACAGGAGCCGGATGTAGATCTCTCCGGAGACACAGCCAGAATACAGCAAATACAGAGGCGAATGCCAGCAGCAAACCACTGAACTGAGAATAGGACCCCCGTTGAAAGAATCAGAGAAAGAACTGGAAGAGCTTGAAGGGGCTCGAGACCCCATATGTACAACAATGCCAAGCAACCAGAGCTTCCAGGGACTAAGCCACTACCTAAAGACTATACATGGACTGACCCTGGACTCTGACCTCATAGGTAGCAATGAATATCCTAGTAAGAGCACCAGTGGAAGGGGAAGCCCTGGGTCCTGCTAAGACTGAACCCCCAGTGAACTAGATTGTTGGTGGGAGGGCGGCAAGGGGGGGAGGATGGGGAGGGGAATACCCATAAAGAAGGGGAGGGGGGAGGGGGATGTTTGCCCGGAAACCGGGAAAGGGAATAACACTCGAAATGTATATAAGAAATACTCAAGTTAATAAAAAAAAAAATGTATCTTTTCTTCTCAGCTCAATATGACTTGCATATTTTTCTCTAAAGCAGGTGGACTAAAGCATTTTGTACATTTTATCATATTCATTAATGATATTTAGAAATTATCTTAAATAGCATAGATCTATTTCATCTGATCTGAGTTTACTCAAACAAGGCAGTAGATAAAAGGAATCTTAACAAATAGAACCAGAGATCTATTCAAGTGCTAAAATCCCTGACTGGTTTAGACAGCACTGAGAGAAACTCTCACACTTACCTGTCAAATGTATGGTCCTATTTGTGAAATATAAAGTCTGAGAGAATCCAAGATGTTGAAATACCCACATTAGAAACTGACATGCCCCTGGAGCTGTATGTCTAGGATGGCATTTGTCACCGGTGGCCTTTGGTGACATCAACTAAAAGTCTCATCTGTAATGAGACACTTCCTACAATGGGAGCATTTCCTCTGTAAAACCCTCATGTCTTAGAAGAGCAGACAATCACTGTTCACTCTGCTTATCTGACAGGAAGGCTGGGAAGCTCTATAAGGCAATTAAACTGAGAAATTGGCACTATCATCCTTATACACCAACGTCTCGCTCAGTCACCTGGAATGCTTCAGAAAAATCAGAAGACACCATACCATACTAAGTAGTTAAGTGAAAAAGTGAGACCAACATTGCCATCTGTATACTACTGTTCGCAGCATTACAAGATGAGAAGCACTGGTGTGTAAGAGTCTTAAATCCTTCACTCCAGTGAACATGAAGTAACCATGCAAAGGAATTTAAGTAAAAACAATTTGGTAACTAATTTACCAAACTCATGTAACTGACATGATAGTCAAAAAACTAGAAAGGCACGGCTACTCACCAACAAGCCTTATGACATTCAAGGTTGTGTTTGTTAAGATGGGTGCATTCACTTTATTTAGACTGTAATCCGATTTCTTCCTGCTCTTCAGTGTCTCTCGTGAAACACTGCACAGGGAAAACAATGGAGAAGCGCCATTAGACTGCAGTCGACTTCCCAGTACAACACTCAGATTATCATCTAGCTCCAACTCACAGGTTATTCCTGAAGTCCTATGCATAAGTGAACTCAGAGCAAGAGAGAGGAGAAAGAAGAGAGAAAGGAAGTTCTAGAAATGTATTTCTTTCTTTGTTGGCATTCTGAATGCATCACCTGGAGTTCTTGTTATCATTTCTATCTGTTGTCATTCTCTTCCGATTATGTCTGTGTTTTCGGATATCACTCAGTATTTACTGCCCTCCTCTTTAAGTTCCTTCAGTTGCTAGGTTTTTAACACTCGGGATTCTCTGAGGAAGTATGTGCTCTTTCAAGTTCTGAGCCCTGGGGTTCGTTCAGATTATTCCAACTGGAGAACATCCCTACAGGACTAGTGCATTGCATATTGCTGGTGTTTTTGTGATGTTCCCTGGGCAGATAAGCTGCTTTTATTATTTGTCTAAGGTGAGAGGCTGAGCCAATGCAGGAGTTCTGCACCAGGCCAGGTACGGCAACCAGTGTATAATCTGTAACACTTGTGAAAAAAATGTTTTCCTACGGAAGGTATACACGTAGGCGTAAATTATCAAATCTACAGATTCCAGCAAGAAAAAAGAAAACCCTCTATGGAATTGGGGTTAAAAGAAGATATAATGACTGGGTATGGAGTGAACAAGTAACATTGATTCAAAGGAAAAGCAGAACTTAATGGAAGACCATCCTATTTTGTTCAAAAACTGGTTGTAGGATGATATCGTAATTCTCAAAAAATTAGAAAAATAATTTACAAAGGGTACGGAAAAAGGGGATCTACTACATAACAGGAAGATAAAACAGTCTACTGAGAGATGAACAGAACTTCACCATTCAGCCACATACAATACAGAGGCAGAGGAAAATGCCAGAAGAGAGCCAAGCACAGACTAGGTCAACAAAAGCATCAGGCCTGAGGGGCACAGGGGTTTCTAAAGCAAAGGTGAATCAATCACAACTTATCCAGAAAAACACCATGGCACTGAGTTAAACTTATATCTAAAACAAATAATCTAAATTGATAACTAAGAACAGTTTGAAAGGTGAGAAAGTTTGGAGTCAAGAAGCTAAAGTAACTAGCAAATTGGGATATACATTCATAAAGAACGGACACTACCTTACATGTCCACTTCAGTTAAAACAGAGCTTTCCTTTAGATAAAGTATTTCCTTAACATATCCGATGAATAAATTCAAGAACATCATCCTCCTTAGTTCAAAGACGGGTTGTAGGATCATGTCATTACCTATACAGGTGAAGGCAGGTATAGGACAGAAAAAGGCCTGTCATTGGATGAGAAGGAAGGATGGGCAGGAGAAAAGTTTCAGAGAGGGGCAGAGAAGGGAGCAAGGGTGAGAAGAAGAGAAGTTGAGAGAACGTGGTGGCAGATGTTAAGATTCCTCTCTGCACATAGTTACAGGTTATGTATATTCTTAAGGGATGGATGTGAACAGGACTTTGTATGTCTAGGTGGGCAGTTATATCTTATCAATTGGATCAGAGGTTATCGTGTTGTGTGTTCTTTCATGTGGTGATTTAATTAAATTCAAGAGTGAGTAGTGGCTGGAGACACTGGGCCACTACGGAATTGGGATGTATATGTCTTGCATGGTGGTAAGCTGCTTTGGGAACTAAACAGGTAGAGAGATTGTTGCCAGGCTCAGAGAGAAGCCATCGGCAGTGTGACAAGGGATGGAGCAGAGTTGGATGTGTTATTACCCAACAGATGCCATGAGGCACTGAGGCGCCTGCTCTAGTGTGGGGTAAAGAAAGTCCTTCTTTATTACAGCAACAACTGGTTAATATCTTACACATGGAAAACCCAACAAAATCAAACCTTCCCAGTCAAAATAATTACAACTATATGGACTGATCACTATTAGGGAGAGAATTAACTAAGTGTAAAATATACTTAAATCTAGCATTTACATACGTATGTGAGTATGTGTATGTATGAACTAAAAAGTGTCTGAAATGAATTTAATTCAACCTAAAAATCAGGCCCATTGAACTGGATAAAGGTGACAAAAATTCTTAAGAAAATCATAGTTTTGAAGAGCTTATCATAAAACAAAACTTGATTACTAGCAGGAAACTTTAATAGACAAATCACCCACACACTCCAAAAGGCTGGAAAATTAGATGAGACGCTGTATTTACCAGATCAATACAAAAATGACTGAACGCTCTTTAATAGGGCTCAATATTTGCATGAGATGATAAGGTAACTTTTAAGATTTGAAAAAAGGCAGGGCAATTATGGCACACTCCTGTGACCCTAGAACTGAGGGGCAGAGGTAGGCAGATCTCTTGAGTTTGAGGCCAGCCTGGTCTACAGAATAAGTTCCAAGGCAGTGAAGGCTATACAGAGAATCCCTATCTCAGAGCCCACCCCCACTCACAAAAATGACAAACTGGAAAAGAGATTAGCTTGTAATCGTAGTTTTTTAAATTCTCTTAATTAGATTTCTTTTTTAGGGTTGGGGGTTGGGGTGGAAGTGGCATGAGGGCCAAGGTACATATGTGGAGGTCAGAGGACAACTGATAGGAACTGGTTCTTTTCTACCAGGTGGAATCTGGGCTCAGACTCAGGCCATCATGCCTGGGGACTAGTCTTTACTCACTCACTAAGCCATCTCACCGGTTCGTGTTACTATTAGTTTTATAAAGAAATGAGAAGACAAATGGAAAAAACCTTATAAAATCCCGCGGCTAGATGAAGAGCTATAGGCAATTAATGGCTGCTAAGGGAGGGAAGTTAGTGTATTATTGTCAGACAAGCCCGCGACAGGCAATCTAATCCCAAGTGGTCAGCTCTAAACCCGTATATCAATGATCAACTTTAAATGGACCAAGGAGGGAGGGAGGGTGTGTGTGTGTGTGTGTGTGTGTGTGTGTGTGTGTGTGTGTGTGTGTGTGTGTGTGTAATGATAAAGAAGAGGTCATGAATTTGAGAGGCAGTGGAGAGGGACATTAGAAGAGGTGGAGAGGAAAGAAGTTGAGCAGAAATGATGTAAATTCAGTACTCATTTATGAAATTCTCAATAAAAATTTTTAGAATCTTGCTACGAAAAACAATGTCAATGATAAATATGCACAAGAATGTCATAATGAAAGTTATTATTCTATGCACAGAATATATGCGAAAAAGAGAGTAGTCCCTTGGTATACATCAAGGAAAGTGTTTTATGGGACAGAAGATCCACAAAACCACTGACTGAATGGGCAAATTTCAGAATAATTTTTATAATGTCAAATATTCTGTGTAAGTTGAAAGAAAAGGCATATTTAAACCAGCTTAGGTGAGGAGAATCAATTAATATTTCTGTTACAGTAACAGTCAAATTCCATCCAATTAATTGATCTGTGAACACCAAGTGAGGCTGTGCTTAACTCGAGTTTCTTTCATGTAAGTGTTTTACTATTTTTCCTGAAGGTTCAGTTATGGAAAAAACCTACATGCTCAAGTTTTTCAGAAATCATTTTTGTAACATACATTAACTGCTGCCATATTTTAACTTTTGAATTTAAATTTGTTCTCTCTTGACCTTCAAAGGAGCCTAAACCCCACCCTGACCAGAGCAGTAGTCACCTCTTTACGGGCACATCGCCGGTTTGCTCATCTACATAATCGCGCTTCAGCTCCTCAGGAACGTCGCTGTCGCTGTCATAGTCCTGATAGGCACTCTTCTCTTGCTCATCAGATTCGTACTGAGGAAAACATGGTGGGATATGCAACACGGGGCATACAGGGTCGCAACACAAAAATGATGTGATTTTTAATAAATGGCTAAAGGAAAATTCTTAATTTAGTTTGAATTTTATCACAAAGTAGTAAACTCTCCTTCCATTTTCTTTTTCATCCTACTTTAACTTGACCAAAAGAAATAAAAAATATCATTTGTGTGTCATGTATTTGTAAATGAAAATGTAAATCAAATACTCATAACCACAACTAATACCTCACTGGACCTCAAAGAAGGAACAGTGCATTTTAGACTTACAAAGATCTTTTAGTGCTGTTGTAATGTTTACTTTCAAGCTGCTAACTCTTTACCACTGAAGCTGGGGATTCAATTCTATCCCAGAACTATACTTTAGCTCAAAAGTACACTCAGCACAGGGAGGCCTCCGGGAAGGCTCGCTGCTAGGATGCGGCTTCCTTGCCGTACAGCACAGTGGATGGGTGCCAGCAAACACAGGCGAAGTGAAGCAGGGGAAGAGTGGGCGCAGCACTGCCGTTCTCATTCTATCAGACTCGCTGGAACTGAGTACTGACTAGCACTTTGCAATTCTGACCACAGACTGCACAGTTCTCAGTAATTATATCTCCCGAGTTCTAAAAACTTAGGATTTACAGCTTAACCAAATATGGAGTTAAATCAAGTCCATCCACAGCTGAGGAGACCAATGTGATACAAATGGGAAGAAGTCTGTGCCCCGAAGCCAACTACTGTTTGGTAGTTTATTACTGGGGTACAGCATCAGGCCTTACTCAGATATATACCCAGATCTTCAAGGACTTACACTGTATCTGCAAAGATTAGATTCTGCACGAATAATTAGAAAAATATTGTGGCCTTTCCCTGTATTTAAACATTTAGACAAGAAATTCTTCTCAGGAGGCAGAGGCAGGTAGGTCTCTGAGTCTGAGACCAGCTTAGTCGACACAGTGAGTCCAAGCTCAGTCAGGACCACAGAGGAAACCCTGTTTCAAAACTCTGCCCAAAATAGGTTTCAAAACTAAAACAGAAAAAGAAAAGAAATAGGTGTTCTTACACCTAAACAATGCTTGTTTGGTTTCATCAAGTCTACAGTGGGTTCATCTAGATATTATAGAGAACAAATGGGCATACCAAGTAATATCCTGGATCAAAGGATGATTTTGAAAGCAGGCACTGCTCTCTATTGCAAATATGGACAGACCAGAGTGCACACATGTAACTTGTCAAGAACCACACAGCTAATAAACTGAAGGAACGCTATTGCATTGAAATTCTACCTACTAAGCAATACCTATATTTAATATTTTAAGCTGCTCAAAGAATTGTTAAAAGATCCCAGTTCTCTAAATTCCCCTTTCTAAACTCCTTGTCAGGCAACAAGGCAATAACTGTGTGGTTGTTAGAACAGGAATGGCCCCATAAGCTCATGTATTTAAATACTTTGTCATCAGGAGTGGCACCACTTGGGAGGGGTAGGAAGTGTAAATAAACGTACTGGACAAAATGCACTAGGGATGGGCTTAAGCTCAAGCCACGCCCACCGTCTGTGTCTGTCTCTGTCTCTCTCCTGTCTGAGAATCTGGAGGTAGAACTCTCAGCAACCTCCCCAGCACCATGTCTACCTTCCCGCCACCAAGCTCCTCACCAAGACAATGGACTAAACCTCTAAAACCGCAATCCAGCCCCAATCAAACACTTGGCTCTACAAGAGCTGCCGGCCAGGATGTCTCTTCACAGCCACAGAACACTGACTCTCAGATGAAAGGACAGAGAATAAAGTACTGACTCGGTTACCCAGGAGCGCAGTAATGACAAAAGCAGGGGTGCACGACTCCCTCAGCCATCTGTTAGCCACCAGAATATCCCAAGGGAATATCCCACTAACAGGTAAATACACTGTAAAGAATATTACACAAACAGGGACAAATTTGTAGTTCGGGGACAGCACTGTGAGTAAGCACACTGCAGAGTCATTCTCCCACAATATATTCTGTATACCACACCAAGAACGCTAGTCAACAGGCAAGCAATCCAGCAAATTACCAATTCACTTCAGAACACCTTTTTTTTCCCGTTTTCTTTCTTTTTTTTCCCCATCTTTATTAAATTGGGTATTTCTTATTTACATTTCAAATGTTATTCCCTTTCCCGGTTTCCAGACCAACATCCCCCTAACCCTTTCCCCTCCCCTTCTATATGGCTGTTCTCCTCCCCATCCTCCTCCCCTTAATACCCTCCCCACAACAATCACTTCACTGGGGGTTCAGTCTTGGCAGGACCCAGGGCTTCCCCTTCCACTGGTGCTCTTACTAGGCTATTCATTGCTACATATGAGGTCAGAGTCCAGGGTCAGTCCATGTGTAGTCTTTGGGTAGTGGCTTAGTCCCTGGAAGCTCTGGTTGCTTGGCATTGTTGTTCGTATGGGGTCTCAAGACCCTTCAAGCTCTTCCAGTCCTTTCTAAGATTCCTTCAACTGGGGTCCCATTCTCAGATAAGTGGTTTGCTGCTGGCATTCACCTATGTATTTGCCGTATTCTGGCTGTGTCTCTCAGGAGAGATCTACATCCGGTTCCTGTCAGCCTGCACTTCTTTGCTTCATCCATCTTATCTAGTTTGGTGACTGTATATGTATGGGCCACATGTGGGGCAGGCTCTGAATGGGTGTTCCTTCTGCCTCTGTTCTAAACTTTGCCTCCCTATTCCCTGCCAAGGGTATTCTTGTTCCCCTTTTAAAGAAGGAGTGAAGCATTCGCATTTTGGTCATCCTTCTTGAGTTTCAGAACACTTTTAAAAAGAAAACTCACTCTGTTTTACAAAGCATATTAAAAATATCACATACCCCATTAGAGGCTAAGACATCTTCTGTTTCTTCGTCTTTGTGGTCAGCTTGAATTTCAAATGGATTCCCACCACTGCAGTACTGCTCAAACAAAGTCACAGGTTTGGAAGAAGTTGCCGATGGCTGCTTACTAGGTGAAACTGATGGGGATCGAGACTGTTCCAGGAATTTAAACTCCTATATATCAGAAAGGACCAAAGGGCTGTTAGAAAGGTAACAAAACCTGAGCCCACAAACATATCCATTAAATGTAAATGTAGAAGTGGGAGGGGAGCGTGATCTTCACCATTCAAGACCTTTATACCTTGCAAGTTCTCTGAGATCATCTCGGAAAGGCAGCTTTTCTAAAAGACAACTCAATCAATAGTATCACTAAGTCAAAGCTGCCTCCTCAAACAGCTCAGCCTTCCCTGAAGGAAAGGCCGAGCAGGAGGGACCATGGGATGGCACTTGTAACCCACCATAGCCTTTCACAAGAGCAACGGCTGAGACACTGCTGCGTCACGCTTGGACCATGCAGAGCGTTCTTACACGGAAAGTATCAAGTGCCAATCTATCCTTATTATGTCAGTGCCTGTAACCTGATAGAGCAACTAAAATTCATTTTGGTCAGATGTGTCTTCTGCTCCTAGACTGGTGTATTCACACTATTACGAAATGCCACTCGCCTTCTCTTTGCTTAAACTTCCTCATCTTTAAAAGGGGAGAAACCATCTAGATTGAAGAAATAAAAGTGATAAAGCTAAAGGGACCCATCCCTGATCCAAATTCCACGTTACAGAAACGAGGCAAGTGCAGCAGTCTGGAGAGACCAAGTGCCAAGCTCAAGGAGCAGTTTATTGGAGAAAAGAATCAAATGATCCCTGACATTTGCTTACAGCACAAAACTTCTGACTTGACAACTGTGATGGTTTGCACATGCTTGGAAGGTGTGGCCTTGTTGGAGGAAGTGTGTCACTGTGGGGTGGGCTTGGAGGCCCTCCTCCTAGCTGGCTGAGGAGGCTCAGTCTGTTCCTGGCTTCCTTTGGGTGAAGATGTAGAACTCAGCTCCTCCTGCACCATGCCTGCCTGGATGCTGTCATGTTCCCGTCTTGATGACAATGGACTGAACCTCTGAACCTGTAAGCCAGCCTCAATTAAATGCTGTTCTTTATAAAACTTACTTGGTCATGGTGTCTGTGCACAGCAGTAAGACTGTAACTAAGACAACAACTTACCACAAAAAATAAGTATATTTTAAGCTATCAAAAGTGATCCCAGGTTTACACTCAGAATTAGTCTTAGAAGGTCCAAGGGCAGTGTCTCACATCTCTACCAAGTACACTAACGTCTTTACCATTATACTGTGTCTCAGACTCGGTTTGTTCTCTTTACAAATTTCAACTACATCTTAAATAACATCTAAGGCGATGCCTGAAACTCGTGACATTATTTTTACAAATCTAAACAAGTGTTCAATATAGCAACATGATTTTTTTCTCATGAGAATACATGTGAGTAATTAAGTTGTAAGTGGTTTTCAAGGCAACCATTTAAAAAAAATAGGCTTGCTTAGATGGAAACATGTTTCTATTAAATGTTCTCTTACAATTATTCTCTTACAAGTATAAATTAAAACATGCATGAACAATCCAATCACGATCATTCGGTTAAATGAAAATTCAACAAAATCATTTATATACTCTAAAACTAATGTTAAAGTTAGAATTCTAAATGTAAGGGTTATAACACTTTTAGAATTGACAGATTCTGCTTAATTTAATGTTATTTCATTATTGCCAATTAAAATGTGTTAGTTTTATTGTCCTTGAACATATACTAATCACCACTGTTAGTGTTTTTACTATTGCCATATTAGGAAAGCAACATGATAGTACTGGATAAGAAACCACCTAACATAAAAAAAAAATACCCCTACTAGAAGAACACATAAGGCTGCAAAGGTGGGTCAGTAGTTAAGAGCACCAGCTGTTCTTCCAGAGGACCCAGGTTCAAATCCAGCACCCATATGACAGCTAGCCATCACCTATAATTCCAGATTAGTGGAGTCCATGTTCTGATTTGGCTGCCCACAAGCACTGCACATATGTAATACATAGAAATACACAAGGGAAAATACCCATACATATAAAATAATTTAAAAAAAAACCCAAGTACTCTTTAAATATAACAGATTTTGTTTTAATGCTTCTAGAAAGCCATTCCATCAGACAGAAACTACTCAAAACACTGTACGTTCAAGTCATGGTGTACAACATATACCTTAACGCAGGAGTACTTACTATAATGTTATTTCAATCAAACCAATTAAAGAGTTTTTCACAAACTTCATTCCAAAGACTCCAATTAACTAGTAAAAATTAGTATTTCTTATAAGTGCCTCTTTTGTTTATGAAGCATTTTGTCAATACAAGCTGTGATGGTTTGCATATGCTTGGCCCAGGGAGTGGCACTATTAGAAAGTGAGGCCTTGCTGGAGGAAGTGTGTCACTGTGGGGATGGACTTGGAGGCCCTCCTCCTAGCTGCCTGAGGATGCTCAGTCTGTTCCTGGCTTCCTTCGGGTGAAGATGTAGAACTCAGCTCCTCCTGCACCATGACTGCCTGGATGCTGTCATGCTCCTGCCTTGATGATAATGAACTGAACCTCTGAACTTGTAAGCCAGCCCCAATTAAATGCTGTTCTTTACAAAACTTGCATTGATCATGGTGTCTGTTCACAGCAATAAAACCCTAACTAAGATACAAGCAAATCTGATAATTGTGTTATAACTTAAATGCCCATCCATCCCTTTAGGAAGTTTCTAGTATTTTATGTCTGTAAATAAGTATTTTTATACAGAAAATATAGCCAATTCACTCTCTGAAAAAATGAAATAAAACACTGGGTTATCTTCTGAAGCCAAAAGATAATCCACTGTACTTGTCACTGTTTTTTGGCAAAAGAGTTTACTGATGCATGTAAACTAAGCTCTGGAAAGAAGGCAGCTTTTCAAGTCCACCAGTGGATAATTCCTATAAAAGGGCCTGCTAGGAATGCCTTTCAAAGATAAAAGCTATACACTCTTCTCTTCTTTGGTTGCTTTATAAATGCTCTCACATGTGTTTCTGTTATTAAAACAAAAGCTCATATAGTAACTAGAAGACACATTTTTTTTGTTGTTGTTCATAGGAAAAACTTACATGAAGCTGCAAGATGCTGAAATTTGACTTAACAGGGCAAAGCTCCCATGTCTCATTCTCTAAGAACATTCTCAGTTCATCAAGTCTTATCCTAAAGAAAAGAAAATGAATAGTCCAATGGAAGAAAAGGGCAGGAAATACAAGAACTGAGGAAACGTGATACAATGAAACAACAAAATTATCATCATCATAATCACCTTTACAACCCATTTAGATTAGCACAAGAAACTACAAAAGCTTGCTTCTGTCAGCTACCCTAATGTTCCTTAAGAGAAAACAAAATATACCAAATATTTACTAAATTAAATATTTTGAACACAGAGTAAGAAATGAGGTGTAGAAATATGATTTTTATTAAGGAACTGATATAAAACCTGTCACTAATTCATGCACTTAAATTTGTCTTAACTAATCATGTACCAATGCCAAAAATAGAGAAACAACTAGCCAAATATAATCTCACAAATATTTATGTATTAGTGTATCATAAATATATCAAGTGTCAGACTACTAAGCAAAAACAGCAAGGTAATCATCATTCTCCACAGGTCTCTGAGGCAGTGTCTAGCACCACAATGCACTTAAGACTTAGCAAGTCAGTACTCAGACTCCAGATTCTCCACTAACTGCACACAGTACAGTACACATTTCCTGAACAAATCACCAATGGCTTATGCTCAAGACCAACAATCTCTAAATGGGGAGTCTTAAAACTGCAAAGCTTCTGTAAGGCAAAGGACACTCTCAATAGGACAAAACAGCAACCAACAGATTGGGAAAAGTCCTTCACCAAACCTAGATTTGACAGAGGGCTAATATCCAATATATACAAAGAATTTAAGAAGTTAGACTCCTGAGAACCAAATAACCCTACTAAAAAATAGGGTAGAGCTAAACAAAGCACTATCAACTGAGGAATGCCAAATGGCTGAGAAGCACCTAAAGAAATGTTCAACATCTTTAGTCATAAGAGAAATGCAAATCAAAATAACCCTGAGATTTCACCTCACACCAGTGAGAATGGCTAAGATCAAAAACTCAGGTGACAGAAGATGCTGGTGAGGATGTGGAGAAAGAGGAACACTCCTCCATTGTTAGTCTGATTTCAAGCTGGTATAACCACTGTGGAAATCATTATAGAGGTTCCTCAGAAAATTGGACATTCTACTACCTGAGGACCCAGCTGTCGCACCCACTCCTGAGCACACACCCAAAAGATGCTCCAGCATATAACAAGGATACATGCTCCACTATGTTCACAGCAGCCTTATTTATAATAGCCAGAAGCTGGAAAGAACCCAGATGTCCTTCAACAGAGGAATGGACACAGAAAATGTGGTACATCTACACAATGGAGTACTACTCAGCTATTAAAAACAATGATTTATGAAATTCATAGGCCAATGGAATGAACTAGAAAATATCATCCTGAGTGAGGTAACACAGTCACAAGAGAACACACATGGTATGCACTTACTAATAAATAGATATTAGGAAAAAAGCTTGGAATACCCAAGATACAATTTACAGACCGCATGAAGCTAAAGAAGGATGACCATAGTGCGTTTGCATAACTCCTTCTTAAAAGAGGGAACAACAATATTTATAGGAGGAGATACGGAGACAAAGTTTGGAGCAGAGACTGCAGTAAAGGCCATCTAGAGACTGCCCCACCTCAGGATCCATCCCATTTATAGATACCAAATCCAGATACTATTGCTTATGCCAAGAAGTGCTTGCTAACAGGAGCCTGTTATAGCTGTCTCCTGAAAGGCCCTACCATAGTCTGACAAATACAGAGGTGGATACTTGCAGCTAACCACTGAACTGAGCACAGGGTCCACAATGGAGGATTTAGGAGAAGGACTGGAGGAGCTGAAGGGGTTTGCAGCCCAATAGGAAGAACAACAATATCCAACAACCAAACTCCCCAGTGTTCCCAGGGACTAAACCACCAACCAAAGAGTACACATGGAGTGACCCATGGCTCCAGCTGCATATGTAGTAAAGGATGGCCTTGTTTGACATCTATGGGAAGAGAGGCCCTTGGTCTGGGGAAGACTCAGTGCCACAGTGTAGGAGATAACATTTAAAATGTAAATAAATAAAATATCCAATAAAAAAGAAAACATCTTAATGTTATAAGTATATATAATACAGATAATAAATATAATATGTAATATAATCAATAAATATAAAATAGATATTAAGTAGTTAGGTGGAATGATGGAGAAGCATGAATAGATGGATGGATAGGGATGCACATATGATACCCTGTTTGCCAAGAAAATGGCTACACTGGTAAAGTGTTTGCTACACTGCCATGAGGAACTGAGTTTGTATTCCCAGCATCCATGTAAACAGGCATGTGGACTCTTGTAGTCCAGTGTTGGGGAAGTGGAAAGAGAAGGCAGTCTAGCAGAATTGGTAAAGTTTGAGTCTGTGAGAGATCCTGGCTCAAAAACATAATGAAGGATAATATGGGGAAGGCAACTGATGTCTTCTGGTTTATAGACACACACAGCAACACACACACCATACACACCACACACCATACACACCACACACACACACACACACACACACACACACACAGAGAGAGAGAGAGAGAGAGAGAGAGAGAGAGAGAGAGAGGGAGGGAGGGAGAGACAGACACAGACACAGACACATGGGGTGCTTATGGGGAGGAGAGAGGGATGGAGGAGAGAGGGAGGAGGAGAGAGGGAGGGAGGGAGGGGAGGGGGGAGGAGGGAGAAAGGGAGAAAGGGGGGGGAGAGAGAGAGAGAGAGAGAGAGAGAGAGAGAGAGAACAAACACAAGATCTTATGTCAAAGTAGGAGAAATAGCAGATATTTACTTAAAAGGCTGTGTCCATGTGTAAAACCACAGAGGGAAAAATAGTGGACCTAACTAGAAACTACAACTATATAATTTTTATAATTTAACAGTAAAAGACTAATAATCCAGTTAAAAATGGGAAAAAGCTTTAGACATACTTTTGCACAGGAGATATACCAAAAGCTAATAAGCACATAAAACATATAAAGCTGGCAGCATCTTTATTCATTAAGGAAATGCATATTGAAGCCAGAACACAACACCATTTACATCTACCAGGGCAGTTACACAAAAAGAGAAAAGGAAACTGGCAAGGGTGTGGAAAAACTGGAACCTCCCCCCCACACATACACACATACACACATACACAGTACCACCACAAATACAAAACGGTGGTGACTAGTGGGTTGGAAAACAGTTCCATGGTTTCTCAAATTGTTAAAGTTAACAGCAGAACCAATTGCTGTCTCTATTATATTTTTCTACAACAAATCATCACAACTTGAGTAACTTCAAGCTCTGGCGGCAGGAAATAAAACATCAATTTTGAAATCAAGACTTGAAATGAAGAGGGCAGCAGGACTGCCCTGTTCCAGAGATGCTGGCCTGGGGGAACCGAGGCAGCTGTTCCAGCTCTAACAGGGTGCTTGCTGGAACCCCTGCTGCCTCCGGCCACAACACTCTCTCTGCCTTGGCCTTCACACTGCTGCAGATAAACTTTCCTCATGTCTCAGTGAAATCTCTGACATTGCCTTCCTCTTAACTTGTGATGGCATTTAATGCCCACCCAGATAATAAAGTCTCTTTGGTGCTAAAGACTGAACCAAGGACCTCATACAGGCTAAACATTCATCCTACCAGCAATGGCCTCTGCTACTCGTTGCAAAATTCTTAAGATAATATTACATGTCAATGTATTTTTCCCAGTAAGCTAACAATTACAATTGTGGGGGACTTGGTCATGAAATTTGCTGGATGTATATGAAAGGAAGCATATCATTTTTCAACTTTACATAATCTCCTATAAATTATTTTATTAATTCAATTTTATGTACACCATATATGTAACACAATGCCCTCAGAGGTTGTGAGCAATCACATAAGTGCTGGGAACCAAAACCCAGGACCTCTGCAAGAGCAGAAAGCATTCTTAACTGCTGAGCCACCTGTCCAGTCCCTTATCATAATCTTGAAAAGAATAACCTTTTCTTCTGAATGAGAAAAAAAAGGTAATTTTCCTCTTCCAACACGACTCACAGCACAGTCCAACCCCTTGGATATGCTTTATGGTTTTCTCAGAGCAATCATGAAATCAAATGAATTTGTTGTTAAATAGGCTATTTTGATAAGCACACATTCATGCATCATTCCAGGCTGTTACTGCCTCAGCTAGAAGGGTGGTCCTCTTTGTAGCAGAAGGATAGCTTTAGGTCTGTACAAATTCTTAGTTCATGAACATAAAGAAATTTGGACAATAAAATTCCCTATGTTAAGACATAAAATCTCAACATTAGAAACCGTTTTCCCACATATGCTCATACGGTTTTGCTGCAGAAAAAGATAAATGGTGTGAAACTTGGTTGTATAACTAGCAGAAGTAGCACACAGCGGAAGATGTGACATGCTTTCAGTGTCACCTCTCTCATGCCTGTATCTTCCAACTAGCAGTCTAAATGGACATGGAGTGAGGGTAACTTTACAGTCCTTCATTCTCCCCAAGAGCTCTGTTAAGCAGGAGAGAACTACAAAACAAATCACACATTTAGGCACCTTGTTAAGAAAAGAAAATCATACAAAAATCTACATCTTATACTTTTTCAGTGTTTATATAACACAACTTGTTGGGAAAAAATAGGCTTAGATTTGACCCTGTCTCATGTAACTTTGGTCAATACAGCTGTGCACACTGGTGTCTAGGCTCTGGTTTAATCATTAGGGAAAGAAAATATTCACCAACCACTTTTTGCCTTTTCAGGTGTTCTAATCTTTGTTACATACAATACAGCAAGAAGAAAGGATAACCAAGAAAGCAGGAGTTTCGGAGGCCAGTCAATCCAGCCACCTCACTTTACAACGGCTCGAGCCACAGCCCTGAGAGGTTGAACAGCTGCCCAACTATCTAAGAGTTGGCACGCACCACAGGTAGACAAGAGCCTGAGCCTCTGCTCTCCCAGTCCAGTTCTAACCACACAGTGTAGCTTCATCAATGAAAAGCAGGCTCTGCACATGTGCCTAAGAAGCTCTGATACTGGCTGAGTATTTAGAAGAGTAAATTTGTTTCCAGATTCTCTAATTTCTGCAAGATAAATTCTCATGAATATTTTCCACCATGATCAGAGTCTAACGCAAAAATGTCTGCACTTGGATACAAGAGATGGTGACAGACACCCTCTAACAGTCACAACAGTACAATGCAGAGTGGACATCACTCCCGAAATCAACATTAGACAATGCCCGTTCCTCCAGACACTAGGAACAACAAATGTCTCCTGGTTGTCATGCTGGGTACAAAGCACTCTTTGGGGAAGTAGGCATTTGGCAGAGAGAGGCATTTGGCTCTTTTGTGGTCTTTTTCCCACTGTTTTTATCAATCACCTTCTCTTCTTTAACATAAATGTATTTAATAATCAATCAATACTTTGATGCCCAATAATCTCTCTACTGACATGCTACATTATCTCTGTGTGAAGGTACTAAAATAAAGAGAACACAGAATTTCATACTTTGATGCTCCGAATTAGAATATCGAAACCAAAATTTAGCTATAAAAATTAAAATCTCAGAATGAAAACGTATTTATAAATAAGTAATGACAAACCATATAAAGATACAACTTGGAATCTGGCTTACATCAGGAATGATCCAGGGTTTGAGACACGGGTCAGGGGGTCCGAGTGTTTGCTGCCAGGCCTGACAATACAAGCTCAAGTCCTAGAACTCACATCCTAAAGAAGGAGGCTAGACACCTCTGGCTAGTTGTTCTCTGACTTCCACATGCACGGCGCTCTCCCTCTCCCTCTCCCTCTTTCTCTCCAAATAAAACACACTTTAAAACGGAGAGTCTCACCAGTGTTCTTCCTCTCTCACCATCTGGTATGGCTTGGGCACATGGCCACACTGCCATGGCAACACTCTTTTGCATCTTCTTGCACTCACAGAACAGCACCTAATCGCCCTTTCCAACACTGGCAGTGACATTCAAGCAAGCAATGCTACATACAATCTTGGCTCTGCAGCTAGGGTCTGAGTAGCACATCTGCTACTCTACAAGCCTTCTCACTCCTGGAAAGCAGACTCAGAAGCACGCCACTGAGTGCTACTACTACCGCTCACTGTTCTCACTCCCTTTCTACTTGTGCATTACACCCTCAGGCACACACCAGTGACTAAAATCTCCCAGTAACACTTATGTGACACTAAAGTTTTACCTCTAAAAAGACCAGTTCAATATTTAATCCAATACGTTCAACCCAGTCAAA
Source organism: Rattus norvegicus (assembly GCF_021556685.1). Taxonomy (NCBI): domain Eukaryota; kingdom Metazoa; phylum Chordata; class Mammalia; order Rodentia; family Muridae; genus Rattus; species Rattus norvegicus. The sequence goes on along the minus strand of NC_141537.1, from coordinate 32,350,962 downwards.
ATGAAAAATGTAAGATACAAGGAATAAATAATGAGAATACTTTCTAGTATATTCTTGATTAAGTATCCCTAACTATCCTAAAAAGAGACAGAATAATTTACTGAAAGTGAAAAATAGCTTAAAATCAGTCAATCTTAGAAAAGTAAGCATAGATAAATGGCCTCATTGTCTACTGGATTTATTCCTATCTTACTGAGTTTCTTACCTATGGTGGTTCTTGAAGTAATTGATACTTTGTTTTCTAATGGATTCCTGCAAAACTTCAGACTTGCTACCACAAAACTCTTCTCCAACTTGCATCAACCTAGTTGGATAGAAAGGTATAAGTTTCAGAACATCCTTATAGAAAGAACAAACAAACAACAAACAAACAACAAAGAAAAACTAGCAATCGTCCAGGTTCTTTCTTTAACAAGTACAACTAATAGAAATTTAGGTATCTGAAAAAAAATTATAAAGATCCTACAAGCCCAGATCCATCAGCCATGCATAATTATACCCTCTTCTGTAAAGAAGTTAGACAGAAAACTCAATTTCTGATTTCTTAGTATTTATGGTTGAATGAATTATCCCACAAAAGTCAGTATCTCAAACACTACCTGCTGACTATATCCAGAACAAAGATGAAATCATCATATTTGAAAATAGATAAATCAGTTCCAAGCAAGTAGGTTTTTACTTTTAGTTGAACATCCTGTAAGACACAAATAAATAAATGAGTAAATTTATTCTAGTTACAGAATAAAATGAGATAGTACATTTTTAGTTCAATGACATCTAGCTACTTACATCAACAGCCAAATCTTTAAGAATAAGTAACCTAATAGAGACAGTCCCAAGAATATTTTTTTTTCTTTTTTTCGGAGCTGGGGACCGAACCCAGGGCCTTGCGCTGCCTTGTGCTTGCTAGGCAAGCGCTCTACCACTGAGCTAAATCCCCAACCCCCCAAGAATATTTTTTTAAGAAACAGTAATGGTCAAAATTTTACTACAACTTGACAAAGTTGTGTTAAACTCTATCTTATGTAAAGACACTGATAACTGTACATGCATTTCCTATGGTAAGAGCGATATCCTGGACTGAAGAGGTGACTCAGTTAAGAGTCCATACTACTTTTACAGAGAACTCAAGAGCTATTCCCAGTGCCCCACTGTCTCATAACTGACTATGACTTTAGCTTCAAGGGATCCCACATCTCTGACCTCTAAAGACATCTGTTCTCAGATGCACATAACCACAAACAGACATACATATATTTAAATATTAAACAAAATCCTTTTCAAAAAGCTATACTTTTTGAAATAACAGGACAAAATCATCATTAATGCATGTCTCTTGTTCATTAAAAACCCAAATACAGCATATTTAGAAATAAAAACTGTGTAAATAAGTATCAGGTAATATATAAAAAAAGATACCCCTCACAATTACCAGCAAAAATGCTATAAAATAGGGAACTTTCACTTGGAAGCATACTAAAACATAAAACGCCTATAAAAAAATTCCAGACCATTAATACATAAAAAATAACTCCAATGAAATTGTATATATAAATGTATATGTCTATATATTTTAAATAAATCAGCACATTAAGCGTAGTGGGACTACATATATGACTAACCAGTAGAGACAATTTTTTTTTAAATTTTTATGTATGTCAAATAAAACTCCTGCCAAAAATCACAAGAACTTTTTGTTCTAAACAGTTATTCTAAAATTCATCTAGAATAGACAACAATTGCTTTTTTTACTTAATTATTTTATTTATTTACATCCCAAATGTTACTTTCTCCCAATAACCGTTTTTTAAAGTGAAAGTATATAAAAATAAATGCTGTAAGTAATGCTGAAAGACTTGTAATATAAAAACAATGACTTCATGAAATTCTTAGGCAAATGGATGGAACTAGAAAGTATCCTGAGTGAGGTAACCCAATCACCAAAGAACACTCACTGATACGTGGGTATTAGGGTATTAGCCCAAAAGCTTGGAATACTCAAGATACAATTCACAGACCACATGAAGCTCAAGAAGAATAAAGACCAAAGTGTAGATGCCCCAGTCCTTCTTAGAAGGGGAACAAAATACTCACAGGAGAAATATGAAGACAAAGTGTGCAGAGACTTAAGGAAAGGCCATTCAGAGCCTGCCCCACCTGGGGATCCAGCCCATATACATACAGCTATCAAACCCAGACAATATTGCTGATGCCAAGAAGTGCATGCTGACAGGAGCCTGATGTAGCTGTCTCCTGAGAGGCTCTGCCAGAGCATGACAAATACAGAGGCATATGCTCGCAGACAACCATTGAACTGAGAATAGGGTCCCCATTGGAGACGTTAGAGAAAGTACTGAGGTAGCTGATAGGATTTGCAACCCCACAGGAAGAACAACAATGTCAACTAACTAGACATCCCAGAGCTCCCAGGAACTAAAACACCAACCAAAGAGTACGCATGGCTCCAGTCACATATATAGCAGAGGATGGCCTTGCTGGGCATCAGTGGGTGGAGAGGCCCTTGTTCCTGTGAAGGTTTGATGCCCCAGTATAGGGGAATGCCAGGGTGGGGAGGCTAGAGGGTGTGTGTGTGTGGGGGGGGGGGGAACACCCTCATAGAAGCAGGGGGAGGGAGGATGGGATAGGTTTTCCAGAGGGGAAACTGGGAAAGGGGATAACATTTGAAATACAAATAAAGAAAATATCCAATAAAAAAAAAATGGAAAAAAGGGGTTGGGGATTTAGCTCAGTGGTAGAGCGCTTGCCTAGCAAGCGCAAGGCCCTGGGTTCGGTCCCCAGCTCCGAAAAAGAAAAAAAAAATGGAAAAAAGACTTGTAATATATTAGATATTATAAACTATTTGAAACAAAAGAATGAAATATTCAGATAAATAATCCAGGTAATTCAGTAATGATAAAGAGTATACATTATAATATAACATATACAATGGCTGAATAAAACAGTTTAAAAAAACTCCTTTCTGATTATTTACCCATGTCAAATACACTATGCTAACAACATTATATATGAGATAAAACCAGTCTTGTGAGCAAGCATTTATATCCCTGAAGAAAAGCGGAGGCTAGAAGGGTCAAGCATTTTGTCTCTTGGGCCTGCTGCACAGCAGAGGTCTACCTTCATTCAAGGCTACCTTTTTTCTCTGTATCTGGCAACTAACGAAGTAGACAGCAGTAGAATTATCCAAAAAGTGGTGAAAAGGAAACTAGTAGAGGGAAACATTTACTACTCAGATATCAAATGGAGTACACAGCAGATAAGTGATTCCTATGTACTCTCAAAAAGGTAAAGATTAGAAATTTCACAATAATTTACTAAGATAAAACATTTCCAGACTATCTCTCTAGTGCTTCTGATACTACTGTAGGCATTGTGGATACAGCAACTAATATGCAGTTTAGAGGCCAAAGTACAGCTACCAGGCAAGCACTTAGCTAAGCCATATGCACAGTATAAGATAAAAAGACCCTGATCACAGTATGGCATCACAGAAATGCCACCTGCACTTAGAGTAAGTGGAAAAGACGGTTAATAGATAAGGGACTATAGTTAGCACTGGTAACCAAGAATATATAAAAACAAATTAAAAAAAAACAAGTAAGCCACAAAACAAATTCTAATACAGAAGAGGCCCAATACTGGAACAGAAGACACAGAGGTTAGCAGGGGAAGTAGAAATAACAACAAACTAAAGTGTGACACTGGAGCATGACAGTCAACTCAAAAGAACACTGCGATCATATAGGCAAGCAGGATGACTTCCATAAACTGGCCAAGGGCGTAAGGAGCAATGGGGTACTAAGTTTTACATCAAATAGGTTCTTAGAGACCAAGAATACAATCGGGTGGCCGTGTCAGATGAGAACTAACTACATAAAATGTCAGGTACTTCAAAGGGCACAGCGATTACCAGAAATTCTTCCATAAATACGCTAATTTCAGTTAAGTATAGGGTCTGTAGGAACTAAATCACAAAAAATTCATGCCTGGCCCTGGGTGAGTATTAACGAGGATTAACAAAGTACTAACAAAGTAAATGGAGGGGTGTGGGACCATAGCAGACCTAAAAGACTCTACAGTCTCTCAAGGTTACAAAGAGTCCCAAGAAATTACTTTGATCTAGTAAGAACCAAGTTTTAGCTAAATTCCAGATTATAACTGAATCAGTTGACTGAAAAACATGTAAAAAGATCATTATTGGTCTCTCATATTTGGGTCTGTTTATTAGTTCATGTGATAACATCCGAACCTGCAAGACGACAGCACAAAGTAGGGCCTTTATGGGGGCTCCATGTGATGAGGGGAACCTTAGGAATGGGATTAACTTAAACAAGTAAAATGATAGCCAACCCTTTTATGAATTTTGATCTTAAACTTCCCAGACTCAAGAGTCATAAGAAACAATACAGATTCTTCTGAAACAGTCCAGGCTGGGGTATTTATTATAGCAGCCCAAATAGAGTACCAACATCGGCCCAAACCCAAGGAAAAAGTGTATAGCATTCCTCAATGAACCTCATTGAGGAAATAAAATTTATTCTTCCCTATATTCTGACCAAATATCATCTACTTATTTCTTTTCTAAAATTAAGCAAAAAGGAAATTAAGAAAATTAAATAAAATAAAAATAAATCTCAATAGGACATCTCAATAGAGAGGCACATCTTCTTTAAGAAAGCTTGAGATTCCTTAATCATTGAACACACTGGAGATTTTCAAACTAAGAGACTTGTCTATTGTTCTTTGTAATCTATATAATTATCAACTAATTACACAAATTAGGCTAAATGATAGCCAAAGACGACCTAGCCTATGATTAAGCCTCCAGAGGGTACAAACACACAAAGTTTCTGAAAAAGAAACATAAATAATCCAAACCTGCCATATTCGCGTAAGGCCATGCTCTAATTTCTTTTTTACATAGCCACGATCAAAATTGGTTTCTTCAGTACTCATCACATTACTTCCTTCTGAAACAAAAGATGGCATATGTTTTTAAATCAGTTTTTTTCCTAAACCTTTTGGTGTTTTCTCATTTTTATAAGCCAACCTAAGATTCAAAAAAAAAAAAAAATATTTTTTTTGGGTAGAGAGTACTTTAGATCTGAGCAGCTATATGGCCCTTGAGCCTCTTGCAACTCTGGTCCTGAGGAATCCCCCGACCTCTTTTGGTGTCTGTGGGTACCAGCATGCACGTGCTTGGTGTACAGTATACACACAGGCAAACATCTAGACACATAAAATTAAAAAAAATATGCTCCATATATGTACATTAAAGGAATAGTAAAATCAGGCACTGAGATTACAGCCCTTTGACACATGGGTAACTTCAGAGACAGGATAAATACACCCAGTACTAAGCAGTGCACGTGTGGCTATGCATATGCACCCTGTTTATGAACGCCCTGTGGCCCCAGAGCAACATACCACCTACTTCAGTCTGAGGTCAGCGAGCTAGAAAACCAAACAACTCCAGTCAGTCATGGGCATGCCAACAAGAGTAGAACACAGGAGACATATTTTTATTGCTATAATTCATATTATATTTTATAATGAACAATATTATTAATCATTCCAGATAATCAGTTTAACAGTATCTAGTCCCACAGGCAGGATCAATATTGTTCCTAAAAGAAGCCTAAAAGAAGATGTGTGAAAGCACAAACACACATCTGTATTAAAGTGACTGTAGCTTAGTGCACTGCAAGTGACAGCCAGTTCCCTCCACGGTGTCCAGGGGTAAAAAAAGGCTGTACATACACACTCTATCCACCTCCGAGCACTGCCAGAGCTTACCACAACCCAGCTGGGGACCCAGCACAGCACAGCACAGCACAGCATAATTATGCATGTAAACTACATTGTTAGTGTTTTGTATAGAATCCAGTGTTGGAAAGACAAACAGTATTGCTACAAAGCTACAGAAAATACATTTTAGAAGCTGAACACCTTTCCAAAGGGCCTGGGAACAATTTCCTATCACAGTTCTTGCACTGTGTATAGACTCTGTGTGTGTGTGTGTGTGTGTGTGTGTGTGTGTGTGTGTGTACATATATGTATTGTGTGTCATATATATTATATATTATATTATATATAATACTAATTAATTATATATAATAATATTATTAATATTATATATTGCATGTCTGTAGGAAACTATCCAGAATTCTACATATTGCTGGTGGACTGCTGAATGAGTCAGAAAGCCCAAATGCTTTAAGATCTAGATTAGGAAGAGGGAATTGCGACCAAAAAGGTCTAAATATTTGAGGCCCAAATCTGGTATGATTCAGTATTCCATTACTATATTTTTGTTATATCATTTATATAAAGATTATAAATATACATATTTAGGAGTTCTTATAGCTAATGATCTGCTATTTCTATCTGAAAGCTACCTTTCAGTTTAAGTTACTTATTAGAAAACAAAAAAGATGTTGAAACATCTTGCCACTGCCTTTAACTAGAAAAAAATGTAAAACATTAACAAAGTAGACTAAGTCTTATGAACCCTGGCATCTCAGTGAGCCCACATGCTCAGCAGGCACTTAGCACTGCACTGCACACCCAGTCCCCTGGCTCGCAATTCTGACTTATCCCATGCACTGTGTATTATTCCATCCCTTTTATGTAGTGTATTAAACAAATGTTAATAAAATTATTAATTGTTTGAAAAGTAAAATTTTATGTGTGAAGGTGAATGTGAACAGGTATACAGGAGCACATGTGTGTATCTGCACTGGTTTGTGGAAACCACAAGTTGTGGTGTGGTACTGTGAGTAAAAATGGTACTAGAACCTAATTTAATTTTCACAACCTGCAAATCAGAGTGATAATATTTAGTATTTCTTTCCTTGGTAAATCTAAAAAAGTCGGATCTCTTACCAGTTAACTGATAACTGATAACATTTCAGGGAAATTTTTTAAGCTTTTTCAAAACAATTCAGCACTAGGGCTATCAACATCTACCTCAAAAACAGAATTACGTGACACTTGAAAAGTCCTTTGCACTGCTTAATCCCCAAAAACTTGTAGGTGTGAATGATTTCTTTTGCCCGTCTTAAAGGTGGGCCTTGTCCCTTCTCGCCCTTATTCCAGGAATGCGGCGGCACATGCTACAGCTCAGTTTTAAATGAGAAATTAAGACCATTTCCTACCAGAAGCTGCAGCTGTTTCCTCACTGTCGTGTTTCTCATGCCACTCCATGGTTCTGTAGTAGCTCAGCATGACTTCCCACAGTGCTTTGCACAGGTCCGCCAGGCATGGAATATAGCTGTCTGGTGTAACGTGCTAAAGAGAAGGAGTCAATTCCCGAGATTATATTTTCCTAAATAGAGCTAATCAAAATAAAAAGTTCTACTGTTCATCAAATCAAATACAGGTAAAAAATACAAGTTAAGAATTTCTTCTACTAGAATAACATGAGAATATCAACAACAAGAAAACATTTCAAGCGATTTCCATTTCAATATAGCATTTTATTACTCATCAGTAACAACATTCTGTGTAGTGTGAATCAACTGTAGTCCCTGAACCAAAGGATCCAAGAAATTACGTAACAGATAAGTATTTTAGCTTTCACAAATGTTGGAACACAGTCCAAGAATGGAATTGTGCAAGGGGAACTCTGAGACCTTATAAGAAAACTCCAAGTAAACAAGATGAGAGTCTCCTAGTCACTGTCCCTCCATAACACAGTGTGTTTTCTGTGCACCTCGAGGAGGAAAGGAATTAAGTTTATTCAGCTATTGTTTTTCATATGCAAAAATGTGTTTTTTGCAATGTGAGGTTCGTCCTTATGATTGAATATCTTGTTAATGTTACCCTTCTGAGCCCTCGTCTGCTGCTCTGAATAAAGCTGGCTACTGAATGAGACTTGATTCTGCTTCTTTTTGGTCCTACACTCCCAAGTTTACACCACCAACTGGACCACTAAACATCCAAATACATACACTTTTTGAAATACACGTCTAACTATGCAGACATGGCTTTATATTTATCTTTGGACCAGAATCACGACTAACAAAATGGTGGCTGGATTTACAACTCAATCTGTGTAAAACGAGTTAACACTTTGACAGATCTCCAAATTCTGCAGATACTGCAGAACTCAGATATTCCAGTAAAGTAAAACATTTTAAAGCAAGATATTACAAACAAAAATTCTGGAACACTGTAAAGCTCTAAGGGACCTACACAAGGTCTCTGCCACCCATCTATCTTACATCTCTAAGAAGAGGCCTTCTGTATTTTTCTTCCTAGTCTACCTTTCAAGCTTCCCCTCTGTCATATGGCAGCATCTGTCACACTGTTAGGTTTTCTAGCTCCTTTACATTTGTGACCATCGAGGACTCTGCTGATGAGCACACAGCTGGCTCAGGCACTGAGTGAGTAGTGCTCCCAGGGAGGAGTGCTAGCAGAGCAGACAGACAGACACATCAGGCCCCTACTCAGTATGCTCACCAGCCCACAGCCTTTATAGGGCTGCTCACTAAGCTTACCTACCAATGGCCTAGTAGGGCTGCTTGCAACTCAGCCTGCTGCCTGGGGACCTTTCCAGACCACTGCCTGGAGTGCTCACATGTCAGTAGCCCTCACTCTCAAAAAGACCTTTTCTTCCCTGAACGACTTCACTCCTCCCAAAACGCCAACCAGGATGTCTTGGCACACTTTTGTGTTGAGCACGTCAAATTCCTCAAGTTGAACCACAAAAGAGAAGAGCTAACCTCTGGAACCAGAGTCCCCATGTAAGGCCTAGAACAAGATATTTTACTGGTTTAATATTACAAAACAAATTAATAATGTTTTCCCTCTTAATAGGTCTAAGAAGGCAAAAACAAATGACAGCCTCCCAGATACCAAGATAGAAAAACTGATTGTTATTCATCCAAGAGCCATTTCTAACTAACGACTCATGACTATATTAAGACTGACCTCCACTATTAAACAGTTTTGGGAAATAGTGGTCAAAACAATCAGATTAAACCACTAGGGGCCACACAAACAAAACCTACTTGAATCTACTAACTGACATAGTAACTGAAAATTCCTACACATCTGTAAAACTAACTCAGTAATACCCAGCAATGATAAGGGTTATAAAAAAGAATAAGACTCATGTCAGTAACAATCATTTAAGCATTTACAATAAAGAGATAAAAAATTTTAGAAATAATCTTTGCAGTATATGTTCAAAGACTCCACAAGGAAAACTTATGAGACACTGTAAAAAAGTGTAGAAGATTTGAGCTAACTGGAAGTCAAGGTACTCTTGATGAGGGTGTTTCAGTTATGGACATATTACTTAAGTCGATTCAGTCTTATTATGGAACCAATTAAAAACCCCCAGTCTCTCACGAAAACCTAGCGAAGCGGGAGGGGCTCCTTACATCAGTACACTGTTGTTTCCAATGGTCAGCAACCTGACAGTCAGTAGAAAAGTAAGAATTAGACCCACTCCATACACTATGAAAAGAATAGTCAGAAAGCTAAACAAAAACTGTAACTATACAGCAGTAAGAGAAAATAGGAAGCATTTCCTTTCTAATGTTGATACAAGGCTCCCTTATGTACAACTCAACATTGAGAGGCAACCAAACTAAAAGCTGATAAATTTGTACATGAAAAAGCAGAATATATAGGACCATAAACAAGTCAAAATGCAAATGATATAGCTGAGAAAATTCACACATACATATATAAAGAATTAACATCCCATGTCTAGATGGAATTCTAAAGAGTGAAAAGCTGGATGTGTCAGTATATGCCTGAAGTTCTAACTATTTGGAAAGCTGAGGCAGGGGCATGAACCTATGAGTTCAAGGTCAGCCTAGGCAGTACAGTGGGATGTCTCTTTCAGTAAAGAGAAGAATCACAACAGTCTGGTTTATGGGGTGGCATGCAAACACAAAATAATAGCTTCACAAAGAGAAACAGAAAATATGATATGAGAGACTATGCTCAGCTTATCTAATCTAGTCAGAGTAAGCCTGGCAAACATGATTCCCACAGCACTGCTGAAAGGAACCTGAAATGGTATATAATCTCACAGAGAAAGAGGAATCACCTAACAAAACAGCAACTTCAATCATGCCACCTCACCTCTAGAAATGTACCCTGATGATGCGCCATAACAGAATGTGTGCTAAAAAACCACTGGAGCCTATATAAACCCAAGCACCACAGGAATGTGCAGAAGAAGCTATCATCCACATACATAAAAGAATAGCATGCAGTTATGTAAAATAATTTCACATCCTTATTTTTATAACCGCTAGCTTACAATGAGCCAATTTTAATTATTTTTCTTAGTTTATTTTAGCACATCATTATACCTGACTCATTTCTTACCAAATATACATTAAAAAAAGAACAAAATCAGGAATGATTAAAAATACATAGCCAAGTAAAACAAAACTCAAAAGTCCCAGGCTGCACTTCAGGATTCTTTACTCAATACAGGAGCTCCTCTGAGGCTAATTTAGAACAATAAACTCCACAAATTCAATAGTACTTAACTTATATTTATATTATGCAAATACATTTCATCTAGCTATATTCCAGCATTTTGCCTAGAAGATAAGAGAAAGATAGTATTAGGAATATTTTTTTTCTGAGAGAAATATTAGGACTATAAAAATAACTGATACACTCAAATGTCATAGTTTATCAACTCATAAAATTAAAACTTAATTCTACTACTTTTTACTCTATACAATGGAAGGAGAAGAGACTCCTCCCCTCTGCTCTCTCTTAGGGCTCCCTCCCATGCTCTCTTGAAGATCCTCTCCTATGCTATCACCTAGAGGCTTACTGTATTTTACAGATGTATCAAGCAAGATATATTAATGTTTGTCATTTTTTTCAAAAACAACTGAAATTACAGCAAACCTGTTAACCACTGATTCAAGCATAAATGATTCAAAGCTCTAGCTGAATCAATGATCTTGTCTAAAAGTCTGTCAAAAGAACTCAAATTAAAACCCAGTACATCAATGTGTACAAGCATATGAGAATAATAAATTTAACACCATATAGTAAGATAATTCTCATCTGTTTATATTTAAAATATAAACTTTAGAGACCATTTTACTAAATAAATGTAATTTTTAAAGGGTATTTTCAATGTATATAAATTATGGCATATTAACCTCTGTACTTGCAACCTATGCTGTTGAGTCATTTTGCATTAAAATTGAGCCATTTCCACTATATCATTCAAGCAATTAGCATCTGTACTCAAGAAACAACTCTTCCTAGCCATGTAAGGTAGGTGTGCTACAAGTTCAAGTCTGGCTGGGACTACATGGTCCCCCGCTTCACTACCAAATTCATGACCAAACCAGTCAATAATTCTGCAGGGATGGGGAGAGGAGGGGTGGGGAGGGGAGAGATGCATGGATTTCCGTCCCCAGCTGAGGGGCTGGAGTTTCACGTTCCTTAAAAAAGACAGAGGTACCCAGACCTATGTCATCACTTGCTTAAATCAGTCGTCAATTACTAAACACCTAGCAGAAAAGCTCGGCTCATGCTCAGGTTGGGCATCTCAGTTCCGTTTCTACATTCACTGACGGAAAAGTGCAATTCATTGGGAACGATTCGATTTAGGAAATGCTACAGTCAATCACCTCTTCCTGAAGTGCCTTTAGGGTAGGAGACACAAATCTGATTCCCAGCACCTCTCCATGGTCTACAGCTGTATTCAACACTTGGGGACTTCAGGGCAGGTGGGAGAGGGGGAAGGAGAGAATGCAGTCTCTGAGAAACAAGTTTAGTACAGAAAAGGAAGAGTTTAAATAAAATCATGTTCAAGGGGAAAAAAATCCCACATCTATAGGAAAGACATTCAATTCTCCTAACTGGGATGAGCACAGAGAACAAAGCTCTCCATTGCAAGAACTGGATCTGCAGACCTGGCTCGCACAGTGAAGAGACGTGGACACAATCTGAGCACAGGAAGGTTCCCAGTCTAATCTTCACTGGGGCTTAAACTCCATGGATCTGACCTCCCATCTCGCCACAGTCAGTTCAGAGAAAGCCTAGGACCTTCCTTCTCTACTACCAACCACCACCGAGAGCCTATCTGATCAGCATTCAAGTGAAGACACCGACTTCTCAAGCGGCTACATGTCAGTCTTGATTAGTTAGTCCAGTTGATGCTCAACGTCTAGTGTAAATACTCTAAATTCTGAACTTGAAGTATACAGTGGAAGAATATCGTTTCAAAGTTCCTTCAGTGAAAAGTGATGAATATCAGACTGACAGTCTTTTATTATACAATTGAACTCATAAGGAAACTCTATGAACTATATACAAAAAAAAAAAAAAAAAAAAAAAAACAAATTCCTAGAGGGTCCTATGCAGTTTTGTTGTTTCATATTTAGAATTAGCACTCTACTCACATTCTAATAAACATACAGAGAACAGATGCTCTGGAATCTTACCAAGATCCAAATTCCACAGTGCCTGTGCGTGTACGTACATACATACACAAACACACACACACACACACACACACACACACACACACACACACACACACACACGGTCATTATCACCACTGGGAAAATGCTGCAGCGTGGGCAGTCATGGTCAAAACAACACTAGGCCGAGTGAGCTGAGAGCATCTACACGGGGACTGAACTCTGTCTCCAAGTGGAAAAGTGCTTAAAAGACATTCCCTCTGCTGTGAATCTCTACTGATTACTGCATGTGCCATGCTGTATGCAATGTTAATATCTTATGTACTTTGTAACCACCAAATACCTCGGCAGCAGCAGAAAAAAGAACAGAACTGGATGGGACAGGGCTGGGCTTGGAGCCCATCCTTGTCACTTCCTTGGCCAAGACTCCTGAAGGGCACCAGGGGATGACAAATATTCCTAGCATCTGATTAGACTCCTGACTTAAAAACACCAACGGCTTGTGGAGAAAGCTGCCATTCTCAACTACCGGGCACTTGATCATCAGTGCTAAACAGAAATACAAGCAAAAAAAAAAATGCAAAAATGTACTACTAAGTAACAGCTGTGGCATAGACGCTGCCTCCCAAGTACAGTGTCAGGCGTTTGTAGCTGCTGCTTGGGGCTGTAATCAAACAGGTATGCACTAGCACCGTAAAACAGGCAATAATACATGTATCTAAACATTACAAATGGTAGAGTGCGATATGGCATCTGAATGACCATAACCATTTAAACATTTAGTTTAAATATAAGAACGCTAACGAATTAATAGCAGCAGTTCTCAGACTTCAAGTGGTTTTCTTCCCGTAAATTATTTTGTTTCTGCTGAGAGTTGTATGCCGACCTCCAGAACCACAGGAATAGTAAAGGAAAATGGAGGTTTTGTTTTCTCTGCTGGGCTTAAGAACCAAGAGACACTGTTTATCAGTTGATGAAAATAGGATATAATTTTACCCAATTCCTTTATAAAAGGAGGAGTTTTAAAAAAAAAAAAAAAACTAGCTCCACTTCAATCCTGCTCACCCAGACAGATGTTCAGTAGAGTACCAAGAAGAAAGCAGGCTGACACTGTCTCCTTTTATTCCCAGACTATTCCCAATTAAAGGAAGCACCCTTCCCTGCTCAGAGAACGTCTACCTCCTGATTACTTTGTGCCATTCAATTATCTTAATTTTTAATATTTTCAAATACTTTTAATAAGAGACAGATGACTCCCACCACCACATAAAGCTCATGTCCTACGACCGGACTCCTTCATGAATTACCCCCTTGTCTGAGTGATGCCAATGAGCACCCTACTTGTTCCCATGAGGAAAATGTGCTTATGTTTTCTTTAATCAGTTCCCTTAGTGAACGTCAAAGGCCTTCTACTCTCACTTCCTTGAGGTAATCACCGTCTTTTACAGAACAAAGTCAGTACATGGTATTATTCTGATAAACTAATCAACAAACTGAACTGAAGTCCTTTCTCCACCCCCAAATCTTAATCACCAAGAGCACAGTGTGTACAGTGGACCCAACATGCATTCTCAAGCACAGCGCTGCTCATCCCCGCCTACCTGTGCTGAGCGTCAGTGAAGTGAGGGAGGGGAGCTGTGCAGGAGGGGCACTATGCAGGGACTTAAAGACGACAGCTGAAGACTGTGGTGCACACCACACAGGCCACTGATTTTTTTGGCACCCATTTTGGTAAAGAATTAATGCAGTTCTGCAACCACCTGGGGCTACAAGCTAGCCTAGAATTGCCACAGGCAGTCAATAACACTGTACTCCTCTGAAAGCTGTATTACTTCATCATACTGGGCAGTATTTTACATGTATATGTGGTTTCTATGACAGCTCTAGAATATTAGCAGACCAATGGTTCCCATAACTGGATTCTATACAGTTCAACTACTACCACATATAGATGACTACTTTTGTAACAAGGTACCAGAAATCTTTTAGGGGTAACTTTAAAAAGCATTTACTCAAGGGGCAATCCACAATGATAAGTTATTAGTTATCTTATAATTAAAAAAATACAGCTATTACAAAATATTGCTGTATCATCGCTGTTTAAGTGAAAACAATACAGAAGAAGCATGGTAAGAAACACTGAGCAGCTTTTCACTGATCAAAGCACATATAACTCAATCTTAATTGCAGAACTAAGAGTTTGAATGTAGAGGACCTGCTCATAAAGCCTGGACTTTAAAAAGCCTACAAAAACAATATGCACAAACAGATATAAACACTAGAGCTAACCATTATAAAGAGACTGGGCCTTTATTTGTTTAAACTGCTTTTTTGAATTAGTAGGAATTATATTTCATCAAAATTACAAACTTGTAATCACCTGCTATATTACTTAAAGCCATCTGACAATTATAGTCACACTAACAAAACCAGAAGCACAGGCAACTATTATGGTAATAAAATGTAGATGATTAAGAAAATAAATGATTCAGAAACATCAATTGACAGCTGTATTTACCAATGGGCAAATGTATAATTATATAACTATATTAGATTAAAAGTTAATAACTGACATGGGTAAAAGTTCTATTTTATAAAATTATTTTTAAAAGACATTTCAATCACATTAACTCCCTGACATAGCAAATATACATAGTATGACCCTTAGAATATTTGTAATAGTTCAAAAGTAAGAAAATTTCTCTAGATCCCAAAAGACGGGTCCGTGTGTGAGTGTGTGTTGAGATAGTGAGATAGGCTGACTCCATGCAGGCTTCAAATTGGCAGTTCAGAAGACCAGGCCTAAGAACTGGGCAAGCCCAGGCTAGTCAGTTACTAGAAAAAACCCAGGCTTCAGTCAGAAACTGTTCTGCCATCAGAAGCTGCCCACTACCAAGCCTGAAGCAAGGACAGTGGGTCAGCAACAGTTTCCAGCCCCCACACGTTGGTTCTGGAATGAATGTCCCTAGACATGGAGCAAGATAAAGTCACCTACCCCGGAATTCCACTAATACACTTTAAATCAGGCCTGCGAGCTCACTTGGTTGTCTCCCTGTCTTGGTAATGGGCGACCCCAGCGTGCTGGGCTTCTGCAGAATAGAGCTCTCTTGGCCTTTACATGCTGTTTGAGTGCAGGGTGTCACTGGGAATCACAGACCCTTACATCATGTGTGTGCACGTGCATGAGTGCTCCCGCACATCCTGTTTCCTTCAGAAACTTGTTGAAGAACTAAGATTAGCAACTTTTCAATAGCAATAATTCCTGGAAATAATCTTTTAAAGTAGCTGTGTAGTTTCTGGAAGTGCTAATGGTTCCCTCACCAGATGTCAGAAGACTCACAAGGTCAGTGAGAGACCAAGGAGCGCACAGAAAGCAATGGTCTCCACCCACGCTGCAGTCACTGGGCCTGTGCAGTTTTCGCATTCAGGCTCTGGTACCATTCACTACTCCGCATCTTTCCTTTACACTGCTGGGTCTCCAGCCTCTCCTGGCTGTCCTACCCCACCAGCTGCTTTTTTCAGTCCTTCATCCTCTTCCACAGAGCCAACGGTTTAACATTTTGTTCATCTCCCTTCCCCTTTCCCCAGTCTCCTTATCTGGGCTCCTGGCTCTAACTGTAAACAGATGACTTCCAACTGTGTAACTACAGCCCTGACCACCCTGAGCTTTTGGCCAATGACATCTACAAGGCCACTGATGGTTAACAGGTACCAAGCAAGTTAAGATGGCAGCATCTGAAACTTGGGAGACTAAGGGAGGTAATCCCAAGATCAAGGCCACTCTGGACTATATAGGGTAAGATATCTGAAAAATAAACCAAAAAAAGAAGAAAAAAAAATGAGTAGCATGAGTAGCAAACAGATGCTACGTTTCCTCTGCAGACACACTCTGAAGTTCCATCAGCCATGCTTCCTGCTAAAGTACACCCTAAATATGTGCATTCCTCACCTGTTTTCTATGTTTGCTTTTATTTTAATGGCACCTTCAGACAATAGGTGCAAAGAATCAGGGAATTACTGGTTTAAAACCTAAGGGAGAGAAGAGTAAAGAAATTAATACATACCGTACAGAGATCTTTATACTGAAGCTTCTGGAACTTTGTATCTGTGTTTCCTGCACACAGCTCCACATAGCCAAGCACAACTTGAAACACGGTGTTGTGAATGGCTTGAGTGAAGTGCATATGAAGCTGATCCATTGCAGTCTGGGAAAGAAAAATAATAATGTAAGTTTGGAGTCTTAAATACACGTCAAAAGACTTGACAAAACAGAGAAGCAAAACCTTACCAACTATAGCAGTAGCAGGAGCTCACTACCATCTTAGAATTAAGTGTGGTGCACGCTGTTTGCAGATCAGCTTTCCTGTCACCGTGGCGTCACACCACTCAGGCTGAGTGTGCACTGGGAAGCCGTGCTGCTGCTCTCATTGTAACTGGCATTCTCGTTCACTTGTTCTTAACTCTCACATATAACTGTCCACCACAGGCCGTCTCTTACATTACTCAGGAGATTCCTCAGTGGGGAGCCTTTCCTGACTAGACTATTTAAATCAGTACTTCCCACCACTCTTTTTTAGTTTCTCCAGGCAGAGCTCTTTGTAGCACTATTCCGCCTGACAGCATCTTCGCTTACAACCATAACATGTGCATCTGTGGGGGTTTGAACAAAAATGGCTCCCACAGGCTTCTGTGTTTCAACGCTTGCTCACCAGGGACTAGAACTGTTTGAAAGGATTAGACTGATTAGTAGGTGTGGTCTTGTTGGAGGAAGTGTGTCACTAGAGTAAGCTTGAGGTTTCAAAAGACCAACTCAGGCATAGGCTCCGTATCTTATGGGAAGATTCTAATTAAGGGTGAAGTCCACCATGACCAGATAACCTATAGGCTCAGTGCAATATGGAAGACTCCATTTACTAGTGACCTTGTCTGAGGAATTCTAAGCTCTAACACATACCTCTACTGGAGGAATGTCATGTAGCCTCAGCTAGATTTTAGGATCAATTTCCTTTGTCCTGATAAAGCCTGCTTAGCCAGCATCTGAGTTTCCTGGAATGCTTCCCTATGCTAATGATGTATTTAAGGTACCCTAAGCTCCCAACCAATGACCTCTGTCTATCCTGGATGTGCTACCCTCAATCCTCCAAAACACTGTAAGCCTTAAATCACCTAAACAAAGCTGACCTGCCTCCTGAGAGCCAGTCCCGATGGATGTGGTTATTCGTAGTACATACTCACAGGTTTCTGTCTCTGCTCCCGCTGCCCTTGTGGACCAAATGGGCCCATGATCCATTGGGGGCAGGGGTGGAGTTGGGGATAGATCCATATCTCTTTCTGCTTGTTATCGATGGATGTAATGCTCTTAGCCATTTCTCCAGCACCATGACTGCCTCAGTGGTGTTAGGATCCCCACCACGATAATAAAACTAATAAGCAGGCTCTCTAAATGTTTTCTTTTGTAAGTGTTGCCCTGGTCATAGTACATTGCAATAGAACATTGACTATAGTGGTTTCCCTCACCACAACAGGATACATATGACAAGTTACACTCTGGGACCTGGAGTAGTACAGTAAGAAGGTACCATGTATATTTAATACCCAACAGTCTTATGGAGAAAACTTAAAGTCATAATCTTAGTTCTAAAGGTCTTTACGAATGTCACTCAGAAATATGAAGTCTTTATGAAAATTAAGAAAATATAAAAAAATCAGTTTTTAGATACTAAACAAAATTCAAAACATTTGGAGTAGTCTTGAATTTCCTTCCAAAAGAAGACATCATTTAAAAAAGAGAAAAAGATAAAAGCTTGTGTCTATCACGTGTAAAGGCTGAGTGATTAAATGCATAATTCTAGATACGGAAGATACAATTAAGTTTCACACCACTTCCCTTGTTTCTATTGAGGCCTTCTCCCTTTAATATAATAGTAGCCATTTTGGATTCAAGTTCAGGTTCTCAGACTCTGCTTCTCAGAAGTGTAATTATCCATAGCTAACATAAGAAAAATTCTTCTAGAAGGTCCTAACACTATGGTTGTATTACTGCTTATACCCTGTTATCTCAATACTCTGAAATTCCCCTGTTCACCACCCATCTAACGCCCGTCCACCTCCCCTCGTACCCTCACACAGAACCAATCAGCTTAACTGTCAGTTGATAGTACTTTGTCGAGTTAGCCAAACACATGGTATTGCCTCCACCCTTACTTTCTCAACTTCTGAACTTGGTTTTCCTATAAAAAAAAAAAACTCGCCCTAACAACAGATTGGTACCACAATTAGGGTCCCGAGTCCTTTTTTGTGATCTGGATCGATCGGTCTTAGAGGGTGTGTTCAATAAAATACTCCTGCCAAACTGAGATCAGAGTTCGTATGGTTTGTGTGATGACTCCTGAACTATAACAGTTTCATGTTTTTCATGGAAGACTGTGCATAATGAGTGTGCACACATTAGATGACAAAGCTACAGTACTAGAGAAACCTGTTAGGTTAAATGTACTCACTAAGAAATAGTTTATATATCATTGAAGGAGTCAGGCTAGCCTGTCTAGGAAACAAACGAAGGCTCTTATTAAGATCCCCCTCACAGGAACAACTTAAAGCACAGATGCTCATGCACTCTCCCACTGACTCTAATCAGCTGTACTTCCATTCCTCCCTTTGTGGGTTTTTTGCTTACTTGTTTGTTTGAAAACAGGTTCTTGCTATGGCCTTGAACTTGCAATATTCCTGCCTCATCCTCTCAAGTAAAATATACTTTTCTTAAATCCTACATAAGTAGGGAAAATAGCAAAACTGTCAAATATTGTTTAAAACAAAGTTTTAGGATGTTTCTGTCAAATTAACACTCTGAGACTCTATTAATAAGATGTTACCGTTATTTATTCGGCATTAAAATGCACTTTGTTAGGTGAAATTTTGTAAGGATATCATATTGGTAACAATCAGACTCAATCATAAAGGTTCCTGAGTGACATCTGCTCGGAACTAACCTGTGTTTTTCCAAGAAGCCGATAAGCTTGCTGAACCTTGGTGTAATGGTTAACGTCAAAATTCTTGCAGATCTTGGAAAGAGCTACATCCAACTGTTCCTATGCAATCAACAGAAGAGCTCATGAAAGAACCTTTTTTCACAGCAATATAAAGAAAATATTAAGACTACCCTCCCTCCATTTATAATTAATAACTATTTACCATTTTACTGGATTAGTAGAAACCATGTATAATTTACAATTAGCTGCTATAATTTTTATATTAATAATAAATCATTAGCATTATGAGCATTTTATTTACCTTGAAACCTATGCCTAGTATTTCAGAAGAAGCAAAATAAGCATTCTCAACCCAGCACTGACTTTGAAAAATGCACACCCGAGTTAAGCTTTTCCATCATAAATGCACTTCTTATTGGGTTTCTATTTCAACGATTTCATTTTTAAATAATGATTTTCTATATGCACAGAATACTATTTTTGTTTTTATTAAGAATGAATAAATACTGAATTTTCAACAAGGCCCTCATTAAAAATATTCAGAGCAACGTTTTCTTACAGAATTCAAGTCACTTGCTTTTGATTAGCAAATAAACAGACATTTTTATAATTACCAAATAATATTTCTGACCAGACTTCTTTCACAAAAGGTCATTTGATAGTTTACCTTTTACAATTACAGTATCCTGATCAGGAAAGCAAGAGGTGGAGAGGGAATCCAGGAGCTCATATTGCTTTGTAAATGGAGCTCCCTGTACTGTAAAGGCTGCAGTAGGCAGATGGCTTCTGACACAGGTAGAACTGTAAGAAAGTTCCGTGAGGAACCCTTCTCCTCCCACCTCTACACTTTCAATCTGTTTTTGGAGTTTATGAGGGTTTTCGTCGATTAATAAACACAATGAAATCAATTTATAGGGTCAAAAAGAGAAGTAATTTATAAAATAAAATATGTGGAAAGTATTTTCATTGTACAACATGACAACACAGCCATTTCCCATTTTGAGAGTTACTATTCTAGAAAAAGTGATATCTTCAAATTCTGCTTTAAAGTCCCCCTAATTCTAGAAGTATTATTTAGTTTACAAGTAGATTAAATCTGACTTAATTTCATAGATATTTCAAATGAAACACAAGAGACAAGGGAAATAAAACAAACACAAAAAATAATGTTGTGTCTACACTAGCTAAAAACCTCCAAAAGGAAAATGCTATCCAATTTATAATAAAACTCCTACCTCAATTTGCTCCAAAGTATCCTGCAGCTTTGAATTCAGCTCACTACCAAATAAAACAGTTAAAGGTGTTTAGTGCTAAATACCACTGATGAATAAACAGAAAACCAGTACCCACAGTATGTGCACTGATGTTAGAAAAGAAAAATGAATAATAAGAACTACAGAGAATGAAGAGTTAAAAGTTCATGGCACATTTTAAAATTAAGTTAAAAAGTAAAATGTCACAAAGTTAATTTCTACAACACAGGAATAAAGGAAATAGAAAATAACATCTTAAAAATACAATTTAAGGAGAGCAAATATCAACAAAAGTTATGCAATACAATGCTGAGCTGAAATAAATTGAGCTTAAATACACAAAAGAGCACGTCATGCTAACAGATCAAACTTTCCAACAATATGTTCATCAAGTGATCTACAATAACCAAACTTTAATCAAAAGCATTACTTGGAGAATCTGATAATCAGTTCCTGAAATCTCTGTGGCGACTTAAATCTCAGAGAACAAGGCTAGCAAGGCCTGACTGCCAAGATACAGCAGTAAGACAGTGTGGCTGACAGAAGGACACAGAGTGAAGTGAACGTGGGGGCAAATGGCGCCAACAGACACTTGGCAGAGACTATTCAACTGCCAATAAACAACAACAAAAAATATTTTTTAAAAAAGTGGTATTTGAGTCCATTAGTTATTCTGAAAAAGCTTCTATGAAAAACAGCAAAACAAACAAGCAGAATGGCCAAAAGATATTTTTAAATAATTAAAGATTGCATCTTTAAACTCTGGCTGGATGTGGAACAAAAGGAATACTCTAGCATTTGCACGACACAGGGGACATCTCAACAACTCTTAGGAAATCTTTAAAGGCTACTGCGCTCCACACTCTGTAGCTTAGCAGTTCCAGTGTGGTACAAACATCTAACAATGCCAAGCTACCAGAGCTTCCAGGGACTAAGCCACTACCTAAAGACTATACATGGACTGACCCTGGACTCTGACCTCATAGGTAGCAATGAATATCCTAGTAAGAGCACCAGTGGAAGGGGAAGCCCTGGGTCCTGCTAAGACTGAACCCCCAGTGAACTAGACTGTTGGGGGGAGGGCGGCAATGGGGGGAGGGTGGGGAAGGGAACACCCATAAGGAAGGGGAGGGGGGAGGGGGATGTTTGCCCGGAAACCGGGAAAGGGAATAACACTTGAAATGTATATAAGAAATACTCAAGTTAATAAAAAAAAAAAAAAATCTAACCAAAGTGTATATACAATTCTTGGGCCTATTTGTAACAGTCAAAAACCATAAAGCTGACATTATTAAAATTATATATTACCAAAAGAGGTCTCCGAACTCTAATAAAATAAATCCACTCACAAAATAAATTCAATCTCAAAAAACACTGACAACTGACAAACCTCTTAATAATAAAAAGAAGTAAAAGACTTAGTTCAATGCATTGAAATCTTGATTTTCAATATCGCCTGCTGATAATAAAGTTGACTCTCAAGTTCCTGATAGCCCATGCAAACAGGGAGGATTACAATATACAATTCATCATTCGTAAGATCAAAGCACATTTAAGGGAAGAAAAGGATACGAGCACAGAAAAAAAAAGTTTATTTCTGAGGTCATTAGTCTCTGGGAGGAATTTTCCTAATTTTTTTAAATAAGGAGGACTATTCGTTGTCAAAGGCACCCTTGACAATCCTACCCTCATGCTCTACACCTCAACGGGCTCCTTGTAATGGCTCCTAGCTGAGCCTCTCACTGAGCACTAAGGAGGTAACAGTACAGGGAGATGGACACACAGACAGTCATACAGGTACAAAGCAATTTACCAGAAAGGAAAAACAGTAGCATGATGTGTGTGATGGTCTAAGGATCAATGTTCAAGCTTACAGCACAAACCTTGCCTTTTGAAAGCATATAATGCTGCCATACGCATACCTTAGTCATACCTGAAGTCAGACACTGGCAGCTACAGTCTCTAGAAAAACTGACAGTGAGCAAAACTAAATCCTTTGTCCACCAGCATTTCCAGGTTGATACCTTGGAAATAATCAGATCTCTAGCTAGAACCAACACACAGTATACAGCAGAAACCACAGGAATGGGTTAGAGGAATACTTAGAACGTGTTATCCTCAGGCTCATGGGCTGCCTGTCCTAGCCTCTGAGGGCTTCTATCTACACTCTCGTGATTTTGTTGCCTGGCTGGTTCTCAACAGAGCAATGTTTGCAGCACCTAAAGCTGAAGCAAAATCATATTACTGTCCCATAGGCAATAAACACTTTGGCAGCTTCCCAAATAAGGACAAATAGAAAGTTAGCATGGAGTGTGAGAGCCTCAACTTCTCATCCAGTTTCCAAAGCCTGCCCTTTATCCACACGGACAGCACACAGGACTCCAAGGAAAGCCCAGACTTCCACACTATTATCCCTGCTCTGTGTTCACAGCTGAACAACTCTTCTGCCAAACATCCACCTAGCTTTCCAGTCTCCAAGGTCACCTTCTCTAGGAGGTGACATCTTCCACTCACTTCTTGGTCCCCCCCTTAATGGGTATCTGTGACTGTGTTCCCAGGGGAAAGCCTCCAGGAGGCAATCGCTATTTCTCAGTGACTGCCCAGGACCAAATTCACTACCTGACTTAGGGAGCCAAAAACATATCTATGATCCAATCTGCAATGTAAAGAAAAATCATTAGTTAGCCTGCATTTCTACTTTAATAACTTGAACTATAAAGATAAAGGAGAAGAAAAGCTGTCCTATTAGACCCTGCAAGTGCTTCAGTAACAGCTGAACCTAGATACCCTCCTGCACCCAGTGAGGTTGAAAAGTCCGCCTGAGCTGAGCTGGAGAGAGGGAAGAATGGCAATATAATGGCACTTTAGAACTGGCAATCCCTTTCTTTTCGAGAACATTTTCACTCTGGAGGACAAAGAAGTATTTCCAATTGCATTCACACCCATTCAATCACTATAAAAATGGTTGTTTATTTATAAAATTGTAAATCTGGCTGCTTTTATGGCAGTTATTATTTATAGTTACATCATTCTTTTTCTGTGAGAATGGTTATGTAAATAACATGTCAAACGCTATAAACATAAAATCTAGAAATCAATTTCATTTTATTAAGAAGGCTCTCAAACTCTACAACTGCAGTTTGACCACAATTGCCTACTAATTAAATACACACAGAGAGAAATTAGTGATAAAGGCGCAGGCATTAGATGTGCAGCTTTTAAAGAAACCCTTAGGTATCGGTTAGAAACGTTAAGTTCAAGCCATTTTAGTCACATTAATCAGTATATTCAAAAGAATTACCCATAAACATTTTGATAAATAAAAGCTGCATTGTGGTAAAAAACATCACTAATTCTAAGATGGAAGGCTAAAAGCTTTGAAAAGCTACCTGCAAACTCAACGGAATGAACCAAATGCTTCTGCTGAGTCTGGGCATCACCAGAGAAAGAACAAAGATACTGTATCCTTAATAATTAACTAAGTGCTTTTATGTAATTGCTCTAGTGCACACACACACACACACACACACACACACACACACACACACTGGTCGTAAGGATGGAAAATAAAACCTTTGTATAAATCTGATGATACAAAGACAATATAATACAAAGATAACAGCACTGTACTGAACTTTGCCTGGTCTGGTGTTTCAAGTCAGTTTCTGTAAGATCTCTGGGCATCACTTTGCTCTATAAAGTAGGCTAACTCAAAAGACTGCTTCCAGCTCTAAGGTTTCCCAAATACCTGTTATTCAGTCACCACATCTTTATATATACTGGTCTGAGCAAGTTCTAAAACTTTTAGAATAAATGTGAAAAAATGGAATTCTAAATTATATTTAATATCCATATTCCATGAAAATTAACAGTATGCTTGCCTTAGAGCCTGCCCCACGGGGTTCCAATCTACACATGGGAAAGAGTTTACCCACAGACCTTGAAGAAGACCAAATACCGTGAAATGAAGCCAACAACCCGAGATATCACGAAACAGGTACATGATCTTCTAAAGCTGACATGACCAGACCAAGCAGAACAAGCAAGGTGACTTCGCTTATAATCACATCTCTGTCCTCAAATCCTCTGCCTAAACTTCAAACACAATCAGCACAAAGCTTGGAGTCCATTTCTAAGAATGCTAAATAGCCAAACATCTTCAAACTATATGGATTCTCAATTCTAGCAAATTTGGGAAAACAAAGAAGCAAAGTCCTTAGCATATACATGTCCACAGCTAAAAGCTGTAAACATTTACTGTAAATTAAGTTCATAAAACTGTCAACATCATACTCTGAGAAAAAAAATAAAGGATACTTTAAACATTATATTATGGGAAAAGTATAGTGCTCAACAAAGTAGTTCTGACAACTTACACTTCCAGCCCATAACACAACACTTTTAGGGTCTGTCAAGAAGTTTCTCTCCAATGAAATAAAAAGTAATAAAGTAGTTACGACTTTTGGGATAACTTTCCTTGAAACTAATTTAGATAAATTTCAAGTGAAAAATAAAAACTTCATTCAGATACATTTTAACATAACACATTCTGAATTGTATTCCCAGTAAATTCCAACTATATGATCCATGTCAGTCGACTCAACAAATTTCCAATAACATTACAGAGGTTCTCTGTCAGTCAAAGTGAACAGAATTGGTATTACACTTTATTTTATTAAGGATATATTTCAGTATATCTCAACAAAGACACAAAGTTCGGAAGAGGCACCTCTTTGTTACCTTTCATTGTGTAACCAACTGAGTGCCTCAAGTACCACTTGGAACAGCGAGTGTTAAACTAGAGACTCCCTTATGTAAAAGCAAATGTGTGAATTCTGATTTTCCTACTTTCAGAACCTTAAGAGTTAGCCCAGTTGTCCCTAACCTACCCAAGCTCCTTCTTGCAGACATGACCTTAATGCTCAAACCAGACCTCTCCTTTTATTTCAAATAAAGGAGTCAGGCGACTAGAACCTGAAACCAACCAAGGCCAAATTAAGACATAGCCAAGCAGATACACGGTTATGATAAATGTAACTGAAAGAAAAAAAAATCAGAATACAGAAATGCTCTATATCATGAAGTAGTTCTCTTGAAGACATTTCTACTGGGAGGTGGGGGGCAGGTGTCACACAACTTCAATCCCAGCACTAGGGAGGCAAAGGTATTCAGATCTCAGTGAGTTTGAGGCCAATATATATACACACCAAGTTCCAGGCCACCCCTGTCTCAAGATAGGTAGGTAGGTAGGCAGGCAGGCAGGCAGACAGACAGACAGACAAATAATTACAAAGAAAATATTAATGATTCTCTAGTACTCATAAGAATGAAAGAATAAACAGTACTTAAAATTTGAATATGGAGATTCAATTGCAAATTAAATACTACTCCTATGATTAGCAGAGTGTCCAATTGTTTTTCACTGATTCCCTGGTGTTAAAACTGGGAATTCACGGGATCATCACAGAATACAAAGCATAGGATATAAGTAACAGAGCACGCTCTGCACTTTAGAAACCCGCTGCAAAAAATGCTGCAAGTAACTAGGAACAGTTGGCTTCAATATTGCTGCAAAAATAAACTCAAATGTGCTTATCATAGAAAATCAAGTATTTGGGGTCACAATAGGCTAATTGGCTGGATTTTTATCATTCCATACTGTTTTGGAAAATCATATCACTTTATACTCCATAAATATATAACTGTTAATACATAAAAGTATAAATCATCCTCAAATGTGAGTAGATTTTTTTAAAAGAGAGAAATGTATGTTTTTCTCAAGCAGGAACAAGGAGTACCATAAGAGACAACAGGAAATGGGAAAGTGGGAGAGCTAGGCAGGACAAAGCAAACTGCTACTTAATAAGCCAGAGGAGAATCCTGGCCCCAGCCACTGCTGCACATTTAAGTAAGTCACATGATATATACCCAGCTCCATCCACCAATTTTCTTAGGAATCCTAAGGTAAGCTCATGCTACCACAGCTTTCCTGAGACACACAAATGTACCTGTGACAAATGTCTATCCATCTGTAGAGAAAGACAAGCCCCTCGTTCATGTATACAAACAATGGGTGCTTTTTATATGCACTGTATCATCTAAAATAAAGCAATTATCAATTTATACTGCCATTCAGATCACTTTCAATCTCATGTCTGATAACATCTCCTCCTTGTATCAAAACATTCATTAATATAAAAGTTCTTGGGAGAACTTCCTGATAAATGTACTTTCAGACATTTTACAGCCAAATTTTATTATATAAGACATTTACTTTAGCATAGCTAAAATAGAACTTTTAATTAATGGGGAGTATAGTTTCAACAGTTAAGCAGCTTTCTCAATTTCCTGCTACCAAATTCTATATTCATTCTTCCCTCCTGTAATAGACAGTGACCTTTGCAAAGTCAACCCTTGCAAACTCTTGGCATTTTATGTTTTATTTTACTTTCCAGTTCTTACTCTTTTTCCATCAAGTTTCAAATATCCGAGTCCTTCTTTTCTTAATTCCATGTTTTTCACAAAAGTTCCCCATTTTATACCTACACTTCAGCCAACTCTCCCTAAATCTGACCCCAAAATGGTTGGTCATAACTTCTTTATTGCTTAAAGCCAACAGATATTTTCAGTCCTCATTTTTCCTGGCATTTCTAAAGCTAAGATTTCACTCATGGTGCAGGAATTTCTTATCCATGACTCATTTAGTTTGGCCTACCTCACCCCCTACCTCCATTTTCCTTCAGGTCTCATAGGAGACTACCAAAGGCCAATGGAATCCTGGAAGAGAGGGAAATCAGCGCTTCCAGTGCATGGACCTTGTACGTCCAGTTCCAGCTGCTCAAGGGTTTGTACTGATGGCACTGTGTGTGGCTCCCCACTGTCCCCACTTAGAAAATGCACAGCTACCTCAATGATTTCACTCCCACCAACTTATTACCACCATGCAAAAGTACCAGAATAAAGAACTAAACAGATGCTCAATGTTTTTTCAGAAACTCAGAACATGTCAGAAGTTTACAAGGATCTACGCAAGGTTCTGGGTTTATTTCCCAGCAAAGGAAAATATTAAAAATGAGTAGAGAGAAAAGGGAGAAAGGGAACTCCTGAGTACAGTCAACATACGGGAGGTAATTCTGTATTCACTTAGATAATCTAGTTACGTGTAAATGTTTTTGTCAAGCTTTTCAATAATGACAGTCAGGTTAGTATTTTATATTTTTAAGCATCTAGTTTAAACAAAAGATAAAACAGAATCATTAAATACCACAAACACCACTATTATATAAACTGAAATAATATTTAAATTTTCCAGAAAACGAACCACTTGAAACAACTGGACCTGTGAAACAAGCTGCAATACTACTTCAATCTTTCTACAATGAGCAGCAGTCCCCAAGAGATGGAGAGGCAGGATTGAAAAGCATGTGCTCTTCCGTTCCTCAGCAGCTGGTAGTCATTTTACTGCAGTGCCGTTTAAGAACACAAACATTAAGAAGTTCACAGTAAGCCTCAATGCTTATTCACATCGTTATGTTGAACAATTCCTAAACAGAAAGTATAGAATCAGGTTAAAATGTATATTCCGCCATACCTTATACAGCTGTAGTGTTTAAAAGTGCTGGCAGCCTTCTGACATTCCAGGCACAGCTGAATAGCTCCTGGATAGTCCTCTTCCTTAAGACAGAAGGAAAGCCATTAGACTAAAAGCAAGTCCTTAAAAAGCCTGATAGAAGCACACTGCTGTTGATAGGCTGACAATGTATCTCTTAAACAAAGATCAGAATACTAATGACTGACAAGTAACAAAGCAGGCGAATTTAGAGGCAACTAGCCTCAGACCTAAAACCTATGTGGAGAAAAGCTGTGCGATGATACTTACTTAGCTCCCAGCCTGCCAGAGTGAACTAGAGAAGCAGAAGCTACTCCCAGAGAGCTTCTCTCTAGCAGTTATAGTATCTTCTTGTAACGCTTCTAAAAAAATGTGCCAAAAGTCCGCATCCTGTGTGCAGTAGAGTTTGAACTGTTTTACCACCACAGAATCAATAAACATCTCTGCATAAATAGTGGTAACTGCATAGCTTAAAACTGTCTCCCAAAAGAACATGTGACAGAGGCTTAGTGACCAGACTGCAATGAAGCCTTCAAGAAGGATGCCCAAGGAAGGAATATACCGAACTCCACCCCCAACCCCCACCCTGCCAGCTCCTCTACTCTCCATCCCTCTTCCAAGAGGCGCCAAGAGGTGAGGGAAGTGGTGTTTCCTGTTTGGTCCTGTCACAGGCTATTATACCCCACAGACCCAGTGGCCATGAACCAAAACCTTTGAAACCCTGAGGGAACCTTCCTCTGTCAGTTTCTTTTCCTGGATATTCAGTCTCAGTAACTACCTAACTCAGGAGCTTAAAAACATGTTGTTACCCAAATAGTAATGCAATTCCAAATAAGTCTTTCCAATAGATGTCTCAGACTCAGTTTATTAGTTGGTGCAGAAGTAACACTGGTTATACAGAAAACTTCAAAAATATTTCCTTATGCTTGCATTTAAATCCAACAGAAATAATTCAAACACTAGGGATGCTAAGATAACAGCAAAGCACCTACCCCAAAGAGATCAAGTATATGTTTCCTATAATATTTAATATATCATTATGCTTTAGGAAAACCTACTATATAACAGAAATATCAAAGAAAGCAAATGGCTAGCTCAGGAAACAAATTACTATATGAGATACCAAATATAAGGAAAATATTACCAATTTCACAAATTACTTCCATATGTTTAATTGGGAATTTAATTTGATTGTTTGGACACAATCAAAAGCCCAAAGCCAGCATGCAAACACTACAAAAGAAATGTTTCCCCAATCAAAGTTCATTTTCCGAATGAAATATTTGCTGACAGAAAAGGCTCAAGTACCTTTCCTGTTAAATATTCTCCTTATAGAGGATATCGGTCAAAGAAAAGCACAGAGCAGAAGTTTGTCCTCTGTGATTTTTCTTGGCAATAATTTAGCATCAAGAAATGTAGTTTGGTCACTGACCTCCAGCATTTCACTTAAGCGTACATCGGTTCTTTGCTGAAAAAAAAAAAAAAAGTCAAATCTGTTTCAATTACAAAAATGACTTATATTTTTAAGATTTACTTTTTAATTTCATAATTTTCTCATACAATATAATTTGAATGTGGTTTCCCTTTCCTGTACTCTTCCCTGTTCCTCCCCTATGCACAGGGGCCTACAGGTGTCTGCCTCGGGCACTTTGTACTTATATACTACAACTTTCAGTTTAGTAATCTTATGGAACTCACAAATGTGCAAATGAGTGGGTTCTGATTCTTATGCCTTATCTTGAGGCTCTTCTATTTATCTCTTGGCTTGGCTTGTCTAACTTTGACAGGCTGGTTTTTGTTTGATTTTCTATTTTATTTTGTTGTGTTTTGTTGTTAATCTCCTAGAAGCCTGTGCTTTCCTTTTTTATTTATTTTTAGATTTACTTATCTGTTTATTTAGTTATATTTAATCACGATCTCATTGCTTTTATTAATTGATTACCTTATTTACATTTCAAATGTTATCCCCCTTCCTGATTTCCCCTCCACAAACCCCCTATCCCAGCCCCCTCCCCATTTCTATGAGGGTGCTCCCCCTCCCACCCATCCACTCCCACCTTACAGACCTAGCATTCCCCTACCCTGTGGAGACCATATTCTGAGGATAGGCTCAGCCCCTAGTTAAGGGATGGGGCCATCCCCCATCTCAAAAAAATTTTAACCCAGAATTGCTCCTGTCTAAAATAAATACAGGGACAAATTGTGGAGTAGAGACTGAAGGAAAGGCCATCCAGAGACTGCACCACCTGGGAATCCATCCCATATACAGACACCAAATCCAGACACTATTGCTAATGCCAAGAAGTGCTTGCTGACAAGAGTCTGATGTAGCTGTCTCCTGAGAGGCTCTGCCAACATCTGACAAATACAGAAGCAGATGCTTGCAGCCAACCATCGGACTGAGCACAGGGAGCCCAATGGAGGAGTTAGGGGAAAGACTGAAGGAGCTGAAGGGGTTTACAACCCTGAAGAACAACCATATCAACCAACCAGACACCCCCAACTCCAAGAACTCCCAAGGACTAAACCACCAAAGAGCACACATGGAGCAATCCATGGCTCCAGCTGTATATGTGGCAGAGGATGTATTTTTATTACTTTAAATTGTGTACATGTAGCAGTAGGCCATAAGAGCATGTGAGTGCAGGTGCCCAATGACGCTAGAGCCTCTAGATGACATGGGGCCTCATACCACAGGCAGGCGTAAACTACCTGAAGTGGGCCTGGAAACGGAAACCAGGACTTCTAGTGGAGCAGTTTGAGCTCTTAACTGCTAAACCATCTTTAGTCTGCAAGTTTTAATTTTGAAAATGTGACTCATACATACCAATGTTTTAATGGTTCTCAGTGACTTCAGAAGTCCAATCAGCAACTGACGTTTCCTTTGATTTGCAAGAAGGCCTAAGCTAGCCTGAGTAAAACCTTCCTTCGCAATATTCAAGTGTCTGTGGATGTGAGCAACACAACAGTTAGGCAATCAGTGAACCAGAACCTAGGTTACTAAAGGAGGGCATTGCTCACACATGGTGCTGGACTGATCCAACCCATCATTGTTCATGGCGCATGGTGTGTGCGGAGTACAGAGATTAAGAAGAGGCATCTTGAAAATATCATCCTTTTGGGACTGGGTTATGTACTCACTGATAAACAGATACTAGTCATAAAGTACAGGATGCCCATGCTACACTCCAGAGACTCAAAGAAGCTAAACAAGAAGGAAGGCACAAGCAAGGATGTTTGAAGCTCACTTAGAGGGGGGATAATAAAACAGTCATAAGAGGTAGGTGGAGGGAGGGAACTGAGAGGGGGAGGGGATGGAGAGGGGGATGGGGACCTCAGGATCAGGTGTGGGTAGGGACAGGAGAGATGGCTAGATGGCCATGAAAATGAATGGAAATCTACAACTGATGGGGGTGGGGGAGGTGGGGAACATCTCCAGGACAAGACAGAGACCAGGGATAAGGGAGGTACCCAAGAATCGATGGGGGTTACCTTAGCTGTGACTCAGAGCTTTGGGGATATGGAACCTAAAGAAGCTACTTTATGTAGCTGGGTAGGAATCCCAATGGAGCAACAGGGATACCAACCCACCCATGGGATTTTCAACCAAAAATGTACCCTGTCTACAAGGCACGGGGATGGAGCAGAGA
This sequence comes from Rattus norvegicus, assembly GCF_021556685.1. Classification (NCBI taxonomy): domain Eukaryota; kingdom Metazoa; phylum Chordata; class Mammalia; order Rodentia; family Muridae; genus Rattus; species Rattus norvegicus. The sequence continues at coordinate 32,319,021 of NC_141537.1, read as the reverse complement.
CTGAGGGAATAGATAGCCAGTGACAGATCCAACCTGAGACCCATCCCATGGGCCAGGACCAATCCCTGACATTATTAATGATGCTCTGTTATGCCTGCAGACAGGAGCCTAGCATGGCTGTCCTCTGAGAGGCTCCAACCACCAGCGGATTCAGACAGATACAGACACCCACAGCCAGTGTGGAGCTTGGGGACTTTATAGAAGAACAGGAAGAAGGACTTCTGGCCCCCGAAGGATAGGAACTCTACAGGAAGACCAACAGAGTCAACTAACCTGGGCCCTTGAGACTTTCAGAAACTGAACCACCAACCACACAACAAACATGGGCTGGACCTAGGCCTCCCTGCACACATGTAGCAGATGTCCAGCTTAGTCTTTGTGTGGGTCCTGAAAAACTGGAGTGGGGGCTATCCCAAAAGCTGTTGCCTGTCTGTGGAAGATGTTCTTCTAGCTGGACTGCCTTATCTGGCCCCAGTGAAAGAGGATGCACCTAGCCTCACAGAGACTAGAAGTAACAGGTCAGGGGGATACACAGGAGGCCACCACTGTCTAAAAGGAGAAGGAGGGAGGGAGGGAGGCTTGGGAAAGGACTGTGGGAGGGGTAACTGGGAGGTGGGCAGTGAGCAGGATATAAAGTGAATAAGTAAAATAATAATATAAATAAAAACACACATGTATGCATGCATGCATATACACACATAAATAGACAGCATCTCAAAACAGCCGAATAGTATTATTTGTAGATCTAGTAATTAAAAAACTGGCACTCCATTATGTAGAGTTTGTTGTTCCCTTTTCTTTTCTTAACCATCTGCTTCTACTGTATATGACAAAAATAGCCTATAACAGAAAGAAGAGGAGGGGGACTCTGGTTCTTCACTACAAATAGTGTAGAAGGAGATCTGTGGGTACAGGGCACATGCCTTTCTGGTGCAAGTCTTAGAGCTATCTGCTTACTGAAAAGTACTGTACACATTACAGACAGAGTAGCAACGGTAGATCTCTCAGTAGCTCTTGGAATAGTTTGAGCTTAGGGAGCAAAGTCATAGAAAGCAATACCTCCTGCTGTTTGTGCAGATAACAGCAGCCAACTGAAGACCTGTCTGCAGCGATGTAACTCTCTCAAGCTCCTGCGGGAAGAGTAGGTACAGACGATCGTCTCAGGCGTTTGCTTTCTTCCTACTTACATGACATTCTAGCAAAGACTAAGTAAACTTTAAAACTGTTAGTATATTGCACGAAAAGTAATTTAAAATGCCTACTTCCAATTGATTTTCACAATGGCAAATGACAAAATATTTAGTATTGTTTGTAAGGAAATCTAAACCCGATCTATTTCAGGCAGGAATACATACCAATAATACATCCATTTATATATTTCTGCCCTACAAGACTTTACAAATTAATTAAGGATATGACAAATCTGATTTCTGTTTGCTAAGGGGTTTCCATGAATCTGGAAGGCTATTCTTTGGCCCCACTTCAGTGTGCACTATGAGACCGCAGAGGCCTGAGCATACTGGGTGTCCTGCTCTAGAATTCTGCCTTCTTCCTTTTAGACAGGGTCTCTCACTGAGACTAGCCAGCAAGCTCCAATGATCCTTCTATCTCCAAATACACAGCACTGAGGCACAGACACACACATAAAACACACCCAACTGTTTGCATGGGTTCTAGGATCCAGACTCATGCCTATGCCTTAAGCATTCTTACCCACTGGGCCACCTCTCCAATCTACAGCACTCTGTTTCTGATGAGGACGGAGATCCAGTTATAGACTTAGTTTCAACAGCAGCATACTTTTACAATAACCCATACTGCTAAATTACTATTCTATACATTTGTCACAAAGCTCATGAAAGCAACTTTCATTGGTTCTTTAATTTGATAAAAATATCACGAATATACATATACACACATATATACACAAAAGAGAAAAGAATAATAGCTAATATCGTTAAGTGTCAAATAAACTTAAACCAGTTTTAAACTTTACTATAACAAGCAGCAAAGAGTATCTTACCTTTACATAAGCAGGCTGTTTCTCAAGAATCAAATCTGCCACTTTTTTAGAGACCTATAAGAACATACAGTCAAATAGAATAATGAAAAAGTCTCACACTTTCCACTAAACCATTTATGTCAAACTTCAGTCAATAATACAAGTCGTTCCTGGTAACTTCTAGAACACTGTTGGAATGATCATCCTGTTAACATTCACCTAGACTAGGAAGTTAGTATAAATTAGCACAGACGCAATCCTACTAGACCCTCAACAAATGGTCATATGGATGTGAGGGATATGTGCTTCATTACTGGCTCCAACAGACAGAAAGGTAAGCATAACCATCTTTAAGGACAAAGATCTGATTGGAAAGATGAATGAATATGTTAAGGCAAGATTTAGTTAAGTGCATTTACAGAGGTAATTAATATTTGTGGAAATGAAACTGCTTGCACCATGTAAGAAAACAAACAAATCACTTTGTCCCTACTTTGAAAAGCTAAAAATACTCAGGTTTTCTCACTGGTTCGTTTTGGGTTTGTTGGTTGGCTGGTCGGAATGCTATCAACTCCATGAATAATATTAACGTGCATGGTTAATATTACATTGTTTGTGAATACAAAGTTCTTAAGCTTTAGGGGCCTTTCAACCATACATGACATCTAGCAACAAGCTGGGCTGGGTAAGCATTTAATGAGGTACACAGTTAGTTCTCCTACCCCAGGCCAAATGAGAACAAAATTTTAAACCAGTGGTTCTCAACTTTCCTTAAGACAGTTCCTTCTGCTATGGTGAACCCCAACTATAAAATTATTTTCATCGCTAGTGTGTGTGTGTGTGTGTGTGTGTGTGTGTGTGTGTGTGTGTGTGTAATTTTGCTGTTATGAATCTAATTCAAATACTTTTGGAAATAGAGGTTTGCCAAAGGGGTCACAACCAACATGTTGAGAACTGCTGTTTCAAACATACTAAATAGTGCATAATAACTCTTTTAACTTGCTTGCATCCTTGAAATTATGTAAATTATTTTCTATATTGTTTAACCTGCTTGCATCCTTGAAATTATGTAAATTATTTTCTATATTGTTTTTATCTATGAAGTGATGAGGTAAATCTCCAACCCCAATAAGCCCATGCAAGGAAAACACAACCCAGTTATGTATTTACAAGCTGCACACCCATATTGGGCAGGTCTGCCTCTACTCCACTTTCTCCCCAGCTATGAAATCCCTGCTACTCCAGACCACGCTTCTATCTGCCTTCCAACTTTTCTCTCTCTGTCCTCCGCGTCCACTGTCTCCTCCAATTCCTCCTCCTCCTCTCCTCTTCCTGTCTTGCCCAGAAAACCCACCTCCTCATTTTCGCCAAGCAATTGGCTATTTGTCACCTCTATTAGCCAATCAGAAAATTAAGAGAATTTCCACTACAATGAAGCTTTTCATTTAAGACTAGCTTTAAATAGCTTTAGATCAGTTAGTGAAGAAAATTCAGTTAATCCCTCGATATTGTTTTAAGAATTCTAAAGATTCTCCAAGGCTAACAATAGCTTAATTAGATAATATAATCCCTATTAGAAAGTGTCAAGGAGTCATAAGAAAATGAAGTCAGGAAGCTCTAGCTCGACATCACAAAATCTGCCATAAGAAATTTATGTCATGTACACAAAGAACCTCCTAGCTCAGATGACTTTACAAAGAAAACAGATGGTGTAGCTGCTGTTTGTCTGCACTGCCACACCTTCTCACAAGACCTCCAACACTCCTCTGTGAGTACCAGAAAAGAGAAACATTTATCTCCTTAACTTGTAGGTATGTTAGTAATAATCATGTGTTAAATCCAAACAGATTTCTTATTAATGCTCCTCTAGCTTAAAATAATTAGCAAGACCACGTTAGTATCATCTAAACTTCCAATGAATTTCATAAACATTGTTTTGCCTCATACAAAGAAAATATAGAATTGTTGAACTTCATAGCATTTAAAGAAATGTGGGTACACCTATCATTTTAAAAGTGCTACAAAGTCAGTAATGTTCAGCAAGCTACCCATTGGCATAGTTAAGTAGTGACAACTGTGACTTTCTGAATCTCAGTTCTACATTTTCTTCCCATATTTCAACTGTAAGTGTGACTTTTACTGTGAGATTAAGAACTGCTCCACTACAAATCCTGGGTAGGAACACCATTTACACCACTGCAGGTGCCTGTAGGTGCTCAGAAAGCAAGCTCCAAGTCAGCGGGTCTCAACCTATGGGCCACGACCCCTTACATAGTTACATAATTCATAACAGCAACGAAATCACATTTGTAAAGTGTTTGGGGGTCACTACACCATGAGGAACTATGTTAAAGCAGCATAGTCTTAGGAAGGTTGCGACATCTGCGCTAAGCTCCTTGGTCACATCTCGGGAACTTCAATCCCTAGAAGGAAACCCAGCAAAGCAACAGCAGGAGAAGCACAGAGCGGGAGACAGTATAAGCGTGTTGTCTGAGTGGTGCCGGACAACGGGATGGGCGTGTGATTTCTCTGTCTTCATGTACAGTTTTATCAAAGAGAAGCACTTTACTTACTGCAGCTTGCTGTTGCTTTAATTTGTCTCTGTACTCCTCTAGCTCTTGCAGATTGAGAACAGGAGGAAGCTTCTATAGCAAAACAATTATAAATGAAGAATAAATTTGTTGAATTTGCTTTGACCCCCAGAACCCTTCTAACTAGAGAGCCATAGCGTGCACATGCAACAGTGCCCCATCCCACTGTCCTCTGATGCTTCTGCACATTCTCTCTCACTCAGCTCCAGTCACACAAGCCTCAGTATCTGTTTTACACAACTCTTTCCTTTCAACCTCGTCCAGCCTTGCTCCACCCACAGCTGCTACTCGAGCTGCAGAGACCCAGACCCACTGGGCCACCTGGCATCATCAGGGAGACTGTTTACAGATTCCAGCCAGAAAACAGTAAGAAAAGGCTCTAACATGGATCCTATATTTTACCTGCTAATGGTATTATAAGACATTTCAATGCAGATTTCCCCCTTCAGGAATATTATAAGTAAACTGAATATTATAGTGACAGGCAACACTCTAAGTCACCATGAAGAAATAGCAAAAAGCACACGGAATTGTGAATATGAGGAAACAGATCCCTAGCTTAAAACTCATTTTGCTGTTTTGACTATTCGTATGGAGTCCCCATAAATTTACTACTGTGAGCATCCAGATAGTTTTGTACAGAAGGTTTTTTCAGCACACTATACATTTACAATCTAAAGAGTCAGTACACTAGTCAGGCCCAGAGTTACATGGTTGTAATGGGCTGAGGTGGGAGGGTCCACTTAAACCCAGGAGTTTGAAACCAGTCCACAGCCAAACAAAAAATCCTACATGGCTTCTCCAGGCATTTATTTTACATTTTTTACAACTAAATTTTTATTTTATTTTAGCACTTTTAAACATATTTTGGCAACATGTACAATAAGTACAGTGAGAAGCAGAATAACAACATGCTGGATAGCAGCAATTAAATACCAAAAGCAAAGAAGTGCTTCTGTAACCAGGGCTCTGAAGGTGCACTTAATAACGCGGGCTGACAGTTCATTACGTTCATATTGTAATAATCACAGACCTATTAGTGCTATTAAGAAAATATTAGTTCCCTCCAAACTTCAGATCTCACAAATTCATTCATATGCACTGAGAAAATAGGCTTTAGATGTGTTTTAATCAAAGTTCCCTTTTACCTCCAGCTCATATTTAACAATATCAAATGGATCCGCAGAAAAATAAACTTGTTCAATACTATTAATTAGCTCTTGTTCAGCTTGAGGGTCGCTTGGCTGCTCTCGAAGTTCCCTGAATTCCTCCTTAAAAAAATAAAAAGATAAAAAAAATAAAGTCTTAATTATATATAACTGATAAGATTCCACCAGCATAAAAACAAATAATCTTGTATCTTCAATCATATACCTTCTGAGAACCATTCTGACCGAGAACACAAATGAATTAAATACCAGAAAACTAGAAAACAGACAAACGCTAAACACTGCTTTTCTATTGAAAAAAAAAATATCAGATTATATTTTGAACTGCTTGTATGCAGGAAGGTTAAAAGAATTTACATGTTTAATTTACACGCAAGCAAATACCTAAATCTATAATAATCACACATCACTGACTCACATTTTATCACACCAAAAGTATTCTAAAACCTATCTGACAACACATAACAAAAGCACCATCTCGATGGGCGCTGGGACCCAGCAGGACTGGAACTCTGTGCAGTGAGCATCTCATTCTGCTAGGAAACAGAGGGCAGCAAGGATCCAGCTCAAGAACAGGGTTACAAGCTTCCTCCCTATGTCCTATGATGCTCCTCCAACGTGTACTAACACTGCAATCCATGATCTGGCTGTGGAGCCAAGCTGAGTACTAGAGTCTTCCTCCCCAAAGCACAGAATGGTCTTCCACACATTTCCTCTAAAGAATCGTGACAGACAGATCCCTATCCCTAATATTAGTGTCTTTATGCTATGCAATTTCATTGATTTATTTGACAATCCCTTGGTTAACTAGAAAAATCTCCTCAATTTAGATATTTACTTCTTCCCACACTGGGAAACCACCACCAACAACAACAAAACAAAACAAAACGGGGAAACCAACCAACCCCACCATCATCACAATGAGAACAGCACTTCTGCAGCAGCAGAATTAACTGCTGGGAAAGGGAAGTTATTTGCAACTCTAACCTACTTGGCACCATGGACAGCAGATGCTCAACTTGGGGCTGGAGTGAAATCAACACCACCTGTGGAAGAAAAGCGTCTTCCCCTCATTCAGCGCAAATATAAGGTGAGAAGGATGAACTAGAAAGAGAACTCAGTTTTCTGGCAAACCTCCCTCCCTTAAAATGGCACTAGCATCTGAAATACAAGTTGGTAGCATTCAAAAAGAAATGGTGAACATTACTAAATAAGTAATATTGGAAACTATCATCTGTAGCTAAGTCCAAAAACTCAAAACCATGCAACCATCAAGCGTCCCTTCATCTTAAGAGAATGACCAGCACAGACCAGCGCAGACCAGCACAGACCAGCATGCTGATGCTTTCCTTCAGCCCAGAAAGAGTGGGCTGACCTGAGGGCAAAGACACTCCAGCTTTAGTTGCATCTCTACAACCTTGGAAATTTGATTTAGCTTCTTCACGCCTATTTTTTTATCCGCTTTAAAGTTATTAAAATTGCCAAAGGGGAAATGTTGTTTCATTTAAAAATATCTCACAAATGTACATTTCAAAAATATGATGGGTTTATAAAAACAGTACAATCTGTGTAAGCACACAAAGGTCAGATGCCGTTCCTTCCTGGAGATCTATTCAGTCAACATCAGAGAGCACAAAGAACCAACATGGAGAACTTCACACTCTAACACCACAATCCTAAATGACAGGCGGGGATAAAATGGAGCACGGCAGGGAAAGACACAGTACAGTGGAGCACTCCGAACAGCCAGCATGCCTCAATCTCTGAACAGCTATCTTACAGCAAGGAAAAGCTAAGTGCATTCCTGCTTATGATGAAGCCTGATTCTCAAGGATGGGTCTACCCTCCCTGCCACATTAACTGCAAATGGCTGCCTACTGCGGGTTCCAGGAAGGGCCCTCACATCTTCCTTTCAAAAGCTAATAACCATCTTGCAACTCTAACTTTGTTTCAAAAGGGTTGTTATGGTTACCCTGCTATGACTTCCTGTTGTTACCACCACCTTGTAAACTTAGGCGCTTATGGCTAACTTGTTAGGTTTATGTTCTGCTCCTATAACCCACCTATTCTGTCCACCAAATCCCTTATTTAGAAACCCTGAGCTTATTAAAATGAAAAACAAAACAAACAAACAAAAAACCTGCTTGTCCTCCTCACATCCAAGGCTGACCTCTCAAGCCCTACCTCAGGGGGAGGCAGCTTGTGTACACAAATTAAAAAGCTTGCTTTAATTAATTGCTTGCTTTAATTAGTTTGGCCTTGATGATTTGGGTCAGTGGTCTTTCTCCTATTAATACTCTACCCAAACCAGATACCCTGATACATCACTGTGACCCGATAAAACAGCCCTCCTTTCCGCCTATCTAGTGACTTCTCTATGAAGTGCACATCTGCGCTCATCCGAGGTGCAGTCGCTGCGCTGCAGCCCGACAGGCTCTGCCTCCACTTCATCACTCCCTGCACGCTTCCCTGGTGCTAGGCTGCCTGCCCAGTCACAGCCCACGCTGCAGATGCATCGTGATGCCCTGCAGTGCCAAAGCGCTCCAGGAATAATTAACAGGTCAATTTGTAATGCCACAGTGAATGATATTCAGAAAGAACACGAAACAAAAGCAGTTTGGTAAGCAACAAGGTCCATAAACTCATAATGCTTCTATTAATGAGAAACAACAAAAATATCAGATGACTTAAAAGTATTTTATGTATGCAAATGAGAAAAAATAAACACAAGCAGCTACACTGCATTTTTAATATAGCTGCTGCGTAATTTTGCTAGAGTTAAAAACTCACTTCCTAGCATGAGGGATGTACAAAAATATGCAATTCTGTATCTAAAACAGAATCAACAGGGTAATTTGTAAGTATGAGATATTTTATATAAAAAATGAACCAAAGACTCCCTACAAAAAATTTTAAGGCAAACAGAAAAAACTAAATCCATATAAAATTCTTTATTGCATATTAAAATACGTTAAGAAAACGGAGGTTACATTAATGAGATAGTTCAGGTAAGTTAGAATTAAATAGTTCAGTCTTGCTAACTGTTATATTATTAATGAAGTATAATGGTTTATTTTATAGTGAGGCTTACGATTTATAGAGGATAATTAAATGAGTATGAAGATTAGTGTAGTGTGAATGCTCTTTAAAATGTGAAATCCAAAACTAATTTGTCAACAAGTCAAGGCTATAAAATGCAACAAAACCTAACTGTCGATCAGTAAAATACAGAAAATGTACATCAATGCATCTCATAATTAAAGCTGGGAAGAAACAATTACAGTCATGGATTTGACAGCACATGAAAGAAACAAAAGCAGAGAAAGCAAAGGAACACATCAGCCCACAGTGCCATCAGGAGCTTGCTAGCCTGCTGCACAGGCTCCGTTAGCGTCCCTCGGTCAGCCACTGGAGCTACATGTAACAAACGCTGATTTCATTCTCTACATGGAAAACTCTCCTCCACGGCACAGCCAGTGGTGAGTAAAATTCGGCTTTGCCCGCAAGCAGTGACTAAAGAGGCTCGATGAACAATTAAACAGCAAGGCCAGCAGAGCAGAGGGAAGAAAGGAGACAAAAGACCAATGTACAAGTGCTCCGAACCTCAGGGAAAAGAGAGGCATTCGGAAGACAGAAGAGCACATAAAAATTCAAGTTTAAAGCGAGGACCAGAACAAAATGCAATTATGAATCCTGTAGGATCCTTGATTTGGAAAAAAAAAAAAAAAAAGGTACCATGCATGCTCACTAGGAAGCAGTAGGATGCAAGAAAACAAATTGGGACTTTTAAAACCACGCAAATGTATGGACATACATGTATATGCGCTAGAAGTATGTTTTCCTTTAATTAAAGTAAATAACATATGCCATTGTGGCAGACACTGTATCAAAAGTAAGCATCAATGTTCAATATTTTATTAACAGAATACAGCAGGCTGGATTATCTGAGCAGCCTGGCAGGGAAGCGCTCCTGGTGTGTGGCGGCTGTTTGCCGTCGCACGCAGGTTGAATACATTACCACCTAGCTGCTCCTCCATTCGATTATCTCGGAGGTAGATAAAGCTACCTGAACAAACAACATAAAACGTACACTGCGAACACAAGTTTATGAGAAATGAAGAAAAAGATTCGTAACATATTTCAGTCATTATTTCTGCATAGGCTGGGTTACTTCTTATCTAAACATAAAAACAAAAGGTTTTATGGGGATTCAAACCCATAAAACAAAGCAAGCCCTCAAATGAAGATTGTGAGGAAAACATTCCAAGATATTTTCGGTTTCTGAGGAACTAAATGATCACTTTAAAAAACAATTCCATACCTCGGGGTCATTTCTTAGGGAATTTATCCGTGGTAAAGGAAAAGAAGCCTCCAAGTTTTGCATTTAAGTACTACCTTCCAACTACCCAAAACCCCATACTCTCTGAGCCAAACACTTAATCCAGAAGTAACTAGTTATAACTGCTTCCTCACATTAAAGAAACAACACCTTGAATACATAACGATCAATTTTAGGTCTTTATTCAAACTAATTATATAACGTAAATTGACATAAATTCCTCAGTTCATAGGTCATGATCAAAGCTCTGCAGAAAATTAATATACTAAATACTGGAACCCCGACTTCCCTTTCCATATTAGATCATAGTTTACAAATGCTTGCTTTTCTACCTAGATGGCAGAATGCTGGGAGAGACAGAGACAGAGACAGACAGACTGACTGACTGACTGAGTGTTGGAAGGATGATAAGGAGAAATGTTGTAGCTCTAAGCACGCATTTCCTGTCTGTTTGTCTGTGTTTTAAGTGTTGGCATCCCTTCCTCAGTCCAGACGGCAAGGTAGAACCGACAGTCACAATGCTGCAGTCTCATAAAGCTAATATCCTGTTAGAGCCCTAAGTGAAAGCAAAAAAATTAATAAACTTAGTCACCAAATCCATATACAATGAACAGAAAAAAATATGGTTTTCAATATTTGATCATTATTATTAAAGTCATAAATCACTGAACAGATAGATATAGGGCTGATCTGCTTCCAAATGAAACAATTTCAAACCTATTTTCAGATCTCGGCTATCCTAAACCATGTACCACATAAGATTATAATGAACTGCCATATGTCTGATTACGTGGAGAAATGGTACAGTTCTTATATTCCCAGGAGAACAACAATAATAATCTATGAAATGTAGTGGCTTCCTTGGGTTGTTTCTGTACTTTTAAGTAAAGCAGGCTATAAAGGCCTTCCCTGTTTTCATCAGGTCTTCAGTGCCATCTAGTGGCGTACTGGTTACATTACAATTTGAAAGAAGGCTACAAGTAAATGATTTATGAACAAACACTCCTGCGAGGCTGTTAAAGTATGACTATTTTAATCCATACTTGAAATAAGATTAGGTAATAAAAGCATTTTAATCACTTTGTGGAAAAATTAAGTAATTAATAAAAACTGATTTCAACCATACAAATGTATTATATTGATCTACTTTAAAAAAAAATCACAAAAATCAGACACCATAAATTTCTTTTTGACCCTTTGCCAAATATTTGTGAGCAATTTCTTGTACAGCTAAAACGTAAACCCAAGTCTAGGATTCTATTATATTTTTATAAATTTACTGTATGAAAAAACACTGAAGATAGTAACATTGGAAACCTTAAAAAATGTAAGCTCTCTTTAAAAATAACGCTCGGCTTCGATGAATAGTAAGCGGTCTGCCACGACTGGAGTGCTAATACTGGAGCGAGGGCACGGCACACTCAGGGATTCAGACAGAGCCGCACACTGCATGCCTGCCCTGTTTTCCTTTAGCTCTTACAGTCTTTTAGACCCTCTTAGAAGAACACGATTTGCTAAGAGGAGCATCGCAGCCCCTCCAGCCTCAGTACTTCTCGGCTCTCCCTGCTCACATCAAGGAAATCCTGAATCTTGGATTCTGCTTTCTAAATTTCCCTCAAATCCATGGCTTCTCTGTTTCTCCACCACATGTATGTATCTTTTTAATCAGCAGCCAAGTCTTCACCCCTGTGTTACAAACCAGTCCAGTGACCCATCACCTTTCCTAATCAGCCTCCAGGGGACCCTGCTTCAGCACCTGCCCCTGAACCACTCCTTGCTCTCCAGCACCATGCAGATAATGTCCAAGGTTTCTGCCCCTCCCTTAGCAATTACACAAGTCTCAAAAAAAATTAAAACAATAAAAAATAAGCAAGTCCTGGCTCGTCAGACAGCACAACACATTGTTCTCCACTTCCTCTTCACTGCCCTCCTTTTCCTAGGGAGCTGAACCAGCTTGGAACTTGCAAATATTAATCATTTTTAACCTAACTGACCACAGTATGATCCAGCCTAATAATCCACTCCTACATACACTAGCCCTTATTCTAGAGCCTTCCAATATATCACAACTCAAGCTAATCTAATTATTTCTTGAATTTGACAGTTCCTTCTTGCAACTAGAAAGATATTATGACAAAGAAAAAAAGAAAAGTATTCATACATTAAACTTGTAAACTGAGATGATCACGTCAATTTTAGGGGACTAAAATATATCAGACAATATAAAGTGGACTTCATTTGATTTTTCAAATTCTCTGCCCAAAGAAAATGCATAAATATATTTTGGGGTTTAGAATGTTACAGCATTAAAAAGAAAAAAAATGAGCTCATTCTTGAGCAGAAGGGATTATTTTCAATGTTCTACCTATATATTGATGAGTATGGTAATGCCATTAAGTGGAATGTTTCTTCACAGCATTTAAATTGCTTAAGTAGAATAAATAACACATTCATCTTAACCCATCACCAAATAGCTTTAACCCTAGTAATATACTGTATTTTTCATGCAACAGATAGATTACTGAATTCATAATTTAAGTTTCAAAATCATCTCCAGTGCACATAGCCCTGTGGTACAGTAGCAGGAGGGGACACACTTCAGATGAAGCAGCACAGCCTGGCTAAGGTGATCTCGTCACCTCTGTCCTCCAAGGTCATGTTCCACTGTGGTGCTGCCAGTTCTACAGCATGTCTAGCACACAGGCAATATTCAAACTGTCACTGAAAAGTCACGGGGAGACTACAGGAAGAAAACGTCACCCTTCACAGTGCTGGGGATTTTTGTAATATTTTTCTAGAATTTGTAAATTATTTCTAGAATATTTTCTGTATATCTTATATGCTGCTTCTACAGTAAACAAAAGGGTTATTTTAAAAGACTCATTTTAAATTAATATTTTCCATTTTTGTAAATGCTTTCACTAATCTGAAAAACTTAGGATCAGTTTTTGAAGACAGCGAATTGCAAGTGATCAAGCACTAAGTTACACACATTAATTTTAAAGCAACAGTACAGAAATCATTTACTATATATGGTTAAATACTATATACATATGCATACACACCACACACACACACACACACACACACACACACACACACACACTCTGCCCCACTGTGCAGTCACAGAACTCGGGTCCTCTGACTGTGAGTCCAATTCACATCAAACTCAAGTCTACCACTGCAGCATCACCACCCTGGACTGTATGGCTCCTGTGTGTGTAGAGCCACTTGGAGAGGTGGCAGCAGCCCTACAATCCCCAGTTTTTGTGATGCTGCCAGTACACAGAGAGCAAACAGACACGGGGCTCTTGGAAGGTGTTCTTATCATAAGGCTAGCTGCAAGTTAGCGCACAGCATCAGTTTCTATTAATTACTTTACAATCTATAAACTCCTCAGGATGTGCCCAAAAGATCAATGGTTAGACATAACGTTCCCCTGAACCAGTTTCACTTGCTGATCTTGTAACCCCCAGTCTGTACACTCTACCCATGGCCAGATATCACAAAAAAATGCAATAAAGAATCCATAAGAACTATGCACAAATCCACTGCCACCACTATCACAAAAAACATCAGGTCTTGGGGTTTAAAGACAACAGACCATTCCTACTACGAAATTCATGTATTTTTAATGAAATTCACTCATCAACTTGACATTGACTCTATAACATGTAATACAATCAAATTTAAGGTGTGTCCATGATATATAATCATCTTTTTTTCATCACACAGATAAAGACAACTTTTTAATCAGTTAGGATGTATGGTCAGTCCTTGTTTGCTAACTGTACCACATCCATTTAATAAGTGTCTGTGTGTGTGTGTGTGGTGTGTGTACGTGTGTGCAATGTCTTTGTTTGAACTACTTCTTGCGAAATGATTGTTAGTATTTTATTATATTGAGACATTATGCTTGGGTCTGAACTCACATGAAGATTAAATAGTAAGTCTAAAATTTACTTCACTGGTGAAGATTCTGAAGGACATAGGAACTGACACTGGGGTATGAGGAGCCTCAGATAATAGAACATGAAAATTCCTGTATTAAAGAGACAGCACCTATGCTGACAAGGACATGAACTGCCGCTGGGAACGGAAACCAGCCCACCCATAATTAACTAAACACTGGCCATCCGTGGTATCCCATGCACAATTCCCGTGCATCTGCCCACAAGACCCCTGGCAACCAGGCACCAATGCACGGCGCACCAGTGCTCACTGCAACAGGACTCACTGTAGCTAAGCTAGAAAGCTAGCAGAGGTTTCCAACAACGAGGGATGGATGAAGAAAATGTGTTTTGTGTACATAATACATTTTCTCCAGCGATTACGTAATTTACAGAAAGACAGACATAATCATCATGTTAAGCAAGGTAACTCAGTCTCAAAGGCAATCATTGTATACCCTCTCATTTACAGGTCCTAGATGCTATAAATACATATAAAAGCTATAAATACATATAAAAGCTATAAATACATATAAAAGCTATAAATACATACAAATGAATACAAATGACCTGAGAGCAGAAGCTGAATTAAATGGATAACAAAAGGGACAACTAAGGAGGGTGAGGGCTCAGAGCAGGCAGGAGAGAAATGTGATCAAAGGTCATTACAAAGCTGTATCAAACACTCTTTGTATAACCACATATAATAAGGTAAGAATGTATGAAAGTATGTAAAAGGAATTTTTAGTAAGAAAAAGCAAGCTTGTGTGGGGATGCCAGACAGAAAAACGAGGAGTCCGTTAGCTATGGTGCCCAGGGGCTGGAGGGTTACTTCAGCTACAGAACAGTTGCCTGGCAAGCACGAAATAGTCTTCTAGGGACTCTTCTCTGTGCTTCACATAAACTACTTTTATAGAAAACGAAAGGGTTATTTTTAAATACTCTTTTCAAATTAATATTTTTCATTTAAAAAAAAAAGCTTTCATTAATCTGAAACACTGGTTTCAGTCCCTGGCTGTTTAAAAAGAGGGGGAGGAGAAAATCCCACCCCCCACCTTAATCCTCAAATTAAAATCATCAGAAAGCCTTTATCTGTGGCAGAGCTGTGATTCACACCACGCACTGAGGGGCAGCAGCAACCCACAGGCAGTGACAGCAGGGTTAACAATGGCTGGCTGTTCTCCAGAGGAAAGCCAGCTAGCTTTCAAGTGGCATACATTAAACTTGTAAACTGAGATGCTCACATAAATATCAAGGGATTAAAATCTGAAATATATCAGACTTAATATAAGTTGGGTCTCACTTGTTTATCAAAATTCTCCACTCAAAGGAAGAACATAATTAAATATACTTTGGGGCTCGGAATGCTATAGCATTAAAAAGTCAGTATTTGATGTCTTCAAATTATAGCAAAAAAGTTAATAAAAACATACATATATGTCTGCTGACAAGCCAAGAATTTATATAATAAGCCCTACCTTTATTAATTTTGAGTTTTTGCTTTCCTGGTGAGTCATACTGCACCCCCGCACAATAAAAGCAAAAGTGTCACCTAGCTTATCACAGCCACCACCTGCTGTGGGAAGCAGAGCTTCAGAGAAGCAATTAGTACCCAGGGGCAGAAAGTCTCTTCTTGGGGAAGTGAAAAGTCAACCACACATGTAGATCAATACCTTTCCAGGGACCCGAAGGCTCTCAAAGGCACCCAGATCATTGAGGCTCTCCGGAGGGCTCTTCAGACCCTTAAAAAAGAGAGAGATACACACAAACACAATTTAATTGTGCTAAAGAACTGTAACAAGATAGAACACACCTAGCAAAACAGACATGACAGTTTTAAAATGAGATTTTCCTGCTTCAAAATACAGAGAATATACATTCTAAGAACAATTGTCACCTAACACATAAATTGATTTCTGCTAGGAAATCAAGTAAGAATGTGTTTGGAGTATTTTAAAATAAAATAGTATTATGTGGCACTGTCAGCAGAGAAGCAGAAATCTATCTTAACTCCAACATTAAAACAAAAAGAAAATATTACAAAGCCTTCTATAAAAATACTTTTATTTAAATCATTAATAAATTCACCTTGAGAAAAGGATCCAAGCAAGCCTTAATGATAAACAGATAAAAATACACTCACCAACTGATCTACTTCAAAACTTTTAAAATGCTCATTAAAACATAAGTAAGCCCTCTGTTAATCGTGGTTATTTGTCACTAATATAGTCGATTCATGCTGTCTAAGGTAAGACTTAAAGCCCCATCTCACTGCTGTTTAGCTATTTGTCCTTCTGTAAATATAGCAACTGAAGGGTTCAGAAAAAGCTTACATATACCAGGGACACTTAGGAGCCATCTAAACTCCATTTTAAAGCCCCATCTTAAAAAACAAAACAAAACAAAACAAAACAAAACAAAAAAAAACATACGATTGCCCTTCAGATGTCTCCTACTGACTCTCTGGGGCCTTTAGTCACCAAAATACAGTACTTCTGTCAGTTACTGCAGACTTGGACTTACTCTCTGTAAGCTGTAGGGGTGCTAATCTTTCTTGCTATGAAATAGTACCGGTCACATCTACAAGTTTATAACAACATTTCCTACCATTATTTCCAGATTATCCAGCCCACCCCCCTCCTTTCCCGTTATCACTCTCCCTCCTATCTCCAAAAATTCTAAAACCAACACCCCACCAGCTTCAGAATTATCTCCTCTTATGAGTTTTCTTAAAGCCCCATGCTTCAAGGCACACGTACTTCCAAACACAGCTAAGGACTGTGCCTCCTACCACCACCCAGGGAAGTTCTTAAAGGTCCTGCCATGCACCTAGCGAGTAGGCTCTTCTGCACTGGGTCAGTCTGCACTCCCACACTGGGGGACTCAGGACTGTTCATACTTCAGAAACGCAGCCAGACATTTTCAAAGCAATCTCTCAGCCAAATCAGTGAAGTTTTAACATGAAGTGCACATACTTCTCTCACACTTTTTAAGTCTCAAGGAAAGGAGAAAGCAAATGTTATTTGCCTTTATTGCCAATGGCTAGCTAAGTTCCCAAACAAAACAAGCACCAAAAAAACCTTTTTAAGATTAGAAAGTAAATTCTTGGGTATAAGTTGTTGCTCAGGCTCCAATCTCCAACCACTCAGCACTGTGTTCTCATGGGAGCATGCAACTGACTACAGGCTGCAGTTTCCAGGAACTCTTAGTGGGGGAGTCTGCTGCAGTCTAATATGCCTCGCAAGGAGTGCGTGTTGGATCCCACTGCAAGGCTTGGACTGTTCGTCCTATGATGGCTTTCACTGCAACTCATATGAAGCATCAAGCTGATTTAGAAACACACACATACACACACACACACACAAATCCTCTACAGACATATATTATACATAACCATGCACACATAGGAAAGTCAAACTTTTAATCCAAGTGATACTATTACATAAATGCCATTTTCAACATGTAGCTAGCATGTCTTTAAACATGTTTTAAAGGTATGATTAATTTGACAAACCCTTGAATGAATAGAGCATGTTTATATTCTCTTCATAAATGCCAGAATATAAGTGTGATACAAACCAGTATCTAGAGAAAGGTTTCACTTCTAAATTATTACACAATTATCAACAGAAAGCATGGGCAGCTTTCTGCCAAATATACAAAGTAAGAATAATACAAGTTGGAAGCCCAATGTCAAGAGCCAACAGTGGACTCCAAAACAGACTTCCTCATTTGTGCCCTAGGTCTCCATGGCTTTGCACAATCTACCGACACTTCCTGTGTGATAGAACCCCCAACCACGGTGAGAACTCAGAATTACAAAGAACATTATAAAGAATGAAAGGGACGGTGCCTGTGTGGGACCAAAGCAGAACCAAAGCAGAGCTTACAAATTATCTGTTGAATTTTAATCCTTGCACTTAGAATTATTAGAATTATTGTACTTAGAATTATTAGATCACAGAGAAATGGTTTTTCTTTTAACAAAATAGAAACAAAAAAACAAGGACCTACATTTCTCTACACATATGTAGCACACAACTGTATTTTAAGACTATAAGCTGTTAACCCTTTCATTGTCAACTTTTTAAGTTCTTACTAAATATGAAGTTAAGTTTCTGTTATTCTCATCTAGGACACAAGTTCGCCTCTGTAAATGTGGTACAGTTTATCTGCATTTATCAACAAAACATTTCTTATTATCATTATCTTCTATCTAATATTTATATCTAAATTTTTTTACAATTTCCCCAATTTAAATGTGTATAAAATTCAGCATCGATAGAATTGCCTTTCTACTTTCTTTTATTTTTGTTTGTGAGCCTAACCTTTAGTGGTGGAGCCATTTCTCCAGCCCAAATCAATTAACAATAAAGACACTTCGATTACAGCTATGAACCTTTTATTCCTCTTATGAAACTAGCGATTATGTCCTATTAGACCAAAATGACATTCGCAGCCATTTGTGTTTCTTTCTCTTCGTAGACAGACTTGAGTGATTGTCATTTCTCTCCATCTCTCTCCCTAATATAGCTGACGAGCCCAACCCACCCAGAATTTCTCCCCACCACTTCACAAGGAGTACCATTGTCAGGGCAGGAGAGAGAGCTCAACACTTAAGAACACTGACTGCTCTTCCAGGAGACTTGGGTTCAATTCCCAGGACCCACATAGCAGCTCACACTGTCTGTGACTCCAGTTACAAGGGCTCATGTCACAGAGACACAAATGCAGGGAAAACACATAAATAAAAATTAAATAAATGTATATAATATAAACTATAAAAACAAGAAAATCTTTTTTTAAGGAGAGGGAGAAAGTCAAAGGAAAAAAAAGAGAGAGGAAAAGATGGAGGGAAAGACATAGAAAAGGAGAAAGGGAGGGAAGGAAGGAGGGCAGGCTATTCTTAGGTCCCCCAAGCTGTTCCGTCCCAAAGCTGACTCTCACTCAAGTCTGACCTGGTGGATCTAAAGCATCTTTTAAATCCTTGCTTTTTTATGTTTTTCTTTTTATCCAAATTCATTAAGTATGTATTAAGCATCAGGCTGCTACAAACCTCACACATCACTGACAGCTCCTTCATGCTCTGCACTGCAGAATCCATCTCTTAATATTAAATGAAAAGAGCAGTTTGGACTTTTCATATTATCTACAGTCAGTCCACTTAACTTCAGCCAATGCTGTCTGCCAGTCTGTCTGTGTTTGGCAGCTATAGACTTTTAATTCCTGAAGGTTTATCTATGCCTGAGATTCCTACCCATAAACTCAGACCCACTTGTCAAAGTGTCTATTTAATATCTAAGCAGCCTTCATATAAACAAGTTTAAAAACCTCTTCCCTCAAATCACTGCCTCTCCAGTGTCCTTCATATCCGAAAGTGACAGGGGCTGAACCAACTTGGGCCACCCTTGACCCCTTTACACAACACATGAGGAAATTTTCCTAGCTCTACGTTTACAACAGGTCCACAATCCAGGAGCTTCAGTGCATGTCCACCACTAGCACCCTGGATAAGGCCTGTCCTCTATACCACCTGGATCACTGCAGTAGCCTCTGCAGTCTCTCTATTCTTGTTCTTCTTCCTTCTTAAGTATATTATTAAAACGGAGGCCAAAATGGCTGTATGCCATTTCACTCAGAACAAAAGTCATGGTATGCTATGACTTGTAATGTTTGGTGTTACCTGGTTCCTGCCTTTAGATCAATGTCTTCACCCTGACCTCATCTTCTAAGGCCGTTTCCTTTATTCCCTTTACTCTGCCTACACTCAACTATAACATTTCCTGAATTTGTTCTTCTTCTGCTGGTATCCACTCATCCAGCTCACCTCCTCAATTCTCTCCAGCCTTTGTATTATCTTTGCACTAAAGCTTTCTATGACCAGCCGATATCTATAAATATAATTGATCTTAAATTGTCAAACCTCCCAGGCCTTCTTAGTTCCTTTTCCTCAAACATTTTCGTCACCATGTCTTCCTTAGCATTGTCTATTCTATTCATTGCTGCCTCTCCCATTCCAATCTGGAATAGTGCCTGGCCCATAATGCTCAATTCAATTTGGCAGAACTGAAAGAACAGAGGCCAGCATAGAGAGAAATGATGAGTCATACCTCTCATCTACATAAGGCCAGTTAACAAAAGGCATCCATCCCTGTGAACCTTTTGCAAAAAAAAAGATCAAAATGGTGACTAAGCAAGATAGAGAACATAAATAAAATTAAAATTTCAAAAACCAGAATCTCATCTCTTTAATATGCATCAACAGCATAACAATAAAATATGTATAATTGAGCCTTAAACATATAATTAGAACCACACATTTGCATAAACCTAACTTTGCGTCACCAATTATACAGTAGTTTCTTGTATATGTCCTAAAGATGTTTTTTTCCTCTCCAACTAAACACAGATATAACCTACTATAATTCAATAAACTGTGTGAGGCTTAAGAATTTGCACTTTCTGCAGTCAGCATTACATTTATAAACATGAATATATTATCATCAGTTTTCTGGAACTGTTTGGTTCTTCTCTTCCACTCATTTTCATAAAGTATACACCTATGATACTAGGCACCGAATGGAAGAGAGTACCAACCTCAGAAAGAAAAAGTCCAAATGCAGCAGTCCAAGGCATTTACAAGTGGTATGATAGACAATGGACTATGTTGCTTAACAGGAGACCAAGCAGACAGAAAGCAAAACCAGAATGTAGTCATCTAGCACTTGAGTGGCTGCAAGTCAGCTCGTGACTGTCTTCTGCTTTCTCTCCTCCTACCTCAGGATGAAAAGCCTCCAAACCAATTCTCAAGTAAGAAGCAGCAGGAAACACAGCCCCAGCGTGCAACAATGTGAAAGATTGCTAAATGTCTCTACTTGCCTACTTGTTCGTTTTATTATTCACAGAACGTCTTTCCTAGTTTCTCAACCCCAATCAAGAAAAGAAAAAGCATTCTGCAAGGATCATGTAGGTACTGTCTATTAGAAACTATATGTAACTGTCCCACTATCACTAAAATTCTGAAACCTTAAGCAGGACAAGAAGTCTTTTGACTTATTACAAGAATTATAAGTAAAGATTTAAAGAAAGGACTCTACCAACATTTCTAAGCCACCCTTATTTAAAAACTCATCTAAACTATGCTTCTTTCTTATTAAAACAACGATACAGTAGCTAAAACTGCTACAGTCAAAGGAAAGGTTTCGAAAATAAAATGTTCAATAAATACCTAAAAAATAAATCTCTTCGACTTCAACCCTAACATACATGAGACAAGATGAAGTAGTCTTATTCGTGAATTATCATTGTGGCAAAAACATAAAAAGATCATTGTTTTGCCAGGACATTTATTATGTTTTTAAGTAGCAATACACAAAGAATGTTCATATACAACGCGTGCTTTGAGATGGGTTGGGGGATAGAAAAGGAACTGTCATTCCCATTTTTACATCCAGAAAACAGGTACAAGGTTTGGGGAGCTGCTTCCAAAGCACAACACTACCATGCTGCCTACAAATAGCCCTGTCCCTTCACCCTCCCTCTTTTCGAGTCTTCTGTATTGCATAGACCCCACCTCACTTTCCAGGGCACCTACTGGCAAAACACCACCAGTGAGGACGAGGGGATGCTGCAAAGCAGCTGAGGCTGTCCTGGAAAGGAAGCTAAAGCAAATGAGGAGAGACAAAGACAGCCCAATTCCCTGATTGGCTTTGTCTAAATGAATGTGTGTAGGAAGACACTTCCCACAAAGAGTCGAGGTCGCATCTAGGAAGCTCAGGTAAGTTCTCCAGGATACTACTTAGCTGCCCAACACCCTTGAGACCGGCCACCCACTATAACTTAAGTCTCCGCCCACCGCCACACGGGAACTGGGCGTCTCGGCTCCTCTCCCAGCCGGGAGCGGGAAGCTCTTTGCTTCGGACAACAGAACTCACCTGCCGGGTCATAAGAGATTTGATTTTTTGCATGTCGAACTCGAGAGACGATTACCCTGCCGCTGGGAAGTAACAAATCACTTAAGACCACCCAACAGCCAGCTACAACACAGGGAAGCCATAGTGAAGTAGTCACGTGGAGCTGCGCGCCTGGGTCAGCCTTCCTTTCCCTGAGCATGATGGGAAATGTAGTCTTCCGGCTGCAATCAAAGAAGGAAGCCAGCCTCAGTACTACATTTACCAAGAAGCAACGCGTCAATGAACTTCGAATCTTTTTAGTCCAGCGTCAGTACCTGGACACGGAAGAGGATTGGGCGTGACGATTACTTAAGACCTAGATAGTCTGGCCACTGAACTAAACAAACTCTGACAAGACTTTGTCAAGACGCCCTCTAGGAGTGTGAGAGAAAGTACATCTGGAATAGCAGGGCGAGGAATGAGACTGAGAGACTGACCTCCATAAAGAGCACTTTGGACAGGAGATCTAAGACGTGGAATTTCCCCAAGGGCTCTAGGTGTGCCCTGAAGAAAGTGGGAAACAGTACCCCTAAGATACTGATGGCCAGCCATAGGTTCTTTTTCATTCTTGACATTCCCTGTAAACGTTCTAGCAAATTCAAAGGAATTCGTCTACCCCCATCTATCATTTTTCTACCTGCTTTAGCAAAGGCAAGTTGTGGCAAATGTCAGTAATTATGAGAGCACGTGTCACTTTAAAGTCCTGGTCTTGTCATTAGTGGTATAAAGGAGAAAGTAACAGGGGAACTTTGGTATAAGAGACAGCAAAGCCAGAGCTAATAATAATAGGTAACAATGAAAATAACGAATTAGGAGGAACTTCGTTAATGGCTTCATGTACATGACCTCATGCATGTATTTGCATGAGCATCTTTTCCTTGGTTTTTTTTTATGTGTGTATTACGGGATTTTTTTTATACAATATTTTCTGATCATGCCCCCACCTTCTCACTTCCTCACACTTACTTTCTCACTCTAGAAAACAAAACGTGCAGACAAACAAACGAAAACACTAAAAAGGAAAGAAGGAAAAACACAAGAAACACACCCCCACAAGCCAGTATACATGAACATCTTCTGGAGTTACCATCATGTTTAAAAAATTAGTGAAACGGGTGTGGAGAAGTTAAGATACCTACCTAAGATTGTTACGGAGGTGTAACCTGATTACTCAAATGCTTAAAGGTTCCCAGTACTATGCTGAGGAGTGATCCCTAAATCACGACACTGTGCAGAGGCTTAGACACTAACACAGAAATCACATATGCAGTTGCCTCCTCTAGTGGCTACATCCTGCAGATGTAGTTCTCTTCAGAATTACAGAGTTAGTTATAATAATAAATGCTTTCCTTCCCCAGTTCATCTTCAGTACAACCATCCATGTGATCTTGAGGATTTCACCAACTCTCCTCCATTGTTCTCCAAGTGTAAATAATTCTAGTAAGGGATCCATATTAAAGATTACGGCTGCTTGAAAGGCTTGTAGTAGATGTTCACTGGGCAAAACAAAACCAGCCTAATAATTTAAATGAACAGGAAGTCATGTGTGATTGGCGAGGTCAGAAAGCAGCCCTGCCTTAATCTGCATGCCCCCCAACACACACACACACACACACACACACACACACACACACACACACACACACACACACACTTCCAGTGACTACTTATACTCCTATTAATGTAATCATCATGGACAGAAACGGCTTTAGTGCATTCATTTTTAAGGCAAATATAACTAAAGTGAGTAAACAATGAGGATATGGAAGGTTTTGTTTTCTTACAGAAACAGATGGTAGATTATCAACTGTGCTATGAGATACTGTATTAAGACAATGCAACCCCACCTCCAAGTCCCAGAGAGGATCTCATCATATACCCCAGACTGCCTTCAAACTCAGAGCTCTATCTGCCACTGCCTCTGAGTGATGCCATATGTCGCGGAGAATTTTTCCTTTTCTGAGAAAACCCTTTGGAACTATTTTTAGGAATTCTGACAGTTTGGGAGCTCTTGAGGTTAAATTTGCCTGTATGATTACAATGTAAAACTCCCGAATTCACACTCTGTCAAACATTTATTTGCCTACATACCACTAGAGGGCGCGTGGTCAAGGTGTACAGTTCTTGTACAAACCGCACATGTAATGCAAAATTTTTAATGTATATAATGACACAAGAATGGACCGCTCTTGTACTTAAGTCCTTATTAAAACACTTACTATTTCTTTCTGTCATGAAAATGCACATTTTAATATAAAATGAGGAAAATACTGGAATATTTATAAGTCTTTTAAATGCTGTATATTTGACACTGGAGACACCCCTCTGTATTGTCTTTGCCTCTCACATCTTGTCAAGGATCCTGAAACCCTCCTAATGAGCCATTTTTTGGTTTAAGAACGATATGAAGGATGATCTTATTTAATAGGAGCAGCTTGTATTAAGATTGATCTAAATGGGGTGAGGGAGCTTGGTGATACCTGTTTAAGCCCTGTGTTTTTTTCCCAATCGGATGTTGTTCAGTCCGATATGAAAATTTGTGTGCATTGATTAAGGAATATCTAAGGTATGGAACATTGTAAAGCAACTGACCTGTGGGGTTTCCCAACAGTAGTATTTAGACATGCGGCCTTTAGACGCGTCCTCGACAAGTTGGGAACATTGCTGTAAAGAGTATGTCCAAAGTTGGTTTCCAGAATAACAATTGTTCCTTTTTTATTTTTAATAATATTTGAATAACAGTCTTCATTTAATCAGTTAAAATGAAAAACTATGCCTTCCCGACTCCCAAGCCCCAATCACTGAATTTCTTCAGTGGGACTTCCCTGTTAAAAATAATTGCTCCTGTTGAGAACTCTACTGTCTTCGAGTCAAATTTTTCTGTATATGTTCCATTTCATGGAGAAAGCTTGGTCCAGAGCCTTCCTACCAATAGTCCACTTGGAACTTACCAACTTAAGCAAAGTTCTCAGACCACCTGCTTCCACGGTCATGAAAGGAGCTAGAAGATTTAACCAGAACACACAGGCAAGACTTTTATGGGTTATTGATTCACTTCCTCTAGGCCTCAGCTGAGACAATATGGCCTCAGGTATTATCTGTTAGTGTAAGCTATACATTACAACTATGTAAAATGCACACCTCAGCTCCACTTGCCAACGTATCTGTGGTTTGCTGGTTTGTTTGGTTTTTTTTAAGTGAGATGAATACATAGATTCCATCAAACTATCACAGCCATTTGTAATAGAAATTATAACACAAAAATAATAATGATACATTTTGGTTCTTTGGTACAGTCTTTACATGATAATTAGTAACTTCTTGGAGAAGAATGGCTACTTAGCAAATTCATCAAGTTCTTCAATTTTCATAGAGGTTATTTTTTTTTCAAATTTCAAAATAATGGCATAATTTTTCTTGCTAGGAAAGCAGATCTGGGTTTTGTTTATCATGAGATCACCTAAAGAGAGCACCTTCCTCCTTTCGATTATGAATAACAGTATAATTCATAAAACTACACTGAAAAATTACTGAGAATCAACAAGAAACTCTTTGAAAGCCACAGCCCTGTGTGCTTGCAAAGCACATAACAGGTGTTCCTACTGCCTGTGTCCTTTGTATACACATTCATTCTGTATTCAAATCACAGAAGCAAGAGGCAGGCTAGGGTCTGTTACCTCACTGCTAATTTCCCTAGCAAATAAACCAGCAGCTGCTGGTCCATGAACCAACTTGCCACTGAGAACAGGGCGCCGGATGCATGGGGCAGGATGCTTTCATGGAGCTCTTCAGCAGCATGGCTGGGGTCTCTCTCTGCAAAATACACCTTCTTCTTATAGGTAAGGTCCTGCGTGAGCTGGCTTCTGGGTGTTTGGGGTTTGGGTTGTGGGGTTTTGCTGACTTTTTGTGGATTTTTTTTGTAGGCATAAGGTAAATATTTGTTTAAGGCTGTAGATTTTCCCAGATAATTGAAGGGACAGGTCAAAACCTTTTAACAATAACATGCTGTTCCAGCAAAGAAACAGGAACATGTAGGAGAAATGAGCTTCAAGAAATGATTGCTTTTGTTTCCTCAGAGCAACAGCTTTTGTCCATAGGACTCACTAAGAAAGTTAAGGCAGCATGACAAGCTCCCGGGGCTTACCGAGGGGCTCAATAATCTTTTAATAGTTAATGTTTTAATTGGCGAATGTTCTAATAGTGCATTAAATTAAAACACGGAATGAAATTCAAAACGATTCATGGTAGTGGTTTTCTTTTAATTAAAGGTATTGTTTGAATTAAAAATAGAGTGCAAACTGTTGGTTCTTTAATATAAATATGGAAAATGCGAAGTTCTAGCTAAGCTGACAAATGAGAGAAATGTGTTTAAAAGGATGAGTGCTCCAAAATGCCTTTAGCTTTTCTCTTTGTCAATGATGAGTCCTGTTTTCTTTTTTACTCTATCTTAATATTTTCATCCCTTTCTCTTTTGGCATAGCGTTTGCCTCCCTATGTCATGTCACGCTGTTATCCATCAATATTCTGTTTATCAAAAGTCTCCATCCTTCCTTTTGTAGATCTTAAGAGTCAAGTTAGTTTCTTGTTTTGTTTACATTTATCTGATAGAAGTTCAATAGGAGCTTTATTCTTTAAGGAATAACAGATATATGCAAACGATTTGAGGTTTGGACTTTAGGGGGTATTTAAAGTTTTACTTTGACAAGTATATTTTGTTCTCATTATAAGCACAATTATTGTTCCCATTCGCATATGGTGCATATAAATCTCACTGACATAAAACTGCCATCTGTAAATTTTTAAGGTGTCTGTTGCCGGTAACTGTGGTCATCTCAGGAGCTATATTGTCATACTGTCAATTTAAACCTGTAATATGTTGTATATTGCCATAATTTAACACATCATTCTTAGCTATTAAGTGATTCTCCCTCTCTCTCTCTCTCTCTCTCTCTCTCTCTCTCTCTCTCATGCGCACACATTTTTAAACAGTGGGACTGCTAGTTTTTTTCACAGAAAATGTTTTTGTAATTGACCTTAAGAAGAATTCAGGAATGAATTCAGTTGAGAAACTTGACTAAAATAAAATTAATTAAAATATACTTGTGATTTCTCCCAACTTCACAAATCAAGTTATTACAAAGCAAGACCTCCCTCCTTACCGAAATATACTTTCCCTCGAGGTGGAGAGCAACAGGGGCCACAAGTAATATGAAAGCCCTTTTGCTTTTCAAATACTGAATTCTCTTTGTACCTTTAAATGATTTTAAAAATAAGCTCCCGTGTTTGATTAAATATTCTATTCAAAATACATACTCGTAAATTCTATTTTTTTCTAATGATGCAAGAGTTTATTTTCAGTCAACAATAGCCATGTTATGTTTGCTAATACTGTGTGTGCTAATGGGGAAATAAATGCCAACTATTCTGAGCTGCCATAGAGGTCACTTTGTAAAACCTAATGTTTATAGTCAATACAATCGAACTGCTTGCAAGGAGCTCTTTGTTGCTGGAACATGGATAATTTTTACAGCATACTTTCAAGTATTTTTTAATTTTTACATCCTTTTCATGGGTACTGTGGTTATATGTCTTAAGAAATCTCTAAAGTGAAGTTATTGCTGTAATTTTGTTTGCCAGTTTATGAATGGTATTTTCCATGTTTCTCCCAGTTACTGCTAGTGCCTTACAGACAATCTTAACAGCTCTCCTACACCCAGGAAACACTGGTCAATCTAGTAAAACCAAAATCCTCATCTATGTGCGAGTGTTTGGAGTATCAAAAGAAAATTAAATTCTATTATTATTTCTACCATTCACTTTCTTGATGTTTATCTGCTCACACAGAGGCTGTAGAGAGCTTTAGTCTTTTATGTTTTCTCAGGCGACTTGAAAAACACTCAAAAATTTTCAAATAGCACAACCTGTTTTTCTAAATTAGTAAATCAGTGTGCTTGAAAACATGGGTGGGTTACATCTATAACAAGAAACACGAATATAGAAGAACGCATGATTCTAAAATGCACAGGGAGCATGTTACCTATTTACTCTCTGAGTCTCACAACATTTCATCATATCAGTGGGTCCACGCCTTTCCTAGTAGGAAACATTTTAGGTGCTGATATAAAGAAACTCATTCCTTGCTGACACTTGTTACCTATAAATTGTCCCATAAAAGTAATACTGACACTGGTGGGTAATAGCCCACACCATTTACCCCAGCAAGTTAGAAAGCAGAGGCAAAGAGAGCTCTGTGATGTCTAGACCAATCTGGTCTACATACCAGCCAGAACCTCATAGTGACAGCCTGTCTCTAATGACAAAATAAAATTAATATTTATTAATAATTATAATACAATTACATGATATAAATAATTAATAACAATGACACAGGCAATCTCCAGGAAAACTACTGTATAACAGAGATATGTGCTAGATCTCTCACTGTGTGTACATTTAAAAAAGACATAACCTATTTGGTGAAGAATTTTTCATTTTATATTAGAGCACCAAATACACTCAGAAGTATCTTTGGCAGTATATTATTTAAAGCATTAATCTATGGTTCATCCTCTTAAACAGCCCAATGAGCTAGCTTTCTCATTTATATAGTGAGTGTAAATGTCATATAAATGCTGTTCCTTTCACTCGGTGTGATGATGCATACCTCTGACTCCTGCATTCAGAACGAAGGAGGAACCTAGCTTCCAGGCAGGAAAAGGCACTTTAGTGAGGTCTGTGTAGCAACCTGTGTCTCAAGATAATGTTTTTCCTACTAACATAGATTATTTTCTGGGGGGGGGGGCAGAGGTCTCTTCTTCCCAAGGGCTGGGGTTAAAGTAGTGTGTAACCATACTGGATCTACTAAAGTAACATTATTTCTTTCCAGACTGCAGTATTTGTGTTATATTTGGCGTCCTCTCATAACCTATTTAGAGTCTCTAAATCACCCTGCTCATAGTTGAGAGCCCACATTCGAATCAAGATTCAAAAATCAGTAATGTTTCCATTCTAGTGATAGTGTTACCCATAGTAATGCAGTGCCTAGCAACCACTTCCAGCATATTAATGAAATTTCAACCAATTTTTTCCAACTACAATTACATAGGCTAAATTATAGAAAAACAGAAGAGCAAGAACCTCTTCAGCGAGTCCTCCAAATGGAATTAAAAAAAAAAAAAGACCTGACTGACTAAAATGATATTCGACTCCACCTCAGTCAGGCAGGGACTCCTAGGATAAGCTGCAGAATGACTTAAATGCACCAGTAAGTCACTGAGGACAACGCTCCATGCCAGAGGCAAGCACTTTACCTTACATAAGCAGCTCTTTCCAATGCATTCTTTCTCAAGGTGATGACGTAATTCCCACCATACCCCCTCGATTGCTTGGTAACAAGCGCAGAAATGCCAATTTGTTGCCAGGGACAGACAACTTAATATGTGGACTAAATACTGAGGACTCGCTATTTCAAAGTCCTTTGAGCCCTCCCTCTTGAAATGTAAGTGGTGGTTACTCTGATAAAAGTACCTCAGGGCATCAAGCACCTGAACAATTAGCGGTCTGAGAGGCATTCTAGGCTTCAATCTCGTATTGCATTCTTTTCACACATGAGACAATGAGCAGAGACCTAAAATGCATCGCTTACCCAAAACCACGCTTACGGACCAAACAGTGTTTTAAGACAAGCATGCGTCCTTTGCTAAGACTTCACATTTCCAGCTTTAGCAAACTATCAAATAAAATATTCTCTTTGTAAGTTTAGAAAATGCACTCAATCCCGACCTTGTTCATTTCGGGGCGATTCGCAAGTGATGAATCTAAGTGTTACTGGCGAACATAGTTTCAAAAGGAATCTAAGATCAGACATGAACCCTGGCACTCGGCGAGCAGATACTTTCCTACTCAGTAAAGGAAAAAGAAAATATAGCAACATGGCAAAAGTTATGTTTTCCATGCCTTAAGATAGAAACAATAAACTAAACCCTGGTTTTTATTTATTGCTTATCAAAAAACGCTGTATCTCTGATTTCAATTAAAGACACAGGTGCATTTTCATTTGTTCAGAAAACACACATCGAAAGAGGAATGTTGCTCCTGTTCCAGCTCCCTTTCCAAAGTCCAGCCTTTTTCTGACTCTTGGAGTTTCTCTCTTCTCTCTGCTTAGACATCACTAGTCTTAAGACATTGGTTTGTTCACTGTCTTCCTATTTCTCCCTACATTTCACACATTACCCTGTTCTTCCTCTCACAGAATCTACTGCTCTCTTGCTTCAAGTTACTGCACTCTTTAGACATTCGAGCACCCATTGCCCTCATTTATTTTTAATTTCTCAAGTTCAAGTTTAACCTTCTTGAACTTGTCTATACAGGAGCAAACCATGCACCTTGTAATACCTTTGACATGGAACTGAAACTGAAGTGTTGATCCCAAGAACACGTAAAGGCCCAAGAGCACAACTGCACTGCCTGTCTAGCTTTCCACTAGGAAGAGAGATAAAGACAAAAAGACACACACAAACACACACACACACACACACAGAGAGAGAGAGAGAGAGAGAGAGAGAGAGAGAGAGAGAGAGAACAGAGACAGACAGAGTGACAGAGAGAGACAGACACAGAGACACAGAGAGACACAGACAAGAAGACAGAGAGGGGAGGGGAGAGAGGGAGGAAGGGAGAGAGAGGGAGGGAGAAGGAGAGGGAAGGAGGGAAACGGAGATGGACAGGGACAGGGACAGGGACAGGGACAGGGACAGGGACAGGGACAGGGACAGGGACAGGGACAGGGAGAGAAACTGTACTGCACTGTTAGCTTCCCACTCTGGAAGAAAAGAAAGAGAGCACTTACTGTTGGTAGAACTTGATTCCTCACAGGTAACATGCTTGAATTTCTCCCTGGACATCACCATGAAAGACAGACAGACCTTTGTGCCTTTCCCTTCTTTGTTCTTACTGCCTCCCATAAGTTGATTTAAACAAAGCTTAAAACCCTCACATTTCCTTGGAAACAATGAAAAGAGAAAGCAGTTGAATAGGATGAAGAGTTGAATAGATGTGCATAAGAAATCGGAAATGAAAACACCTTTGAGTTGGTCCCGATTACCATCTTCTCTCACTCCACTTCATTCCACCTACGGCTATTACCACCCTCTGCTCCATCACTTTCGTTTCTGGTGGCGTGAGCCCCAGTGTTGCAAACTTAATCCATAGTCTACATTCCTGCCCAGCCTTCATCCTCCTCCTCTCATCTCTTTACAAGGTTACGCAAAGCATCTATGCTTACCATTTTAATGTTCTCGGCCATTCTTTTTAAAAATCATTTTAAAATGTGTGTGTGTGTGTGTGTGTGTGTGTGTGTGCGCGCTACCTACAGTGTGAGAGAGGGTTAGGGGAATCATGAAGCAGGGAGTTAGTTCTCTGTTCCCTGTGAGTCCTGGGGATTGAACTAAGGTTGTCAGGCTTAGTGGCCTGACCTCTACTCACTTGGCCGGTGCCATTGTTTTTTCTCTTATTATTCAAAATAGTCTATCTTCATTTAAATTTCACACATTACCCTATTATTCCAAATGTTCCTCTGATGGTGATTTCATCCCAATACCACCCACTTATAAAATAAAACAAAGAGTTTTCAGCTAGAGTTCTAAACATATACTGTCCTAAAAGGACTGTTTTCATTGCAAATGGCAATGTATTGTATTGTATTATATTATATTATATTATATTATATTATATTATATTATATTATATACATCTACAGAATCCAAAGCTAAGAAGCAAGATGCAAACATAGATATAGCCAGCAGTGAGTTCATAGGCCCAAATAACACAAGCACACTCCATCTCTTGCACCATGACTCAGCACACTCTCATCTCTTGCACCATGGCTCAGCACACCCCTCCCCCATCTCTTGCACCATGGCTCAGCACACCCCTCCCCCATCTCTTGCACCATGACTCAGCACACCCCTCCCCCATCTCTTGCACCATGGCTCAGCATACCCCTCCCCCATCTCTTGCACCATGACTCAGCACACCCCTCCCCCATCTCTTGCACCATGACTCAGCACACCCCTCCCCCATCTCTTGTACCATGGCTCAGCATACCCCTCCCCCATCTCTTGCACCATGACTCAGCACACCCCTCCCCCATCTCTTGCACCATGGCTCAGCATACCCCTCCCCCATCTCTTGCACCATGGCTCAGCATACCCCTCCCCATCTCTTGCACCATGGCTCAGCATACCCCTCCCCCATCTCTTGCACCATGACTCAGCACACCCCTCCCCCATCTCTTGCACCATGACTCAGCACACCCCTCCCCCATCTCTTGTACCATGGCTCAGCATACCCCTCCCCCATCTCTTGTACCATGACTCAGCACACCCCTCCCCCATCTCTTGCACCATGGCTCAGCATACCCCTCCCCCATCTCTTGCACCATGACTCAGCACACCCCTCCCCCATCTCTTGCACCATGACTCAGCACACCCCTCCCCCATCTCTTGTACCATGGCTCAGCACACCCCTATCTCTTGCCAGCTTTGTTGCAGAGTCACTGGAGACACCTGAGTGTTCCTGCTTTTCTCTCTGTTCAATCAATTCTCCTCCCAGCTAGTGTGAGATAAATAAATGAGAAAAGTCATGGCCCTCCTCTGATGGCAAACTCCAATTCCATTTTCATTATACATACAGTAAAACTGCCCAAGATTTCTGCGGATTTAAAACCCTGCCCCATTTGTCCTGGCTATCAGTAGCCTCATATTGCTCTGGGCTTCTCCTTATTCTGTTCCATTTGATCCAGCCGGCCCCTTGATGTTCCTCAAGCACCAATTAGAGTCCTTTGTGGACAAGGGACACCTGGTTTTAACTGACTGTATGGTTTCCTGTAACTTTTACTAGGTTACTTGGAATTAATATGACTTTGACTACAGACAAGGTAACTTCCAAAAACACAATCTTCAGCTATTTCAGAAGGCTTTGCAGAGCTCTCTTACAGAGAAGTAATCCCTTAATATTTCAGGAGCCGAATAGTCTCTCACCAGGACATGACATGGACCTGGTCTAACTTCAAATGTGTTTAATGGTTCTGCTGGACTTCGGACCTCATAATATTTCTCAGTTCTTCTTTTTCTGTTATTCTGTAATGATAGCAGATAACCATCTCGCTTCTCCTTTTTGCCTTGCCTTTAGAGAAGTCATACACAGTCAGTGGGTGGAGTCTTTCAAAAGCAGAAGGTTTCAGAGACAAATATTTACCTCTACCTGTAACGGGTGCTAGAAGAAGTCAGTACTTAGAAGCCTTCTTCTCTGAAAGGGATTGCCATCTGACTGAGTTCTCTCTGCAGCCGAACCTTTATATTATAACATGTGGCTCAGGACACTCACTGTTTTCTTCCCCTTTGTAGCAGGTTCTTGCCTGGGACTGAAGGTGACGGTGCCATCACACACTGTCCACGGCATCAGGGGACAGGCCCTCTACCTCCCAGTGCACTATGGCTTCCACACTCCAGCATCTGACATCCAGATAATATGGCTGTTTGAAAGATCCCACACAACGCCCAAATACTTGCTAGGCTCGGTAAATAAGTCCGTGGTTCCCGACTTGGAATACCAGCACAAATTCACCATGATGCCGCCCAATGCATCTCTCCTCATCAACCCGCTGCAGTTCACTGATGAGGGCAATTACATCGTGAAGGTCAACATCCAGGGGAATGGAACTCTGTCTGCAAGTCAGAAGATACAAGTCACTGTTGATGGTGAGTCCTCTGTGACAGTATGTAGGAGGCTAAGTTGAGAGGCTCAGGATATCAAGCTTCCAGAGCTTTACGGTCCTGGCTCTTGGAACTAGTGAATTAATCCTCAAAGCCTGCATAATGTCATTACCTACCTTGTAATGCTTTCTGACAATTGTATGTGTATAAGGAAGGTGCCCAGTCTGCAGCATCATATCTTCATGCAATAAGTAAAACACTGTTTGCTTAGGACTTATATAAAGTTGCAAAAGAGTAAGATAAGGACATTTTTATTTTCTCATGTGTAGCTCTATGGGAAGGACCTTATTTTGAATCTCATGAAGATTTGTATTTGGTGCAATGTTTAAGAGAAAATGAGCCAAGGACTTTATGTGGAGATAATAGAAGTTTGCGGAATGTTCTCTGAGGGCAAGAAGAGTTAGCTAACTTCCAAACACTTGTTTTTTTTTTTCTTGTTAAGATTTATAAGTGACATACTTTGAATACACTATGCACTTCTTATTTTTTGTCTATTCTTTGACAATGTATTTATTTTAGTAAATATGAAATTGATTCTATTACTTCCTCAGGCCAAGGTTTTGCATACGTCACTGACCATTCTGTCTTCTCATTCTGCTGGAAAACCTCATCGGCTGACCTTAAAAATAGACCCCAGCTGCTTTCACTCACCCTTTACCACTATCTTGCTTACACATCTACCTGTATCTAAACTGCTATAATAGCTCGTTCTCTCATCTCTCCGCTTTTGCTCTTGCCTTCTCCAGCAAACACCTGTCATAGCTTCTTATCTCACTCAAAATGGGAGTCAAAGTGCTAACAATAACATCCGGGGCCCAGCATACTCAGAACCTTTCTGACCCATTCTTTGCTTCTCTCCATTATATACTGTCTGGGCCACACAGGTCCCTTGCTTTCCTTGAACAGGACAAATGCACTCACAATGCCGGATCTTTGTTCTCATTCTTCACTCTCTCTAGACAAATATCCCAAGTATCATTTCCTTTATCTCTTTTAGGCATCACCTCGATTGGCACATCCATTAAGTCTTCCCTGGACACTCTACAGTCCATATAAAAATATCACCTTATAGTCTCTCTCTCTCTCTCTCTCTCTCTCTCTCTCTCTCTCTCTCTCTCTCTCACACACACACACACACACACACACACACGCACGCACACACATGCACATACACACACACTATCCACTGTCTTCAATTCTGCTTTTCTCTTTGTTCTCTGAACTTGACATCACCTGCTAACAGTATCTCTAGTTAACTTTTATTTGTTTTCTCTTCCATGACTGAAACATGAGGTCTCCGGGAGCAGTGACATTATCTGTGTTCTTGCTTCTTTCTTCTTGGTGTCAGAACTGTGCAGACTCAGTAACTCCTACAGAGTAAGGAGGCAGGTGAGAGACAGAAGAGTCTGTAGGGGACAAAGACAGCAGCTGGGGAGCCAATGCCTGCAAAGCAATTGGAGGGAAAGTGAAGAAATATCTAACAGGAATTTTCATAAAATTCTTCTACAACAACTTCTCATACAATTTATAATAGAATTGCAATTTTGGATTTGTTTAGGAAAATAAATCCCCGCCCCCACGAATCTAGTAACATCTTAACAGGCTTTAAGGATCTAAGCAAAACCTCAAAAAGGAAACTTCAGGTCTGGGTTACATTGTTATGATTGGCTCCCCTCTTACAAGACTGTTACCATGTTGCCTAGTTTTCTCAGACTATATACATTCCCACACCGAGATGCCTGGGATGTGTTTCCAATATGACCAGTATACACAACTCACTTTTATTTTTAAAACATAATAACATACACAAGCTGCTATTGCAAACCCTTTGTTCTTACCAGGGAAGACAAAGGATTGAATTAAATGAACAAACCAAGAGATGACATCCACCTTGAAAATGCCAGATGTCCTCAAATTACTTAACTCCCTTCCAAGGCACTTCCAACTACATTCATTTGTTTCTAACTCCCCTGGGCTGGAGAATTGGGTTTGTTTGTGCCCTGATGCACAGTTTCCATTGTAAGAAAATGTGACTATAACACAAGATAAATTTGCCTGAGAAGAAGCATCATACTCGACTGGACGGTTGATGGGAAATCAAAGCCTAAAGTAATGGATCCAATCAAGGTTGCCTATGTGTTACCTTAGCCTCCCGGTGCTCTGTGAGCTTACCTAGATGGAGACTATTAAATATCTTTATCCACAGAATACAGGAAAAGAACATTGGTAGGTGGAAAGGCCTCTTCTCTTTCTCCATGAAGGATATATAAATCGGAACAAGTAACTATTTTCCTACATCTTTTACCTATTTGTTTTGTGTGTGTGTGTGTGTGTGTGTGTGTGTGTGTGTGTGTGTGTGTGTTCCTGCACATACTGCACAGCACATGCAGCAGTCAGAGGATAACTTCTCGATAAACATATGTCACTCTTTTCACCATGTGGGATCTGAAGATCAAACTCTGGCTTGACAGCAGGTGTCTTTACCACCAAGCCATCTCACTGGCCCAGAAGACACTGTTTTATCAAACAGAGTAAAGAACTCTGAGGATTGATAGTGAAGGCATATGTAATTACCAATCTCTCTCTCTCTCTCTCTCTCTCTCTCTCTCTCTCTCTCTCTCTCTCTCTTTCTCTCTCGGCTTTTCAAGACAGGGTATTAGTTTGTTTTTTTTTTTGTTGTTGTTTTTTGTTTTGCTTTTGTGTGTGTGTGTGTGTGTGTGTGTGTGTGTGTGTGTGTGTGTGTGTAGTGTAGCCCTGGAAATTAAATTATATAGCTCATGTATGGTGTACTTGTCCTAGAATTAACTTTGTAGACAAGGCTGATCTCAAACTTACAGGGATCCACCTGAGCTAGGATTAAGGTGCGAGCATGCGCCACCACTGTCCAGCTGTAATTACCAATCTCATCCATGTACTCCAAGCTAAAAATCAGTGAAGAAACATTTGTTTCTTTTATATTTATCCATTTGCCTACTGCTTGCCACATTAACAAAATAAAGCCAGTTTCTCATCTCTTGACTTGCTAATGGGAATTTGTATTGGATTTGTTCTTAATATTTCAAATTTAATAAAATCCCAATATATCCCATCTTGCTGTCAAATAGACTCAGTGTTGGATGAAATGTAGACTTTGGGTTGTCAAAGAAATTGTATACATGCCACTCTCCAAAAATGTCATTATACATATTCAAAAGGATACCATACATGAGCTATATAATTTAATTTTCAGACGGTGGATGCAAATTTGAATTTGCCACGTCTCTTCTCGCTAGCTGATTTTGGTATATATTACAAGTTAAGAAAGGGAAATTGCAGGCTGGGGAGGTGGCTCAGTGGTTAAGAGCTCCAACTGCTCTTCCCCAGGTCCTGAGTTCAAATCCCAGCAACCACATGGTGACTCACAAGCATCTGTAATGGGATCCGATGCCCTCTTCTGGTGTGTCTGAAGACAGCCACAGTGTACTACTCATATACATAAAAAAAAGAAAAAAAGAGAAATTGCTGTACACATTTTGCCTGTGAGTGTAGCTTCCTGGCAGAGAAGCGTGTGCATGTGCCTAACATTCATGAGCTCTTAGGTTCAAAGAGAAGGAAGATAGAGATGGGGAGAGCTTTGATGTTAGAGAAGGTATGAAGAACAGGAAACCAGGCTCGGGGACTTTGACCGCTAACTACATTATATAAAAAGTTAAGTAGATTAATTGGCAAAACTTGAGGAATACATTCTAGAAATTGGTTAGCTCTAATGCATAAATATATGTCATATTTCACCATTTTACAAGTTCTGTGACCTTGTTATAGCCTCTTTAACTATTACCCAAACCATCTACATTTACGAAACATTAACATGTTGGAATCATTTCCTCAGGACTCAATATTGGAAAAACTGCTCAGAGTTTTAATATAGCTCTATCGATAGAAAAAAATCACTTATATGTCTCTTGATATTGCAGATCCTGTCATGAAGCCAATGGTTCAGTTCCATCCTGCTTCTGGGGCTGTGGAGTATGTGGGCAACATTACCTTGACCTGTCGGGTAGAAGGAGGTACCAGGCTGGTTTACCAGTGGCGAAAAAATGGGAAGCCTATTAACATCAACTCCAGCCATTCCTTTTCTCCCCAAAACCACACCCTTCGGATTGTTCCAGCGACAAAGGAGGACATTGGAAACTATACCTGCCTCGTGTCAAACCCGGTCAGCGAGATGGAAAGTGATATCATTATTCCCACCATATACTGTAAGTAACTTGTTTTCATTTTCCCTTATGTTCATATTTATGGAAATTTCTCACAGGCTCAGGCACAAGACTTGCTATAGTCATTTTACCCAGGACAGTGGTTCTCAACCTGTGGGTTGTGACCCGATCTTTCCACAAAGGACCTGGAAAACACAGGTATTTACATTATGATTCATCACAGTAGCAAAATTACAGTTGTGAAGTAGCAACGAAAATAATTTTATGGTTGGGATTCACCACAACATAACCACAGCATAAGGGTCACAGCATTAGGAAGGATGAGAACCGCTAATGTAGGCACTGTCTGGTCAGGAAATATGGCTATTCACACAACCTTAATGATCGAAAACCATAACACAACCCTAATTTTCAAAATCAAGTAGGAACATTAATTGGAGGGCATTGGGAGTGAAATGTGTGATTCTGACCATTGAGTGATCTCATGTGTAATGGAATTCTCAATCCCGAGAATCCAGTACCACATAGAGGTGCTAAGTCATCCATTCCCAGAAGGAAGTGAAAGTAACAAGGACACTGGAGTAGGGCACAGTGCTCATCACAGTGCTCGTCACTCATGGGTTATGTGTTAGAATATGCCCCAAAGAGCAGGTGGTCCCTGTTTTCTCTCCACCATTTCTACACTAGATCTTAGCAAAAGGCCATGAAGTGATTTTCCCTGACATTTCTGAGTGAAGCATCAGGAAGTAGCCCAGTCAGAGCAATCTTAGGTATCTCGCCAAAGATCATAGTTACTTCTGAATTCTCATTCTCTTCGGTTGCTTTCAATGTTGACATTGAATCTCATGGACGAATGAAATTTATCACACTCTTTGGATGGTATCGTGATTGACTCAATCTCCAAGCAAGCCCCACACTTTTCCTTATTCTAGTATTCCTGTATTTTCTACTTTTCCTACTTTTCCTGTATTCCACTTTTCCTGTATTTTCTAGTCACTACAGAGCCATAGCAGTACCTCTAATATGTATGTATGAATGTATGTATGTATGTATGTATGTATGTATGTATGTATGTATGTATTTAGAGTGTGCATGTACTTGGGGTGTGTGTGTGTGTGTGTTTGTGTGTTTGTGTGTGTGTGTGTGTGTGTATGTGTGTGTGCGTGTGTGTGTGCGTATGCATATGCCACAGCATACCTTTGGAAGTCAGAGGACAACTTTCAAGAGTCAGTTCTCTGTTTCCACTATGTAGGTCCTGGAGGCTCAAAATAAAATTGTCAGGCTTGAACAAAAGCCCCTTGCCCACAAAATCATCTTATCTCCCCTCTAATATGCTTACTATTGTACCCAAAGTTTAATATAACATGGAGTTTGTCCATGAAGAAATGGACATGTTAGAAGAGTGATGTTGGAGACTGGATATCCTTGCTGTGGGACTGTCCTGGACTACTCGGAATATTGAGAAGCTTCCCTGTTCTCCAGAAGTGCACACCAGCAGTGACTGACACCACCCTGTTTTCATAGAAGAGAGAGGATATGCATAACAAAAATGTATGGGGAAAAATGTCGTGGCTATCATAGAGATGTGTAGCACAAAGCGTAGCAGAGAGGACTAAGAACCGTGGAGTCATAGGCCAGGGTTCACAATGCTGGGTTAGCAAGTTCACCTCTCTGTGCATCACTATCTTCATGATGATCTTGGAAACCTACTTCATGGAGTCACTGAGGG
The DNA here is from genome assembly GCF_021556685.1 of Rattus norvegicus. Classification (NCBI taxonomy): domain Eukaryota; kingdom Metazoa; phylum Chordata; class Mammalia; order Rodentia; family Muridae; genus Rattus; species Rattus norvegicus. Next base: position 32,279,319 of record NC_141537.1, on the reverse strand, counting down.
GACTGAACTGTCTGTGTAAAGCGATTGTACACTCGATTGGCCCATAGTTAGCGCTGGGGAGTGGTTTGCCGGTCTCAGTGTAATAGTACCATCCCATGTGAATCCAAAGACTGGGAACGTTGCTTCTTACTAAAGAAAACACTCTTTTCATAAAGTGATGTTTGAGTGGGTGAGTACAGCTGAGCAAGTGGAAAGGTCTGGAAAACTATCACAGGCACAGAACACGGCAAGAGTCTAGACACAAAGAGGAAGTAGAAGTAATTTTTTTTTAGGTACTGAAATAAAATGTCATTTCCATTATGGTTTTGTTTGCTCTGTTCGTTTGTTTGTTTGTTTGTTTGTTTGTTTGTTTAAGAGACAGAATCACATTCTATATCCCAGGCTGGCCTGGTACTTCATACTAAATCCAGGCTAGCATTTAGGGGCAACCTCCTGGGTTAATCTCCTGTGTCCTGAGATTCCAGGCATGGACCAAAGTACCTGATTTGTATTTAATCATAGCAAATTACTTTTATAGCTGAATTCTTAGGTATGTTTTTAAGCAATTTTTTGAGATGCTATTGTGAGAATAAGAATGCTCTGTCTGCCTTTGAAGCAATGGTAATTGACAGACAGAGATATTATAAGCTGTGGCTATAGTGCACACTGGTGTTGAATTGTAATGAAGATTCAGAAACAGTGTAGCCCATTTACACGTGTGTGTGTAGTGTGTGTGTGTGTGTGTGTAGTGTGTGTGTAGTGTATGTGTGTGTGTGTAGTGTGTGTAGTGTGTGTGTGTAGTGTGTGTGTGTAGTGTGTGTGTGTGTGTGTGTGTGTGTGGCTAAACAAATTATTATAACATGAACTAAAACTTCAATTCAAATACAAATAGCACAAACCTAAGTATATGAGTTATACAAACACAGTGCCAATAAAATATGAACACACTGAGTTGAAAAAGAACTATGCCACCAGGACTTTCTTGGCATGGCAATAATCAATTATATAACCTGGAAACACAGCCTGGACTCCTTAGTAATTTTTCTTGCAATCACGACTTCAACCCTGTCTTATTAGTTGTTTCTGTTTTGCTTCATTTTCTTGGTTTTGGGTAACAAGGTTTAAATAGCAAGCATAAAGATTTATCGCTGCTCTTCTGTGGTTGAGGCATCAAGGTGTTTGCAGTAGTCTCTTTCCATGTACAATGGGAATATTTTACTTGTTTGAGGCTATTCCCCGGTGCTCCATTTCTATGTAATTACTCTCCTTTTCCCCCCAACATTATCTCCTACTGAAAGACTGGTCTGTCCTGACCTGTTCCCACCTCCTCTTTGCAAAGACAGCATCTTTCATACATCTGCCTCTGGTCCTCACTGAGCTAGGTCTTCCTAAACTCTTCTCCACTCACAAGTACCAGTACAAGAAACTTTTCTAGGAGCTCCACATTTCTTAAGCATCTTTAATTTTATAGGACAATACTTGACACAGTTAGGAACTCAGTTTAACAGGACTAAAATGGGAGATTATTTTGGTCATATCATGCTTCATATGATATGCCCCCATGGCTCTGTGGTCAGGCAACATCAACAAGTGAGTGGCTATCACATTCTAAGATTCTACCATACATATCCAAATCATTGATTTAAAATTTCATCATCAGTTATGTATTCTGTTTTCATTCTTTCTGTGACATTTTCTTCATGTAAATTATTATTTTATTGTTAGAGACATTATAATAAAAATCTATCAAGATCGATTATATATTCGTTGGGTTATGATATCATAATTTGGCATTAGACTTGGAAGAACACAGTGCCAAGTTAAAAAGTGAACAAATGCTACTATGGTTTACAAAATGTAAATGCCTGCTAGCTCCGACTGTAAATAGTGATCCAATAACCACTACATCTTGTATGAAAGACATGGTATTGGCTGCAGGGAGTTCTCTAAGAGATAAAAAGGAACGGGGAAAACAGGTCATTTACAGTAAATACTTTCCATCTGTTCCCTCGCAGGGTGGCAAGCTGCACCATGATGGAAACAGGTACAGTTCCCACCCAGTCATAAATTGTTAAAGAGAACAGATGATATGTGATTTTACAACTCATTTAGTAAACAACCATCCCTAAGGGCAGAGTTCATTTTCATCGAGAGCGTTCTGCCAAAGGCTAGACAGTGAACCATATTCCAAAGCCAAATGGGATTATCCATCTGCTTTGGTCTGTACCAGAGGCTACTCTAGTTGAGCCACTTCCAATGCCTCCTGCAGGGCTGTCCATTCACTTGAATTATGTGCTGTACTCCACCTTAAAACAGAAGAACTTGGGTTTGAAGGGCTGAAGCACTGAGCAGTATAGAGAAAATAACATCATAGTCCAGTCAGACGTTCCTCCCTCACATGGTTGTGCATTTAGAAAGTTATTGGCAACTTTTAAAAAGAAAATGAAAGCACTGGGTGTTTTATCCTATTTGCAAATCCCTTGACCAGGCAAATTGTTTGTCTTTCATGTACTAAACATGTTATAATATTCATAATTCCATTATTCCTCCTTTTTCTTTACCTGCCTCCAACCTCTCCCCTGTACCTTCTTGATCACTCTCAAATTCATAGCCTCCTTTTCTAAATTGTTGTCACAAATATGCACATACATTCCTAAATATACAAACGCAATGTATTTTATACTTATGGGCTCTTAAACATCTGTTGATTAAATGGTTGTTTGACTAATGATGTAATTATGTAATGAGACAATAATTTATTACAAAAACAATACTGTTAGCCAATGTTATGCTGAAATAGAAAAATTATGTAACATAAACCTTGTCACTTTATGTGTCTCAATACAACTGTCTAATCACTATGTGAACTATTGGAAAATATGTTTTAAAATATTATAATGAGAATAATAACCTGCCTCATGTGCTGCTTTCAAGATCAAATGTAGGCTATATGTCTGATTACATAGAGCCCCTTCCCGTGACGGGTGCCTAATAAACGAAAAGTGAATATGGTCATGGACCAAATGGCTTAAACAAGAGGAGAAACACTGTATCTGGGAAATATTTTTAATATTTTCCTTATTCTCTACAAGAAGCCATAAGGATTGTCTTGAGTGTGGAAATGTGGAAAAACGGTCAAACAGCTTTTTGATTTTTCAGTGAATATCTGTTAATGAAACGTGTGTGCTTGCATGTGTGTGTGTATGTGTACATGTGTGCGCATGCACGTGTGCATGTGTTTGTGTGTGTGTGTGTGTGTGTGTGTGTGTGTGTGTTCCAAAAGGAATCTGAGGCTTATAAGGACATTTTAATCTGTTAAAATATGAAACACCTTTATACCTATTTGCCCAAATCTCTGTTTCTTCTGAAACTCTCTTCAATAAATATTTACATTGACCTGGCGATTGAAAAGAGAAACAGGCACTTCTCAAAGTATGGTTGCTAAGAAGAAATAGTATTTATATGTTGTACAAATGTTTTTAAGCGTAATTCCTATTCCAGAAGGACTGAGGTTGCTTAGCAACAGTGTGCATTTATCATCAGGGCACTGACAAGCTTAGCCCCACACTGACAGTTCAGTGCCTGTAAACTAAGTTTCAGAAGCCACCTATGACAAGTATGCTCCATCGAGGAATTTCCACTTTGGGGAATCTCATCACTGATTGGGGCTTTAAATGAGGACCTGCTTGCTCAAGTATGCATGGAGACTTTTAAAGAAAGTAAGCTGAGACCAAGCTCTTTAAACCCTGAAACGGTGTTGTGCCTGAGTGGCACACACCCTCCATTTTTTTTTTTTTTTTTTTTTTTTTTTTTTTTTTTACAGATGGGCCATATGGACTTCAGGTGAATTCTGATAAAGGCCTAAAAGTGGGAGAAGTATTCACTGTTGACCTGGGAGAAGCTGTCCTCTTTGACTGTTCTGCTGACTCTTATCCCCCCAACACTTACTCCTGGATCCGAAGGTCTGCCAATACTACGCGTGTCATTAAGCACGGGCCTCGCTTAGAAGTTGCATCTGATAAAGTGGCCCAGAAGACGGCTGACTACGTGTGCTGCGCTTACAACAACATCACAGGGAGACGCGATGAAACTCATTTCACTGTCATCATCACTTCCGTAGGTGAGTGTGCAAAAGGACAAGGGTCACTAGCCTCGATTGCCCAAATGCCTGTGGATAAGAGGACAGCATAATCAATTGTGCTGTTGTTCAAACGGTCTTTTTCCATGGTTAACAAAGCCATGGGTTTTGAGGCTCGAAAAATGAAAATTCAAAACAAAATGGAGAGAAATGCAAGTGCCACCTGTGGGGAGCTATGAAGAAAGAGTCAGCAAATTACTTCTAAATGTGCTTTATTGCTTTCCTGATTTCACAAGCAGTAGTATCAAAGGAACTAGACCAATCACTTAAGGGTTTTCATACACTGTTAAATTAGGTTAGAAGACTGCACATGCATGAAATGAATCTTTGTTCTCCATTTTCCCACTTGCCCCTTAGCCTTCCTTGGTTCCCCTTCCTTTTTCGCCTGGCATATCTGAAATGGACAGGAGTATTTATCAGGAGCCATATAAGCTTGGAAACAACTTTTCGTAAGTCTATAAAATCCTTTATCCTCTAGAAGTTGCATCTTTAGATATGCCATGACCCAAAACCCTAAGGATCGTAGTGTGTTTGGGACATGTAGCAGTCTCCCACACCCTGAGCTTCTCTGTGGAGCATGGTTCTGTTCCCTGGTATGATTCCCTGTACACTTTTCCTCCTTCCTGACCAGTCGTGGAACACTGGCCATCTTACTCCCTTACCTTTAAAGCTCTATGGCTGTACACACAGCCACCTTCTAGATGTCCCTCTTGGAAGTTCTAAAAGTAGAAGATAGGTTCAAGTGAGCAGAACTAAACCACTTTCTTCTGTTCCCCACATCCATTCTGTTGGCATTCCCATGCTCTTTAAGTGAACCCCCCCATTCTCTACCAGCCTGGCAGAAAACTACCACCTCAAACTCTCCCCTGTTACTTACACCCTGTGCCACACTCAACCACCAGGTTCTGTCAGCTACACTGTCAGCTCCTAAATCTCTTCTCTTCTCTCCTCTCTTCTGCTTTGTCTTCCTTTTCATCATCCTTCCTCCCTTTCCTCCTTCACCCTCTACTTTTTAAAATCTTCCACCATTATTTCCTCTATTGCTATGAGAAACTTTGTGTCCAGAAAAAAGACAAAACAGGATCCAACTTGAGAAAAAAACCCCACAGCTTGAATAGGGAAAATGATTTAGATGATTGTATTGATAAAGGATTCTGTGCCATATCTAGGCACTACCCCTTGTGCCTAGACTAGGACATATAACATGAGGAAGCCCAGTACATTGTGTTCAATAAAGGAAGTAAGAGTAAAATACGTTTACCTGTTTATACAGGTTTTTTTTAATCCTTAGACTAAAACTTGCCATTTACAGTTATTTAGCAGCTTGTATTAAAATCTAGAAGGTTTGCTTTTAAAAATGCAGTCTCTCCCTGGAGAGATGGCTTATCACTCAAGGCATTGGCTGCTCTTCCAGAGGACCCCTGTTCAAGTCTCAGTGCCCTCAAAGCAGCTCACAACTATTTGAAAATCCTCTTCCAAGGGACCTGACACCCTCACACGGACACTCATGCAGGCAAAACATCAAGGTACATAAAATAAAAACAAAACAAAACAAAACAAAACAAAACAAAAAAGCCAATGGACACCTTTAACCCCAGCAGTTGGGAAGCAGATCTCTGTGAGTTCTAGGCCAGCCTGGTGTACACAGCAAGGTCTAGGACAGCCAGAGTTACACAGCGAAGCCTTGCCTCAATTCCGCCTGCCCCCACGGTAGTCTCTTAAGTGGCTGAGGCAGGATGGATCCTCTGTGAATTTCAAGACCAGCATAGAGTACATAGCATTATCTTGTCTAAAAAGAAACAGATAAACAAGCAGATTGCTTGTTAAGACACCCAGACCAACTAGATCAGGAGCTCCAGCTATGACACAGTACAAGTGTGACAACACTTTTCCCCCTCCAATTAGTTTTTAATTATGAAACAGGTCTTAGAAAGTCACAAAGAGTTATCAAAGTGGACAAAACCTACAGGTTGGAATGTGTGTTCTCTTAGAACTCTTGGAGATTTAAGGTGACTGTATTTGTAAAAACAAGTATATCGGGATTCATACACTCTCCTGGTGAACACAAGAGCGATAATATTGCCTGGAGTATTGTCCAGTAGAGCTTTATGCAAGGAAGAAGCTGCCAATATCATCACTCTCCAACATGGCTGCCGCTAACCTTGCTTAGCTGTTCAGCAGTCCAAACAAGGCTATGCAACTGAGCATTAATGTTTTACTTTTATTTCACCTTTACTCATTTGAATTTAAATTACAAATTACATCTTTTTTTTTTTAGTGTCTAGTGTATTAGAGAATAAAGCTACAAAGTTCTTACCTAAATTGTGCCTCCTTGGGGTAATATATTTTCCTTATAGTTCTTCCAAAGAATATCCGTTAAAAAAATTAAAATTAGCACTCATTAATCCATTACATGGCTCCTATTATGGGCCAAATAAGGGATAGGCACTGAAAATCAAACAACCCCTGATAAGAAATCCTCCTCGAAATATAATATGCATACACCTAGTAGTAAAATATCTTTTGCTTTATAATTTATTCCAAGTGAATGTGTGTGTGTGTGTGTGTGTGTGTGTGTGTGTGTGATCATACACATGCTCCTGCCTGCATATGTGTTTACCAAAGTGTATCTGGAACTATCTGGTGGCAATCTTGGTAGCACGTTAGATTTTGTTCTTTATGTTTTTCTGTTCATTTAAAGTGGAAGTGTAGATATAATGTGTAGCAATATATCATAGTTGAGATTTCCCCACTTCAAAAACTTTCTATGTTAATCCCCAGCCAGTATGCTTTTAAACTATCAGAAGCCCCCCAGTACTTGACTAAGATCTCATTCCAAAGGCAGCTACAGTCTTCACATCAGATAATTGTCTTTAGCCAAGTCTCAAAACCTGTTTGGCCTGTCCAAAGGGTGGCATTTGTTATTGTGGTAAATAAGGAGAACAGGTGCTCAGTTTCCAGAGTGATCTAGGGTTGTCAACATTAGTGACCTCCCTGTGGTTTTACAGAGCTGTTTTCCAGTCCTCGGTGTTCACAGAGCCTTGACTCTAGCAACAGTAAAAGGAGGAAGAAAATCAGTAGTGCCGCTGGGATGTGTTGTGTTCAATGCTTCTGTTTCAAAATCAATGAATTTCTGCAGCACAGAGAAAGCATACACGAACTGACACATGACCATTGCTTACGAGGTCAGCTGAACACTTATGGAAAGTTCACTCTGACAAACAAGCTGGATTAAGACTTGTAGGGAATTTGAAATCCTTTCTGAGGATGGAATATTTGCCTTTAAGATGTTTGTAGGATCAAATTGAAGTTTCGTGTCTCCGGAAGCAAGTTGCGGGAAATAAATGAATCTCTTTATTTTTAATGAGGCGAAACCATATACCTGCTTTAAAGTGCCAGCAATAAGAGGTAGAGGGCAAAGGGAAAGGGAGTCCAAGATGACTCCAGGGTCACAGACATGGAACAAAAATAACGAGGTCGGGAAATAATCAAAAGTTTTATTGGCAACTTTCAGCTAGGGAGAGGAAGGCTGGAGAATGTGACAATTAGCTCTCTGTCTTCAGCCTGTAGGAAGTGAGACAGATGGAGACTTCCACCTCTCTAGGCTGGGATTCACATCTAATTTGAGTTATTATTAATTGACCTTTCTGTAGCTCAGTGGAGCTATCTAGAAAACAGAGTCAATTGACAGAGTCACAAAGCAAATGCATTTTAAAATAACATCTGAATTCAAATCCTTTCTTTTTAACAATCTTAAAACTTCTCTTTAGGTCACTAAGCTACTGATGTGACTATTGTCCTTTTAAATAATACTTATAGAATTGTGCATATAAAGGAGTGTATATGCATTGTGTCTTATAGTAGTGATTTAGGTTCAGTTAATACTTTAAAATATGCATTTAAAGAAGTTTTCTTTGAATTCTTTCTCAACTAATTTAGTACAAACATGCAGATACTTTGCCCACAAAGTGGACTATTTCATACCAATGAGAAACAATGAAATATATGTAGCTAAAAGCAATGTCTATTTGTTTCAAGGACATAATAGCAATTAATAAATAATAATAAAAAATAATAAATTAGCAGTTATATTTAAAAAGTAATAATTTTATTATGCTAGTTTATGGCTTTTTGAATATTGATATCCATATTTTAAAATATTGACTAAACCTAAGTTACTACTATGAGATGCTTTATATATATATATATATATGCTATGTGTATATTTATGGAAATGTTGCCATCTGCCTGTAATTTAAAGCCTTGTATATGAAAATATTCAAATGTATAATCACAAGTCCCCGAGGACATGCGAACATGGCTTAAAAGGTATCTATAATAGATGTGTTTTAGATTTACTTGTAATGTGGACCAATCAAATCATTTCAAAATTATAATCCAAAACTTTTCATTACCAACATGTAGAAAAGCTTACAAAACAGGAAGAGAAATTGATTACATTCCCCCACTAGGGTAGAAATTTCTCAACTCTGGGTCAGTGAAGACACAGATTGAGATACAACTTTAACATCAATGTCTGAACTCTGAGACCTTTGCTAGGAGTTGCTTGAGAAACCTACTACAGAATAACTGTGTCTGTCAGGTGGGGCCGTGAGGAGTGTGCAAGTAACACAGCACAGACGATGGCATCTTCATCCCCACGGGGACATGAGGCAGCTGCCATAATTAGTGAACAGATTGGATGGAAGTCTCAGGACTCCATTCTCATCTATGAATAGACACACTGTCTATGTAACATATGGCTGTCCTGTTTGGGGTACAGCCTCAAACAGCAGGGTAGCGACACTGTGGATACCACACCTCTTGCCCGTATTTGCACTTAACATGTTATTCCATTTTATTTGTTTGCTTAAGGAGGGGGCGAATACTATTTGCACTCTGGCTTTGGTAAATGAGCCCATCGTGTTTAAATAGTGGGGGGGATGGCATGCTATGTACAAATGAATAACATAAACTCTAAAAGAAGAAAGAGGGGTGCTCTACCAAGCCCAGACCAGCATTACAGGTCCCAGTATATTCTCTGAGCAATAAGACCAGAATTCCCTTTCTGCCCTATTTTCAAGTCAGAGTTCTAGAAGCTCAACTATACAGAAACACACTTGCCAAGGGCTGAGGCTGTAGCAAGAGGACATTTTGACATGCATTCTAGACAAAGAAACAGAGACAAGATCAGGGAGCCATGGCACTCTCGATGAGGGGGCCAAGAATAGTCATTTGTCTTCAGAAAAGGACCACATGCATCCTCACTCTTCAGAGAAAGAATGCTGGTTTTCACTACTGCCAAGCTTTGGGACTGACAGGGATTGAGCACTACAAGTTGGGTCTGGTTGCAGACAAATAGTCGCTAATGGGAGGGAGGGAGAGGATGACAAAAAAGAAGATAGAAGCAAGGATGAGGAATGGCAAGGTTGTGACCCTCTGCCGAAGAGAATCTAAAAATTTGATTACTTAAATACTTATCTAAGTGGCAAAAAAAAGTTAAGAATGAAGGCCCGGAGAAAGCGTGTTTCGTGTACCCTAGAGAAAGACCACCAACTATTGTATGTTAAGCTTGTTGCCAGGTTTAAAAGTCACAGACATGTCTGGGAACTATGGAAGCCAGAGTGAGTCCACTATAGGAAAGAGAAGCACTCTGACACACGCATCGTTGGCATATTTTTAATTTTAAGGAAATTTTTTAAAAAGCCAAGACTATACTAAAAGGTTTTCGTGCATAATAAAATAAATTAGCACCTGATCGTTTTTAGACGTTCTGATTTTAGTAATATGAATATTGTGAGATGAAAGGTTGGAGGGATCTGAAGCTTGGTGTTAAGAATTGGAATTTTCTGGGGCTGGAGAGATGGCTTGGCTCTTCAAATACTTGCTGTTTTGTCAGAGGACCTAAAATTCCGTTCCGATAGCTCACAGCGGCCTGTAGTTCTTACTTCAGGGGATTTGATGGCCTTTACTGGTTTCCATGGGGCCGGAAGTGGAGAAGTAGAATATATACTTACACACACACACACACACACACACACACACACACACACACACACAAACACAAATAAAAAATAGTAATTTTTAATTGGAATTTTCCCATAGTCTAATGCCAAAATAAGGAACAGGTTAGGGCCGTGGTAGCAAGCAGAAGGGAGAACGTGTCTCCTGGAAAGAGATTGTTTCTTAGATCATAATACCTTTGGCTTTGGTGAGTTCTTGTATCTGTGGACAACCCATGGCGACATTCAACCGTAATGTCGCAAACACAGACTTCAAATACATGTTCGACTAAGATCCAGTTCAGCAGAGAAGTTGTTCGCATCACTGATGAACAAACAGGTATTTATGTAGGCACTGGCAGACAGTTGACTGAATCACAGTGGCCCCAAAATTGCACAGAAATTTTCATAACAAAAAACATCCTTGTCTCACAGACCTAAAAAGGATGTGTGTATGGTCAAATGAGCGGGCATAGCACGGGCTCCATAACCTGTCTAGTACAGCTTGCTAAATACAGACTGTGCTGCAGTAGGAAAAGACAAGACATTTTAAAATGATTACATTCTACAGGGGAAAACTGAGGTGTTTCTTGATAGCCCTGTATTGAGAAAAGGAAATGGATAAGGGTTCAGATTTATTTTAACTCCAGGACCACTAACAGAACCTTTATGGAGGAGGTGGAAGAGGATGCCGGCTAGTCATTTCTTGAAGAACCGAGTAGCCACTGTGCTACTAATCACACACAGATTCTGTGCCTGAAGTGGAAGTGGCATTACAGTTTTTGAATTATGATTTCAGTCTGAGTAGGCAGGCAGTTGCCTCATTTGCACACTGATATCAGAGCTGCATGTTAAAGATTACAACGACTTCCTTCTACCCAGGTTAATATATGACCTAACATATCATCGTCCAGAGCTGGTATTAACATAACCATAGTCGATGCATTATGTAAGCAGCATTGGAAGGAGGCAGAATGAAATATTAAAAGCCTGAGATTATCACCACCATTGTAACCTAAATGATTTGGTAAACCTCAGCTTCCTCATCCAGAAGAGATAATGTAATTGCTCTCTAATAAGGTTGCCAGAGCAATTCAGCAGTTACTATGGGCCATGCATCCTTAGCACAGAGTTTTGTATATTGTAAGCACTCGCCCTATGTAGTACAGATATTAGCATCATACGCAACACAGTTCTAGTAATAAAAGGAATGCTCTACAAAATAAAGTGATTTTTAGTTGCAAGGTGGGATTTTTACATTTACATTGTGTGTGTGTATATGTGCGTGTGCATATGCGTGTGTTGATGATCACATCTCACAATGCACATGTGCACATGTGGCGGTCAGGAAAAAATTTTCAGGAGACAAATTTCTCCTTCCACACCTTCCACAATGGGTTCTAGTATCAAATTTGGGGTAGTCTTCAAGGGAACTTCTACCATCTGGCAGGCTTGACTTCAGCAAGACTAGAGGACAGAGAGCATCCTGCATCTGACGGTGTAGGGACAAAGAGCTGAAACGTTTATGGGAAAGTCGCAGACACGGGAGAAAAGAACAGGATCAATTTTCTATGGCTATAGCTAGTTCACTACATCAGTATTTCCCAGGTAACCAGCCACATCTCCAATCGCAAATATTCCCCAGGAAGTTTGGGGTTTATGTTTTAAATCAATGTATCACATGCATTGGGGAATGAAGACGAGAAAAGGGGAGGATGGGCAATGGCGTCTATTTAAGTAGAAAGTAGCTATAAACAATTGAGATCATTTAGTAACTCGTTTGCTATTTTTCAGGGCTGGAGAAGCTTGCGCAAAGGGGGAAATCACTGTCCCCATTAGCAAGTATCACTGGCATATCGCTGTTTTTTATTATATCCATGTGTCTCCTTTTTCTGTGGAAAAAGTTTCAGCCTTACAAGGGTAGGTTAAAAACAGGAAAAATATTAATACATTTTAGAAATATTCTAAAAAAAAAAATACCTTACCGAGTTTCGCCTTTCTTTTGCCAGCCATAAGACAGAAGCTAGAAGGCAGGTAATGTATATATGTTTCTATGAAGATAACTTTTTAAAAATTTCCCCTTGATCGTAACCTTTGATTAATGCATCTGTTTGTCTTTTCAGACCAGAGTCGGAATACAGAAAAGCTCAATCATTTTCAGGTAATAGCCAGACCGGAAAGGGCTGTTGTCCATAGTGGTGTCTATTGGTCATCAGGGTTTTCTGCTGATATTTACAGACATCACTGTCAATGTAATAGAATTAATAGAAGCCGGTATTAGCACAGCCACAACCCCTACATTGTTCAGTGTCTTCCCTTTACAAAATGCTACCACTATGATGGTTTTAGGTAAGCCACACAGGTCTGCGAGATAAGCCAGGGAAGGACTCTCCACTCAATTTACAGACAAGGCAATGAAAGATCAGAGAGATGAAGCTATTGAGTTCTGCTCCATCCCCACCCGTTAGCCCTCTTATTGTTGGTCTGTAAGAGCAAAGGGAGGGTTTTGTAGCTTCTGGAGGACATACAATGCTGGTAGCCCCATCCTAAGGAGAGGAAGAATTGGAGGGATTATCAGGCTGGGCTGCTCCTGTACTCCCTGCTGACCCTCAGCCCTCATTGCTGACTCTACACGGAGCTGTTCTTAGTTAACAATGGCGCTTATGCTCCGATGTTGGTGTCACCGAGAGCCAGGTTTCACTTCTCTAAATCTGGAAAATTATTCTTCTTGGCCTTAAATCCCTTATCAATTTAACAGAGATAAAAAAAAAAAAAACTTCCTCCTGAGGGTGTTATGAGTAAAAAGTAAAACAAGGTGATAGGAAGAGCAGGAAAAGATTCTTCCTCTTATCCAGTCTTTGCTCGCTTATAGTAACTGGGTGTTACAGAGGGGATGGGGCCCAAGCCCATTTGGCGACTCCCAACCACCCCCTCCTCTTCATTTATGAGACAGAGGCTGGGTGATATTGTGCTGCAATGGGTTTTTCCTGTCAGTGTAGTTACTGGCAATCCTCATTTTTTTTTTAACGTTCTCTGTTAGATCTATTGAAGCTCAGCTATTGTGGGTTGAGGTGACCTCCAGGCCTTAGTGTTCTTGAATCCCCAATTTTGTCCACATATGTGTATTTAAGCATGTAATACAGCATCCTCACATGAGACTTTAGGGATAATTGGACAAGTTCAGTTTAATTTTTTTCTCTTAAGAAGGACTTATTCCCCAAACCATTTGATGCCAATATGGAACTAGGATATATTAGATGGTTTCATGCAAATATCACTTAAAGAACCAGACAATAAAGATAAGTTCTTTGGATATTTCTAAGAAACAAAAATAAATGCATGGAAATTTAAGTATCGGTGGAAAGCTTTACTTCTGTAAGATGTGTCTTTCTTTCTTTCTTTCTTTCTTTCTTTCTTTCTTTCTTTTTTTTTTTCAGGCCATGAAGATGCCCTGGGTGACTTCGGGATATACGAGTTTGTGGCTTTCCCAGATGCATCTGCTGTTCCCAGGGTTGGTTTTCCTAGTGGCTGATTAAGTAAGAAGTAGAATTCTGCTCTCCTAGAGGTGTAAGCAGCACTCATGTAAGAACCAGGGCAGTGGTGTAATTGGACAATGGCTTTCGCTAGCCCTCACTGCATTCCACAGCACTGGTTCACTGGACAATGGGATTTGTGGAGCTAAGGCATTTTCCTCATTTTTTCTTCTCTTATAGAGATAGTAAAGCTGACAGAAAAGTGGACAAGCACTCTTCTCCTAGTATATTCTATGAAAAGAGAATTAGCTAGGTTGAATATAGAGAGAAAAGAAGAATGGAGACCTGAGTCCCTGGTTTAAATTATCCATGTTGCCTAGGTGACCTCAACCCTTCACTTTGCAGAACTCACTCGATTCCCTCAGCTCCCTCCCTTTCTGCCTCATAACCTCAATAGCTTTTCAGAGACATTCCATCCTATCCTTGAAGCTACTTGCTTGTCATAAGGGAGTTATCACGTAATACAAACCTAGTAATATACAGGTATACATTTTTATTATTACCCTAAAGGTGCAATCCTTTAAAAAAAAAAAAGGCAGGGGCTTTTATAGTTGAAACCATTTGTTTTCAGTCAGTCTGTTTGAAAAAAAATTGTAAATAATCAGTTTCAAGCAGAATGTGCCCCTGAACTCTCAGCTCATGAACACTCACAGATTTGTAAAGGACCCGTTTTTCCTGTCTCCTCGTTCTTCTGTAGAATTCTACTTATGGATGGAGCCAGAAATGGATTGCTTGCTTCTGGCTTCTTCTTTCTTCCATTTTTTTTTTTAGAAGAGAACTATTTGCTATTCGGAAATAGCCCCTTTGTTCTAAGCACTCTATCACCCTGTGTGCTTCATCCAGTGGGTTTCCTGGCTGCAGACTTTATCTCAGAAATGTCCCGTGAGTAATGGACAGGGGCTGATTAGATCTCACCCTCCTGAGGGTGAGTGAATAGCTCCCGGGCGGCCATAGACAAAGAGGAGACACACCTGACAATGACATGCCCGTGTCCTCTCCCGTCTTAGACATGGGACCTGTCACTCTACACCTCCCCAGCCAAAAAGACAAAATAAGTATGTGATTGATCCGTTAGCTAAGAGGACTTTCACAATGCTGTGACAAATACCCTCTAAGGTATATCTTCAAAGCTTAGAGCAGGAGCCCAAAGAGGTCAAAGGGCAAGCTGAGTTTTGAAGCATTGAATTTATTTATTTTACAAAACACACATGCATATATTCCTAATGGTTCATTATAGAGGGATGGATGGTCATCAGAACTAAGAATGTGGTATTGATTGTACACAGACTGGAGCACTAATGGAAGCCTCTGCTGACCTCAAGGACTTTAGTGTCCGCACAGACCTGGAACAGACAAGTGTGCCCTTGAGTTCTGTAGTGCATAGCATAACTTGATTTGGAACCACACTCATTCTCGAGTCAGAAATGTGTGAGAATTCTTCTGACCTTAACTGGCCGTGCCAGGTGCTTTGGGGATGAGATAAGAAACCAGAATGAACAGCCGAAGGGAAGAGGAGAATGAAGACAGCGATAGGCACAGGAGGAGCTGAGTGGGAAGAAGCCAGGACGCCATTTACACATGAAGACAGGCAGCCCAAGGCAGTGAACATCAGAAGAAAACAACTACTAATAAAAGAAAAGTTCTCAAAATTGCCACGAAGAAGGGAAATAAACTTAATCACTAATTTATTCACGTCTTTAAAAATCAAAATCTCTTTGGTTATTGTAGTACAGATAAGGTGGATCACTCTCCCTTTATCTGTTGTGCATTTCGTTATGCATTTAGCACCTCTTCTGGGAGGTGGACAGAGAACAAATGTATAATGTTAACAAATTCGCTGCCATTCAACAGTTCTAACACTAGATCATATATGTTAGCATACATCGACCATAGCCCCTGACGACATTCATGCCAAGGAAAATGAAGGTTCTGTCTCACTTATAAATTATACAATGTTTCATATGTGTTTTCTGGTTCTAAGCTACTAAGCTGTTGTTTTGTTTTATTTTAGTTTCCCCTTTCTTCCTATTGTTTTCCTGCCCAATATTTTCCATGTTTCTTCTTAAATGATGAAATAAGCGCTTGGTTTGTGAAGCTATTCCTGAAATAACATAGCGTGAGTGCAGGAAGCTAGCAAGGAGGAAGTGACGTCCCATAGGTGGCCAGCATCTGTTCTCCATTTCTCACGCTGCTGCTGCTTCATGTTTCTGGCTAATCTTGGACTAAGTTTTGTCTTTTAATGTGCTAATGCTTTCTAGATGTCAAGTAGATCTGCCCCAGCCTCTGATGGTGTAACAGGGCAAGATTTTCAGGGGACAATTTATGAAGTCATTCAACACATCCCTGCACAACAGCAAGACGACACAGAGTAAGTTATGAGTCTGCGTTTGCTGGGCGCAATGAAAGCTCTCAGAGGCCAGTGGCTGCATTTCCGGAAGCCCCAAAATGTAAAAATATTAAAAGAGGAAACTATAGTTTCAAAACATTTGAAGTTCTTCAAATATACATTCTCATGTGAAACTAGTTCTGAAAAATGAAACAGGAAAGTATAGAAATACCACGTAGAGCCATGCACAAGGGCAGGTAGATAAGGAGGCAGAACTCTGGAATGACCTGTCTACCGCATATGTTTCTCCTTAACTGTGTGTCTCTAAGGAATCCGCATCAGGGTGTGAAAGGCCCAATCAGTGTTCAAACAGCCTTAATTATCCTCATGACCTTCCAGTGACCTTAGCAACTTTATGGTCACAATGCTCTGTCACTAATCATAAGGCTGGGCAAGAAGGCTACTAGGGGAGAATAGCCCAGTCAGCATCAAAGGCCCAACCTGTTTCCCTTCAAGACTGACTATTTCCAGCTGCATAAGACAGGTACCTGTGAGGACAAAACCTGTGTTGAGGCCAAAGGCAGAAAACCATTTACCCAGTTAAGCTCAAGGCTGTTACTAGAAGATCTGTCTCTTCTTTGCCAGGGAGAAGCTAAGCCCACAGTTTCAAAATAATGAAACCGACTTCTGTTTTTGTATATGTAGCGCCTGCAGGCTTAACTGCCACAATCACCTTCCACTCTTCCTTTAACTGTCATTTGTTGACTTTGAAAAGAACATCAATAACCACTTCCCTTCTGGCAAATGGAGCAGCTCCAAGTAATTCTTGCTCTCTTCTGGGCAAACATTGAAAACAACTGCTCAGAGTCCACTGAAAACCGACTAATAGAGAAAACCTGCTCCCAAGGATGATGCAGTGACTTTAGGGCTAGGTCTGTGACAAGAAACACCAGAGAGAACCCCGTCAGCGAAAACGCTCTCAAAGTCAGCTGGAGAAAACTATTCTTAATTGAACCAAGAATTTCTGGTTTGAAAATTTAAAAACGTTTTGGTTCGAAGCAATGTATTGCTAGGACTACAGTTCAAGATGAAGGCACAATAACATGATTTTTGAAAAAGAAAACACTGAAGTAACAGCCAGCCTCTTTACTTTCTAGAATGGGAAACGGGAGTGTTTCTGATTTTTCCCCCCTTTTCTTCTTTGATTGATACACATTGGTTGTGTGTAGTTCTGGGATACAAAGTAATACTTTTGCCCAGGTGTTCATTGCATAATCGATCACTATTTCTGAGGCTATGCCTGCTGTGTAAGATTGAACCCAGTAGGGGTTGGGGTATTTAGCTCAGTGGTAGAGCGCTTGCCTAGCAAGTGCAAGGCCCTGAGTTCAGTCCCCAGCTCCAGGAAAAAAAAAAAAAAAAGATTGAACCCAGTAAAAAAATAAATAAATAAAAATAAGAATTATTCTGGAGCTGGGCAAAGGGTTCAACTCTTACCATGAAAAAGAGTGTAGACCTGAGTTTGGAATCCTAGAACTCACAAAAAAAAAAAAGCCCCCCAAAGCAACAAGCACTGGGAAATGTCATTGCTGCGGCCAGTCTAGCCAACTAGCAGGGTCCAGATTCAGGGGGAACTTGTCTCCAAGAAACAGACAAACAAACAAATGAGGTGAAAAGCAACTGAGGAAGATACCTGGTGATGATCTTTACACACACACACTCTCTCTCTCTCTCTCTCTTTTTCTCTCTCTCTCTTTCTCTCTCTCTCTCTCTCTCTCTCTCTCACCCACATGTGCATGTGCACACACCTACACACATATAAAACTTTTTACAGTAAGTTTTGAAATCTCTATTTAAATTCAGTTGCTTTTCTACAGGCCCTGTGTTCTAAATGGTCTAAATATCTACTTCTGCCACTAGAATGCTAACAGTCCAATGAAGGCTTAAGGTTGGTTTTTTTTTTTAAGAAAGGCTCCTAAGACAGAAATACAAATACAGTTGTGAATGTAGCAGGTACAACTTCAGAGTACAGACTAAAGGAGTTCGTTTTCATCTCAAAAACCTCAAATTTCTTTCTTTCTTTCTTTTTTTTTTTTTTTTTTTTACGTTTTAAAAATTGTTCTCTGTAATTAGATGTCTGTCTGGAATGAGCAAGATTTGTAAAAGTCCTTGGCCGGATAAATTTACTTCAGAAACAGTTTCTGATGGTTGAAAACAAAACAGAAATGGTTTTCCAAACAAAGAACAATTTATAAGTGGCCACTAAGGACACAAGGCTGGAATAGGTAGTCAGCCTAGAAGGTTAGCCCCTCCTCCATGACAATCCTACTGGTCACCCTCCACCCTGACCACACCCAGACCCCACCCCGGCTCACAGATTCCCTCCGGTGTCCCTGAGACTTGTTCATTGTTTGGCTCTCTGTATGTCTTCCCGTGGCTTGTTCTCCCCTTAACCTTCGAGTGTGCCCTCTTTTTCAGACATTAACACTCTCTCCCCGTTTCTACACTTTCTTTTTAAAAGATGTGAAAGTAAACAGCACCTCTACGGCACCAAATAATACATCGTCCCTTTTATGTTTCTCTGCTGACCCACACAGCCAGGAAGCCAACACTCTAAAACTCTGTTCTTAACACAGATCTACGCATTCTAACACTGAAATCGAATGGTTTGTGTTTTTCCTCAAAAATGGTTTGCACTTACTTACATACATCCACAACCATTTCTAGGGTCTTCGCTGTCTCCCGGTGAGAAGGATTCAATAATGCTGTCCTGTGAGGTTTCCAAAATTTTGTAGATTCCTTTCCGCTTAACGGAAAAACCTTTCGCAACATTTCTTTCAAAGAATAAGTGTTGCCTGTCGATGAGGTGATTTTTGTTTCCCGGTTGCTTATGATTTTCTCTGTGTCCTATTAAACTCGAAGATCAGTTTCGTGAATAGTGATCAGTATGGGAGGTTCTTGGCTCTGCTCCATCTCCTGTTCCCAAAGCTAGCTGCAAGGGAAGACTTCTAACTTACTGTGTTCTCTAGCCTTTGTTTCTTTTCTAAGAAAGCTGGCTAAGTAATTGTATTCTTCGACCCTTAGACTGCTTTCTAACATGTACATGTGACTGTTAGAAACTCGAATTTCTCTTTATTAATTTGGTCTGTGTTCATAAATATAGTCATTTAAATGCTCTTTATTGATACTGATCTTGGCCTGGTATTTTATGAACCCACTGTTGGTTGTTAGTATCTTTTTTTTTTTTTTAAAGTTTCTTTTCTTTTTTATTTAATGTATGTAAGTACACTGTTGCTGTCTTCAGACACACCAGAAGAGGGCATCAGCTCTCATTACAGTTGGCTGTGAGCCACCATGGGGTTGCTGGGATTTGAACTCAGGACCTCTGGAAGAGCAGTCAGTGCTCTCAACCGCTGAGCCATCTCTCCAGCCCTGTTAGTGTCTTTTTAGGATTTTGGTTCAATATTTTGCACCATAGATTTTGATCGAATTTTTTTCCAACTTCTACATTCTCTCCACCTTCCTACACACCCAAATCCATGTTCTTCCTCTCTCAGAAAGAAAAAAAAATCAAAACAGAGAAAAAAAGAGGGAAAATCAACGAGACCAAATAAAGTACCAAAACAAAACAAAAATTAAAAAAAATTAAAAAACAAAGTACCAAAACAAAACAAAAATTTAAAAAAAAATTTTAAAAATGAAAAAGAAAAAAAGTAGTATGATTTGTGTTGGTCAAGTTCTCCTGAGTCTGTGGTCTGACCTGGGTGTTGTCTAACACTGGAGTAGGGTTAATATAACCACTGACAGTCCTTTGGAGAAAATGGATTTCCCCTTTCCCAGGTGGTTTCAATTGCAAATAGCTTTTTTAGAGGGGGCACTTTGTGTTTACTTCCCCTGCTCAGGGCTGGGATTTCACGTGGTTGGAGCCTGTGCAGGTCTTGTGTGTGTTGTCCCAGGCTCTGTGAGTTCATATGGGTCTGAGTCCTGTCGTATTCTACATCTGGAAGATGCAGTTTCCCTGGCATCCTCTACCACTTCTGGCTCTTAGAATCTTTGTGCCCTGAGCCTGGAGAGGAGGGGGGTTTGAATAAAGACACCCCAGGTAGGGCTGAGTTCTCAGAATACAGTTGTGGATCTCTGTGTCAGTTACCATCTACTACAAGAGGAAGCTTCTCTGATGAGGGCTGAGCAGTGTTCTGGAGTATGGATATATCAATATATCACCAGGATTCATTTCGTTGCTGTGTTTTTTTAACAGAATAATAGTAGTAGGTTTTCCTCTAGGTCCATGGCCTGTCTAATCTCAGACTCTTGGCCACTTCAGCAACATCAGGTAAGGGTTCTGTCTCATGGAGTGAGCTTTAAACCCAACCAAAATACAGTTAGTTACTCACATGGTTATTATAACCCTGAACACGAGACACTGAGATCATTAAACCCTGGCTCCCAAAATGAAATTATCTACAAGAGCATCGTTTACCCTTTGTTTTGTTGATTGATAAAAATAGTTTTTTTGAATCAGCTCAGAACACTCTTCCATGTAAAGGAATAAAGTAGTTAAGGTTCTTTTACCCATAAACCTAGAAATCTAGTGTTTCCTGTATCTCTTTGCCAGGTGAGACTCCATGGGCAAAATGGTATACTGGAGTGAAATCTTGAAGAAACATTTTGAAAGGAAACATCTGGAACCTGTGAAAAATAAAATCCCAGCAACCCTCAGTTACTTCTAAATGCCGAGTAGGCACGGCTGCAACCGAAGGCTGGTTTTCTGACACATGCGCAATGGGTTGTGAACCAGAGGAACACAGTGGAATATTCCTCCGTGGACAGTTTATCATCCAGACTGGGAGGAAGAAGAGAGCGAAGCTCCCCCAGTTACTCGGTATTGAAAGTATCAAGCATCCCAAGTGGGGCTTGCCTATGCTCCACTGTGACCGGCGCGCTGTCCTGTGCCACCTACAAACTTGGAGGCTTCACCGTGGTAAATGTTTGCGATAAGCTTTGTTTTATTAAGTGCTCATTATTGTTAGAAAATAAAACGCCTTTTTCATCCCAGATTGATTTCTTGTTATTTGTGTCTCCAAAGTTTAAGGATGCTTAGCACAAAAGTAAGTCTGTGCTTTCCCCCTGGCTCTCGGTGAACTTTGGTATTAATGGTGTTTTCGGAAAGACTGGCAAAACGTGTAAGGGAATGGTTTGTTAAAGTCTCATTTTCATTTTTGCTCAAAGAAAGAGAAAATTGAAATAAACTATTCCGTTTGATTTTTGCATAGCCCCGATTCTTTAAATTGTAAAGTCTCACTTTTAAGTCAGATTTATTCTTAGCCCTCCATGATGCAAATTAAAATGGACATTATGGAAAGTTATTAAATATCAAAACCTATTCCTTTTTTATTTTATGCAGGAAAAAATTTAATAGAATTTATTTTAAAAGCTATTTGAAGTGAACCATGATGCTTCTCCTGTCTCATATTTTCGTGACTGTATATGGTACAAGTAAAATCATATTGAGACTCACGGCTCCGTCTTCTAACTCCGCTGGGCTCACAGATCTTTCTGACGAAAAAGGTCAATCCTTGCTACCACAAATACTTTTTGTTCTTAGTGAAAACATGAACTACTGTGTCTGATTAGAAAACGACTTTATGGTCACCATAAGCATATGCACACATCTGGGTATGCCAAACACTGCCTCCCACACAATTAAAATCCCTGCACTTTTCAGAATCAACCTATCAGCATTCCCCCGCATTATTCCTATGGGTACCATACTCTTTCAAGCCTCAGCAACGGGCTCAGATAAATGTGTAGATTACAAGGTCGAACGTAATTCAAAAATAAATAAAGTTGTGAAGAATAACAGATGAGAGAGATACAATGATTGAGACAATGTAAAAGCAGAAGTGAGTTTACGACAGGTATGCTGAATTCCCCTTCTGTGGGTGCTGTTTATGCCACCAAGCTCAGGAGACAAATGCAGGTGTGTCTCCTGACGGCCATCTTTCACTCTCTGTGGTTTCTTAAGAGCCATGAACAGGTTGTCCCTGTCGGCAGTCAGGTAACCAGCTCAGCTCTAGCCGCCTCAGCCTTCCCTTCCCTCGCCCATGCCCTGCCCTGGGGTGGGGGGGTGGGGAGGGTGAGGAAGGTGCGTGTTCTCTGCTTATGCATCTCTCACTAACAGGGCAGATTGCTAGTTCTGGCTGCATTTCTGACTTACTCTTCCCAAACTCTAATCACTTCAATCCCCCCCCCCCCCAAAATCTCAAACGGCCCCTTCTTGTAGCACATACACACGGTCCTCAAATCAAAGTGTGCAACAAGCCAGCATGGCTTACTAGCTCCGCGGTTAGCTTTTCTGTTCACCCTTCCAGACCTTCCCACCTAAACCAAAGGACATACCAAATCATCTATTTCTTTTTCAAACTGACTTTCCAATCACATGTAATTTGTCTCATTTCTGTATCTCTCTCCACCACACACACACACAGACAGAATCCCTTAGCGCCTGGTTCCACTCAAAGCAGCAGAAAGGAGCTGCTGAAGGGGGAAATGAGAAAGATCTCGAATCCAATTAACTTTTGCCTTCATTGGTGTGGAACGCCCGGACGACTCGCTGATTTTTTTTAATAAATGGGGATGAAAATCTCATAAATTAATCAGGGTTTCCAAGGGAAGTGATGAACCAAAACCCAGATGTTCACCTAATTAACAAATTAATCTTTAAAAACTAGCTGAAAGTTCTTTCCTTATTACTAAACACAATCTTGCTGGATTTTAGCTCTCTGTTACCACTGGTTGTTCGGAAACGAACCCTGTGCTTGTTGCTCATAATTCTCAAACAGCGTTTATCTTGCGGGTGGATTGCAGGCAAAAACTAGAAATGCGTAAAATGCCGTTTTCCTCGGTCTTCCGTTTGTAATTTCGCATGAATAAGGCAGTTTCAAGAAATATGGCACTGCCTCAGAAAACAAGTCTGCATGAAGCTTCTTCCCAGGAGACGGTATCCTTCAAACGCTCTATTATGACAGGAGAACTGGAGTGCCAGCCCAGCAAACACTGGGCAGGTGGGTGGCAAATCTTACTGAGGTTCTCACCAAGTTTGCATTTATATTCAGGAAGTGGTTGTTCTTTGCGTCCACACTGTTGTATATGATCATATTTATTCATGTTGTTATTTTTATCCACCTACGTAGTTCACATCCAAACATGCACAGATGTGTTTTACTTTCACAAGACAATAGGAAAACAAAGTGTTTCTTTCTCCATTGACACAGATTAAATGTGGATATAAATCTGCTCCTGGCCTTTCTTCTCATTTCATAGGCACACTATGTATGGTGACTACAAAGTTAGCACTGATTTCCATTCTTTTATTATTTTATTTTTATTTATTTTATTTATTCTTTTCTTCTCCCTCTGCCCCATTTCTTCTTCTTTTAGCCCACTGCTGAAAATAAAATCCAGGACCTTGTACCTGCCAAGGGAGTTCTCTGCCACTCAACCATACCCTCTGCCCCTTAACCTTGACATCTATAAGCGTAAGCACATTGCATACATAATTTCCTCGATCTTCCTAGAGAGCACACAAGGAACTTGGGACTAAAACAAGTGCGCTCGCTTTACAGGGAGAGAAGCTGAGACTGCAGGGCTTCAGCTGTTCCCCTAATGACAATGAGTGACTGAGCCGAGATCTTGTAACTTGCTATCTGGCTCCAAGCTTGGGGGCAACCATCCATTTCAGGGCCCTACATGATTCTCTGAACGAGGCATTCAGACGCAGAGCACAGAGCCATGTATCTTGTCAGCCTCTCCCTGAGAACTGTATTAGCTTCAAATCCAATTGGCTTTCCCCAAAACAGTTTCTTTACTTCTTTACTGGTTTATGTCTAAGAACTTTCACATTCCAATATATTCCCGGGAAAGATGACAGCCCAGGGGTTTTCACTCGACAGAGGGTAACATAATTTCCACGCCTGAGAAAATCCCCAGCAGAATAGTACCTTGGATTTAGGAAGATGCCCTCCTTAAATCTAACATAAACAACTGGCACAGGAACTAAAGCTTGACCTTCCGACAGTCCCCTGTGGCCTCTTTGTGCCACATACATCTTAGAGCTTACACCGTAAGTATCTTTTGAACTTGGTTAAGTTGAATGGCATCTCTCTGTATGTTTAATACAAATTTCATCTGTAGGAGACAAATAAATTACCTTGTTTCCAATAACCAAGTTTCTTTGACTCCCCGGGGTCACTTAATAACTCCAGAGCTATTTGGTTTGGTTTGGTTTTTTTTTTTTTTCTTCTTACCGTTCTCCAAACTCCTATTCAAGTTGTTTGTTCTTTAAGTAGAGTCTTGAACATGTGAACATGTGATTGTACCTCTATACGTTGTTTTCACTACTTACAAAATGTTTGCTATTTTGTAAGTGACAGATGGTGTCACCAGGCATTTTACAGATAGTAAAACTGAGACAGAATACTCTGGGCCTCTGGTTTGCTCTCAAAACATGTAGAAGATAAATGAAAAAGGTCTCTTCCTCGTCTTAATTTATCCCACTATGCTGGGGTTGTGATCCATTGCTATGGTGCCTACAGTATGCACAAAACCCTGCACCACACCAGCAGGGACAGTAGTTTTGCTCACAGTGAACCCTTTTTGCAGATGGCTTCAAGCTAACCAGGTTCTTTCTTGTACTCTTATTACACATGAAGTCCTTGTCACCCTACTGTGGTTATACTGTGGGTCAATTATATAGAGGTCGTTACAACGCTGTGCGTGAGATACGGCTGTAGAAGTATGTGAGAATGTCAAGGCACTCCAGGAGGATGTCTCACAGCATATATGCTGTCACAGTTCAAGAGTTTATCAGCTTTTGAACATATGACATGGAGCGCTGTTGTAATGCATGAAGAGAAAGCATGGCAGGCAGACAGGCAATGCAAGGAACACGTAGAGAGGAAATTTACGTTGCTACTCTTCTGTTACCTCTCTTCCATGTACCAAAAGACAGAGAAGGATCAGATATGATGTACTCTTTATCTTCTAAGGACTTATAATCAATCAGAGGGCAAGACACAGGGTGTTTGATAGTAATGTTAGCAGCACATAGCACACAGGACGACAAACTCACTATGAAGGGACAGCACAGAGAACACCACGGAGGCTTTGATGAGTGCGTCCAATGGAATCCAGGGGATTCAAACAGATTCCTATGGAGAGCTGAGCTGCACCTACAAAGACAAAGAATTAGCCAGGCGAGGACATGTGAGGGGAGCATTTGAGGAAGAGAGGACAACTTGGGCAAAGTCTCGGTGGCAAGTAGCATCATGGTCCACCTGAGTAACTGTCAATAATGCCATAGTGATGTAGAGCAAGGCACAGTTAAGGCAAGGACCGATAAAAGGAAGAGTTAGCGTCCCGTAATTTCCCACAAAACTCGTTACAGTGGCACTGACATTCTCAGCCCTTCCCTACAGTGTTTTCTTGACTAGACCAGCAACTAGCGGCAAAGGTATGGGACTAATTTGCTTAAAATAATACTCAGAATTTCTTCCTTACAATTCAAGAGACAACCAACATCCCCCTAAGTCCACGACCATGGCCGGGGAGGGAGAGTAATAGATAAAACTGAGGGCTCTATGGGAACCAGGAAAGGGAATAAGCAGATGTCCGCGATGAGGTAGAAGCCAAGTCACAGGGAAACAAGGATGCATCCCGGAAAGACAAACTACAGAAATCAAAGTGAATGATTTAAAGTTATGTGAGCAAGAGAGAAGTTTGGTGTTTCCTGAGAGGCTCTGCCAGATCCTGACCAATACAGATGCAGATGATCAAAGCCAACCATCGGACTGCTTACAGGGGAAGGGCTGAAGGAGCTGAAGGGACCTTATCAGGCATCAGTGGGAGGCCCTTGATCCTGTGAATGCTTGATGCCCCAGTGTAGAGGAATGCTAGGGCGGTGAGGTGGGAGTGGGTGGGCAGGTGGGGGAGCACCCTCATAGAAGCTGGGTAAGGGGAAGATGGGATAGGGGTTTGCAGAGGGGAAACCGGGAAAGGGGATAACATTTGAAATGCAAATAAATAAAATATCCAATTTAAAAATAAATAAATGTATTTATTTATTTATTAAAAAGAGAGAGAAACTTGAATTGAGATCAGGGAGGGGTACAGAATTTGACACTGAGTAGCCAAAAGTACTTAAAAGAAGAAAGTGTCCTTGTGTATGCCAGACCCCGATAAAGTTCCTTGTTTGTCCTGGCTTCCCAAGGCCATTTTCTCAGATAATTCTTGGTTAATGTAATTTTATTAGTCTAGTCCATCCATGTACACTACATAGTTACTTTTGTTTTGACCATCATCCAGATTGAGAGACATAAACAATTCAAAATATTGACTCTTGGTTTCAAACCAACCCATGGATAACAGAGGCTGACCTTCCAGGCAACCACACTGGATGCTAACAAACACGTTTGCTTGATCCCCGATCTATCAAACAACCTCTGGCCTTAACCTAGTTTCCCACACTGTGGAGGAAGTTGCCTATCCTCGTTCTGCTGTTCTGACACAGATACTTAAAGCACCAGAAGTATTCCAATTCGAACGGTAAATTGTATCGTGACCATACATGGAAGGCTCTCTTTTATTTCCTTTCGCACCTGGGAAAAACCCTTGTTTATTCTTTAAGACTACCCACGGTCACCTTAGCAGAGCTGCTTCTCCAGAAATGTCCGAGGCTGTATCATAATACAGCAACCACAAGGCTTCCTTGGAGTCTTAACCGCATGTCTATTTCCCCATACTTTGCAAAATATAGAGCTATTTTAAAATAATAAATCAGTTACGAGGTTACAAACCTATTAATTGTTGTATCCCCATAAATAGCCATGCAAAATCAAACACTTTTTGATGGCTATTTCTTGGACATCTAATTTGAGTGGGAGGAACAAATATGCTCTGTGACTCCTTAAAGTACCATTGTCTGTGACGATATTTGTTTTCTAAAAGTATCAGTATCTTCTCTACATGGCCCAAATCTACTATGCAAACTATAACCTCTGCTTCAATAGCTGAACCAGGAACTGGATGTAAAAGGTTTGCTTTCTCACTGGAGGGCTATCATAGGCCCTACCGGGGCCCCTCTCCATCCCTGGGCAGTGCCAATTACTGAAAACACCATCAAATCATTACACATGAATAAGCACTGCCAGATATCCATTAGTAAACACAATATTCAAAGTTCTCCCCCAAATGTTCTCATTCTATAATGTTTAAAGAAAGGAAATAAGAGACCAGAGCAAACTGGAATCAAGCCTCCATCTAAATAAAATCTAAGAAACTCCAGCTATTAAAAGGTAAGAGGCAGGGCTGGAGAGATGGCTCAGTGGTTGGGAGCGCCGACTGCTCTTCCAGAGGTCCTGAGTTCGATTCCCAGCAACCACATGGTGGCTCACAACCATCTGTAATGGGATCTGATGCCCTCTTCTGCTGTGTCTGAAGATGGCTACAGTGTACTCATATACAAAATAAATAAATCTTAAAAAAAAAAGGTAAGAGGCAAATTTAAATATAACAATGTAGGTTAAAAACAAGGCTGTGGATCAGTTTTATGTTAGGAGTCCATGGGTGAATTAAAGCATATTTCTATACATAGAAAATATTTCATAAACCACTTCTAGGAAGAATAAAGGAACAGCAGGAGGAAGAATACTTTTTTCAATCTTATTTCACAGAAAACTGTGCTGACATTTAACACTCTAGGGTGGAGAGGAAAGGGACTCGTAAGTCCCCACCCCTAACTGTGATGCTGTTGGCAGCTGATGAGTGCTAAGGGAAAGTCAGTTTTCTCAAAACGGTTATAGCCTGTTGCCCACTCTCCAGTGGATGGTGCTATTACACCCCTGCTCCAGTAGATGGTGCCATACATCCACGAACACACGGACAGCAGGAATTGTACACAGTAGCTCTAAAGGGGGGATTGGGAGAGAGAAGTGATGGGAGGGATGGAGAAGTCATGAAACTGGGAGGGGGATATAAAAGGGGAGTCTGGGAGGAGTTGGAGGTGGGGAAAGTGAATATTATCTAAATACATTGTATTCCTATATGAAATCTCCAAAGAACAAGTAAAAATTTAAAGCACATTGTCATGAATACATATAATAAATGTAAAATGAATATTTGGCGTTATAAAGCACTCATCTCCTGAGTGGGCATACTTCCTGCCTTCCTCTTCATCCATACTTTTTTGTTGTCTCTACGTTTCTCTTATCTCTCTCCTTCTTATATTCCCTTTTTCCTGGTTTCATTTCTCAGTTACATGTGTTTTCTTTTCCTTTGTCTGTGCTCTAAGCTGAATCTCTGAGAGGTTAAAATCTAAGAGTGTAAGCAAGCAGGTGACGTTTGTGTTGATTGGTGACTCAGGATCGGGCACAGGGATCCTCAAATAAAGGGTTCTGAGCTGTGTGGCCAGGAAGACTCAGTGTGGATTATAGCGTTCCTATCAAAGCTCTCACATGGAAACATGAATATTCTTTCTTCACCAATGTGTATGTAGTTGGTTTTAATGCTATCTGTCCCACTGGGCTGTAGAAAGAAAAAAGTGAAACTTGAGATAAAGAAGCTCCCATCTGGAGAGCTAGGTTTTGAGTGACTGTGGCCACTGTATGTTTTTTCAAAGGGGTTTGTGAAGAGCCGTCTGTCCTATAACTTAAAATTGCACTGAACTGACTTGAGCTACGTTGATTGGGAACACAAAATAAAAGGACTCTTCATGAATATTTTTAGTTGACTTATTGTTGTAATTTGGTGTGAAATGCTAACCAAACTCAGGCAGGTGTGAAAGTACCTTCCCTTTTCCCTTTATAATGGTTTGTAGAATTACCTCTGTTTTATAAATGAACGACTGAGGTTCGTAGGGGTCAGGGGACTTAGACAATCATAAGGTGTCCTCAACGAGTAAACCAATATATATGCCACTCTGAACTCCAGAAAAGGATGTTTCATGGGGTTATAGTTGAAACCTCTAAAGCAGGAAGTTTACTGACAATGGTCCCCAAAGGGTCACAGCTGTAGATTCCTATCAAGTGTTAATTTGTCTGAGATCCAGAGGATTTCTGTGGTATAAAAGGGGGCAAAAGTGAAGTTTTTTTCCCCCAGAATTATGCTTTTGTGAAAAAGAGGATCACTCTGCTGGCACATATTTAATTTTGTACACACCTATGGATTTGGTCATTTGTATAAACACACACACACACACACACACACACACACACACACTTGTTTTCTGTGTTCACACAATGTTTCCATGGCTGTGAAGCAGATCAGATGGGTTTTTCTGCAAACAAAGGTGAGGTGGTGGTCTTTACATTTCTAGAATTGAACAGGCAGAATTGCAGCTGCCTCTAATACTTCATTGCTGCAAGAATATTGACAAAGGAGATTTATTGATGTTTGAAGGCCCAGAAGAAGTGTGGGTGTGGTGTGGTGTGGTGTGTTGTGGTGTGGTATGTGTCTGTGTGTAAGCTAGTGTAAACTAGTTTTAATTTGCAGACCCAACTCTTCTGGCCTCTGCATCTAAAAACAACACCAACACCAACAAAAAAAATTCTTGGAGGTGGCAGGTTTTCAGGATTAACATTTTATGAACTTTTCAGTAATTTTTGAGAAATTCATGACTTAATACTGTGTTTACATCATTCTTACCCCTTTTCACCCTTTCTAATTTCTCCTGGTTGCCCTACTTCATTTTAAATTCATTTATTTTCCTTGTTATTACTAACATTGAAAAAAAAACCTACTGAGTCCATTTAATGATGTTTGTGTGTGCATGTGCTGATGGCTGATCATTTAGGATTGGATGACCTATTAGGAAGCTCTTCCCGAGAGAAAAAGGATTCTCCCTCTCTCTGCACCTCTGAAGCCCTTGATTATCCATAGGCCTTCATCTAAGGGTAACAGCCTTACGAGGTTTTCCCTATCCACACTGGCATGTCAGCTGGTGTTACCATTATGCAGGTCTATTTTAGGCAAACCGAAATTTTATGCCTATCACCTTTCTATCATCTGTATCTAGCAATAGGCATCTGGGTCCTTTGACTCTAACCATCTTCTCCAACTTCTCTGTGCCTAGGGTGTAGGGGTTGCATAGACGATGTACTAACTGGGGTTAGGCACCCATTTTTTTAAAAGCACCAACTTGAATGTTCACAATGCTTCTCCCTGATTCCTGTCTCCCGACTATAAACAAAGATGAACTAAAAACAGTTTTCTACAGTCAAGTTAAAAATAGAACTGGTAGATTCAACTATCCCATGACAGGATAACATATCCAAAGTGAAGGTATAATTACACGACATGGTTGTTTGTTCTCCGGTGCTCAATGCAACTCCAGTCATGACACCCAAGATACAAAATCTAAATCAACAGAGACACCAAGTCACCAGGATACAGAGAAACATGAACAGCAATTTCTCAACTCTCCAACACTTAGTGTGACTAAGAGTTTACTGCTAGTAAATTACAACAATTTTATATATATATATATATATATATATTTTTTTTATTAACTTGAGTATTTCTTATATACATTTCGAGTGTTATTCCCTTTCCCAGTTTCCGGGCAAACATCCCCCTCCCCCCTCCCCTTCCTTATGGGTGTTCCCCTCCCAACCCTCCCCCCATTGCCGCCCTCCCCCCATAGACTAGTTCACTGGGGGTTCAGTCTTAGCAGGACCAGGGCTTCCCCTTCCACTGGTGCTCTTACTAGGATATTCATTGCTACCTATGGGGTCAGAGTCCAGGGTCAGTCCATGTATAGTCTTTAGGTACTGGCTTAGTCCCTGGATGCTCTGGTTGCTTGGCATTGTTGTACTTTTGGGGTCTCGAGCCCCTTCAAGCTCTTCCAGTTCTTTCTCTGATTCCTTCAACAGGGGACCTATTCTCAGTTCAGTGGTTTGCTGCTGGCATTCGCCTCTGTATTTGCTGTATTCTGGCTGTGTCTCTCAGGAGCGATCTACATCCCGCTCCTGTCCGTCTGCACTTCTTTAGTTCATCCATCTTGTCTAATTGGGTGGCTGTATATGTATGGGCCACATGTGGGGCAGGCTCTGAATGGGTGTTCCTTCAGTCTCTGTTTTAATCTTTGCCTCTCCCTTCCCTGCCAAGGGTATTCTTTTTCCTCATTTAAAGAAGGAGTGAAGCATTCACATTTTGATCATCCGTCTTGAGTTTCGTTTGTTCTAGGGATCTAGGGTAATTCAAGCATTTGGGCTAATAGCCACTTATCAATGAGTGCATACCATGTGTGTCTTTCTGTGATTGGGTTAGCTCACTCAGGATGATATTTTCCAGTTCCAACCATTTGCCTACGAATTTCATAAACTCGTTGTTTTTGATAGCTGAGTAATATTCCATTGTGTAGATGTACCACATTTTCTGTATCCATTCCTCTGTTGAAGGGCATCTGGGTTCTTTCCATTTTCTGGCTATTATAAATAAGGCTGCGATGAACATAGTGGAGCACGTGTCTCTTTTATATGTTGAGGCATCTTTTGGGTATATGCCCAAGAGAGGTATAGCTGGATCCTCAGGCAGTTCAATGTCCAATTTTCTGAGGAACCTCCAGACTGATTTCCAGAATGGTTTTACCAGTCTGCAATCCCACCAACAATGGAGGAGTGTTCCTCTTTCTCCACATCCTCGCCAGCATCTGCTGTCACCTGAGTTTTTGATCTTAGCCATTCTCACTGGTGTGAGGTGAAATCTCAGGGTTGTTTTGATTTGCATTTCCCTTATGAATAAAGATGTTGAACATTTGTTTAGGTGTTTCTCAGCCATTCGGCATTCCTCAGTTCTGAATTCTTTGTTTAGCTCTGAACCCCATTTTTTTACCTTTATTAACTTGAGTATTTCCTATTTACATTTCGGTTGTTATTCCTCTTCCTGGTTTCTGGGCCACATCCCCCAACTCCTCCCCCTCCCCTTTTATATGGGCTTCCCCACCCCATCCTTCCCCCAACAATCACGTTCACTGGGGGTTCAGCCTTGGCAGGACCAAGGGCTTCCCCTTCCACTGGTGCTCTTACTAGGCTATTCATTGCTACCTATGAGGTTGGAGCACAGGCTCAGTCCATGTATAGTAGTTGGATAGTGGCTTAGTCCCTGGAAGCTCTGGTTGGTTGGCATTGCTGTTCATATGGGGTCTCAAGCCTCTTCAAGCTCTTTCAGGCCTCTCTCGGAACCTTCAACGTGAACCCTATTTTTTAATAGGGTTATTTATCTCCCTGTGGTCTAACTTCTTGTGTTCTTTGTATATTTTGGATAAAAGCCCTCTATCAGTTGTAGGATTGGTAAAGATCTTTTCCCAATCTGTTGGTTGCCATTTTGTCCTAACAACAGTGTCCTTTGCCTTATAGAAGCTTTGCAGTTTTATGAAATACCATTTGTCGATTCTTGATCATAGAGCATGAGCCATTGGTGTTTTGTTCAGGAAATTTTCTCCAGTGCCCACGTGTTCGAGATGCTTCCCCAGGTTTTCTTCTATTAGTTTGAGTGTATCTGGTTTGATGTGGAGGTCCTTGATCCACTTGGACTTAAGCTTTGTACAGGGTGATAAGAATGGATCCATCTGCATTCTTCTACATGTTGACCTCCAGTTGAACCAGCACCATTTGCTGAAAATGCTATCTTTCTTCCATTGGTTGGTTTTGGCTCCTTTGTCAAAAATCAAGTGACCATAGGTGTGTGGGTCATTTCTGGGTCTTTAATTCTATTCCACTGGTCTATATGTACCAATACCATGCAGTTTTTTTTTTTTTTATCACTATTGCTCTGTAATACTGCTTGAGTTCAGGGATAGTGATTCCCCCTGAAGTCCTTTTATTGTTGAGGATAGCTTTAGCTATCCTGGGTTTCTTGTTATTCCAGATGAATTTGCAAATTGTTCTGTCTAACTCTTTGAAGAATTGGATTGGTATTTTGATGGGGATTGCATTGAATCTGTAGATTGCTTTTGGTAAAATGGCCATTTTTACTAAATTAATCCTGCCAATCCATGAGCATGGGAGATCTTTCCATCTTCTGAGGTCTTCTTCAATTTCTTTCCTCAGTGTCTTGAAGTTCTTATTGTACAGATGTTTTACTTGCTTGGTTAAAGTCACACCGAGGTACTTTATATTATTTGGGTCTATTACGAAGGGTGTCGTTTCCCTAATTTCTTTCTCGGCTTGTTTCTCTTTTGTATAGAGGAAGGCAACTGATTTATTTGAGTTAATTTTATACCCAGCCACTTTGCTGAAGTTGTTTATCAGCTTTAGTAGTTCTCTGGTGGAACTTTTGGGATCACTTAAATATACTATCATTTCATCTGCAAATAGTGATATTTTGACCTCTTCTTTTCCGATCTGTATCCCCTTGATCTCCTTTTGTTGTCTGATTGCTCTGGCTAGAACTTCAAGAACTATCTTGAATAAGTAGGGAGAGAGTGGGCAGCCTTGTCTAGTCCCTGATTTTAGTGGGATTGCTTCAAGTTTCTCTCCATTTAGTTTAATGTTAGCAACTGGTTTGCTGTATATGGCTTTTACTATGTTTAGGTATGGGCCTTGAATTCCTATTCTTTCCAGGACTTTTATCATGAAGGGGTGTTGAATTTTGTCAAATGCTTTCTCAGCATCTAATGAAATGATCATGTGGTTTTGTTCTTTCAGTTTGTTTATGTAATGGATCACGTTGATGGTTTTCCGTATATTAAACCATCCCTGCATGCCTGGGATGAAGCCTACTTGATCATGGTGGATGATTGTTTTGATGTGCTCTTGAATTCGGTTTGCCAGAATTTTATTGAGTAGTTTTGCGTCGATATTCATAAGGGAAATTGGTCTGAAATTCTCTTTCTTTGTTGTGTCTTTGTGTGGTTTAGGTATAAGAGTAATTGTGGCTTCGTAGAAGGAATTCGGTAGTGCTCCATCTGTTTCAATTTTGTGGAATAGTTTGGATAATATTGGTATGAGGTCTTCTATGAAGGTTTGATAGAATTCTGCACTAAACCCGTCTGGACCTGGGCTCTTTTTGGTTGGGAGACCTTTAATGACTGCTTCTATTTCCTTAGGAGTTATGGGGTTGTTTAACTGGTTTATCTGTTCCTGATTTAACTTCGATACCTGGTATCTGTCTAGGAAATTGTCCATTTCCTGAAGATTTTCAAATTTTGTTGAATATAGGTTTTTATAGTAAGATCTGATGATTTTTTTGAATTTCCTCTGAATCTGTAGTTATGTCTCCCTTTTCATTTCTGATTTTGTTAATTTGGACGCACTCTCTGTGTCCTCTCGTTAGTCTGGCTAAGGGTTTATCTATCTTGTTGATTTTCTCAAAGAACCAACTTTTGGTTCTGTTGATTCTTTCTATGGTCCTTTTTGTTTCTACTTGGTTGATTTCAGCTCTGAGTTTCATTATTTCCTGCCTTCTACTCCTCCTGGGTGTATTTGCTTCTTTTTGTTCTAGAGCTTTTAGGTGTGCTGTCAAGCTGCTGACATATGCTCTTTCCTGTTTCTTTCTGCAGGCACTCAGCGCTATGAGTTTTCCTCTTAGCACAGCTTTCATTGTGTCCCATAAGTTTGGGTATGTTGTACCTTCATTTTCATTAAATTCTAAAAAGTTTTTAATTTCTTTCTTTATTTCTTCCTTGACCAGGTTATCATTGAGTAGAGCATTGTTCAATTTCCAAGTATATGTGGGCATTCTTCCCTTATTGTTATTGAAGACCAGTTTTAGGCCGTGGTGGTCCGATAGCACGCATGGGATTATTTCTATCTTTCTGTACCTGTTGAGGCCCGTTTTTTGACCAATTATATGGTCAATTTTGGAGAAAGTACCATGAGGAGCTGAGAAGAAGGTATATCCTTTTGCTTTAGGATAGAATGTTCTATAAATATCCGTTAAGTCCATTTGGCTCATGACTTCTCTTAGTCTGTCGACATCACTGTTTAATTTCTGTTTCCATGATCTGTCCATTGATGAGAGTGGGGTGTTGAAATCTCCCACTATTATTGTGTGAGGTGCAATGTGTGTTTTGAGCTTTAGTAAGGTTTCCTTTACGTATGTAGGTGCCCTTGTATTTGGGGCATAGATATTTAGGATTGAGAGTTCATCTTGGTGGATTTTTCCTTTGATGAATATGAAGTGTCCTTCCTTATCTTTTTTGATGACTTTTAGTTGGAAATTGATTTTATTTGATATTAGAATGGCTACTCCAGCTTGCTTCTTCTGACCATTTGCTTGGAAAGTTGTTTTCCAGCCTTTCACTCTGAGGTAGTGTCTGTCTTTGTCTCTGAGGTGTGTTTCCTGTAGGCAGCAGAATGCAGGGTCCTCGTTGCGTATCCAGTTTGTTAATCTATGTCTTTTTATTGGGGAGTTGAGGCCATTGATATTGAGAGATATTAAGAAATAGTGATTATTGCTTCCCTTTATATTCATATTTGGATGTGAGGTTATGTTTGTGTGCTTTCATTCTCTTTGTTTTGTTGCCAAGACGATTAGTTTCTTGCTTCTTCTAGGGTATAGCTTGCCTCCTTATGTTGGGCTTTACCATTTATTATCCTTTGTAGTGCTGGATTTGTAGAAAGATATTGTGTAAATTTGGTTTTGTCATGGAATATCTTGGTTTCTCCATCAATGTTAATTGAGAGTTTTGCTGGATACAGTAACCTGAGCTGGCATTTGTGTTCTCTTAGAGTCTGTATGACATCAGTCCAGGATCTTCTGGCCTTCATAGTTTCTGGCGAGAAGTCTGGTGTGATTCTGATAGGTCTCCTTTTATATGTTACTTGACCTTTTTCCCTTACTGCTTTTAATATTCTTTCTTTATTTTGTGCGTTTGGTGTTTTGACAATTATGTGAGGGGAGGTGTTTCTTTTCTGGTCCAATCTATTTGGAGTTCTGTAGGCTTCTTGTATGTCTATGGGTATCTCTTTTTTTAGGTTAGGGAAGTTTTCTTCTATGATTTTGTTGAAGATATTTACTGGTCCTTTGAGCTGGGAGTCTTCACTCTCTTCTATACCTATTATCCTTAGGTTTGACCTTCTCATTGAGTCCTGGATTTCCTGTATGTTTTGTACCAGTAGCTTTTTCCGCTTTACATTATCTTTGACAGTTGAGTCAATGATTTCTATGGAATCTTCTGCTCCTGAGATTCTCTCTTCCATCTCTTGTATTCTGTTGGTGAAGCTTGTATCTACAGCTCCTTGTCTCTTCTTTTGGTTTTCTATATGCAGGGTTGTTTCCATGTGTTCTTTCTTGATTGCTTCTATTTCCATTTTTAATTCCTTCAACTGTTTGATTGTGTTTTCCTGGAATTCTTTCAGGGATTTTTGTGTCTCCTCTCTATGGGCTTCTACTTGTTTATTTATGTTTTCCTGGAATTCTTTCAGGGATTTTTGTGTCTCCTCTCTATGGGCTTCTACTTGTTTATTTATGTTTTCCTGGAATTCTTTCAGGGATTTTTGTGATTCTTTCAGGCATTTTTGCGATTCCTCTCTGTAGGCTTCTACTTGTTCTCTAAGGGAGTTCTTCATGTCTTTCTTGAAGTCCTCCAGCATCATGATCAAATATGATTTTGAAAATAGATCTTGCTTTTCTGGTGTGTTTGGATATTCCATGTTTGTTTTGATGGGAGAATTGGGCTCCGATGGTGCCATGTAGTCTTGGTTTCTGTTGCTTGGGTTCCTGCGCTTGCCTCTCACCATCAGATTATCTCTAGTGTTACTTTGTTCTGCTATTTCTGACAGTGGCTAGACTGTCCTATAAGCCTGTGTGTCAGGAGTGCTGTAGACCTGTTTTCCTTTCTTTCAGTCAGTTATGGGGACAGAGTGTTCTGCTTTCGGGCGTGTAGTTTTTCCTCTCTACAGGTCTTCAGCTGTTCCTGTGGGCCTGTGTCTTGAGTTCACCAGGCAGCTTTCTTGCAGCAGAAAATTTGGTCTTACCTGTGGTCCCGAGGCTCAGGTTCGCTCGTGGGGTGCTGCCCACGGGCTCTCTGCAGCGGCAGCAACCAGGAAGACCTGTGCCGCCCCTTCCGGGAGCTTCAGTGCACCAGGGTTCCAGGTGGTCTTTGGCTTTTTCCTCTGGCGTCTGAGATGTGTGTGCAGGGAGCAGTCTCTTCTGGTTTCCCAGGCTTGTCTGCCTCTCTGAAGGTTTAGCTCTCCCTCCCACGGGATTTGGGTGCAGAGAACTGTTTATCTGGTCTGTTTCTTTCAGGTTCTGGCGGTGTCTCAGGCAGGGGTCCTGCCGCTCCTGGGCCCTCCCCCACGGGAGCCCAGAGGCCTTATACAGTTTCCTCTTGGGCCAGGGATGTGGGCAGGGGTGAGCAGAGTTGGTGGTCTCTTCCGCTCTGCAGCCTCAGGAGTGCCCACCTGACCAGGCGGTTGGGTCTCTCTCTCACCGGGTCTGGGAGCAGAGAGCTGCTGCGGGTATTTTATATTTTATAAAGAAACAAAAGGGCAGAGTTCAAAATTCCCAGTACAGAGAAATTATAAATTTTTTTCTCCATCCTCCCCCCATTACCGCCCTCCCCCCAACAATCACGTTCACTGGGGGTTCAGTCTTGGCAGGACCAAGGGTTTCCCCTTCCACTGGTGCTCTTACTAGGCTATTCATTGCTACCTATGCGGTTGGAGCCCAGGGTCAGTCCATGTATAGTCTTTGGGTAGTGGTTTAGTCCCTGGAAGCTCTGGTTGGTTGGCACTGCTGTTCATATGGGGTCTCAAGCCCCTTCAGCTCTTTCAGTCCTTTCTCTGATTCCTTCAACCAGGGTCCCATATTCAGTTCTGTGGTTTGCTGGTGGCATTCGCCTATGTATTTGCTGTATTCTGACTGTGTTTCTCAGGAGAGATCTACATCCGGTTCCTGTGGGCCTGCACTTCTTTGCTTCATCCATCTTATCTAATTGGGTGGCTGTATATGTATTGGCCACATGTGGGGCAGGCTCTGAATGGGTGTTCCTTCTGCCTCTGTTCTAAACTTTGCCTCCCTATTCCCTGCCAAGGGTATTCTTGTTCCCCTTTTAAAGAAGGAGTGAAGCATTCGCATTTTGATCATCCGTCTTGAGTTTCATGTGTTCTGTGCATCTAGGGTAATTCAAGCATTTGGGCTAATAGCCACATATCAATGAGTGCATACCATGTGTGTTTTTCTGTGATTGGTTTACCTCATTAAGGATGATATTTTCCAGTTCCATTCATTTGCCTATGAATTTCATAAAGTCATTCTTTTTGATAGCTGAGTAGTACTCCATTGTGTAGATGTACCACATTTTCTGTATCCATTCCTCTGTTTAAGGACATCTGGGTTCTTTCCAGCTCCTGGTTATTATAAATAAGGTTGCTATGAACATAGTGGAGCACGTGTCTTTTTATATGTTGGGGCATCTTTTGGGTATATGCCCAAGAGAGATATAGCTGGGTCCTCAGATAGTTTGATGTCCAGTTTTCAGAGAAACCTCCACACTGATTTGCAGAATGGTTGTACCAGTCTGCAATCCCACCAACAATGGAGGAGTGTTCCTCTTTCTCCACATCCTTGCCAGCATTTGCTGTCACCTGAGTTTTTGATCTTAGCCATTCTCACTGGTATGAGGTGAAATCTCAGGGTTGTTTTGATTTGCATTTCCCTTATGAATAAAGATGTTGAACATTTGTTTAGGTGTTTCTCAGCCATTCGGCATTCCTCAGTTCTGAATTCTTTGTTTAGCTCTGAACCCCATTTTTTTACCTTTATTAACTTGAGTATTTCCTATTTACATTTCGGTTGTTATTCCTCTTCCTGGTTTCTGGGCCACATTCCTCAACTCCTCCCCCTCCCCTTTTATATGGGCTTCCCCACCCCATCCTTCCCCCAACAATCACGTTCACTGGGGGTTCAGCCTTGGCAGGACCAAGGGCTTCCCCTTCCACTGGTGCTCTTACTAGGCTATTCATTGCTACCTATGAGGTTGGAGCACAGGCTCAGTCCATGTATAGTAGTTGGATAGTGGCTTAGTCCCTGGAAGCTCTGGTTGGTTGGCATTGCTGTTCATATGGGGTCTCAAGCCTCTTCAAGCTCTTTCAGGCCTCTCTCGGAACCTTCAACGTGAACCCTATTTTTTCATAGGGTTATTTATCTCCCTGTGATCTAACTTCTTGAGTTCTTTGTATATTTTGGATAAAAGCCCTCTATCAGTTGTAGGATTGGTAAAGATCTTTTCCCAATCTGTTGGTTGCCATTTTGTCCTAACAACAGTGTCCTTTGCCTTATAGAAGCTTTGCAGTTTTATGAAATACCATTTGTCGATTCTTGATCATAGAGCATGAGCCATTGGTGTTTTGTTCAGGAAATTTTCTCCAGTGCCCACGTGTTCGAGATGCTTCCCCAGGTTTTCTTCTATTAGTTTGAGTGTATCTGGTTTGATGTGGAGGTCCTTGATCCACTTGGACTTAAGCTTTGTACAGGGTGATAAGAATGGATCCATCTGCATTCTTCTACATGTTGACCTCCAGTTGAACCAGCACCATTTGCTGAAAATGCTATCTTTCTTCCATTGGTTGGTTTTGGCTCCTTTGTCAAAAATCAAGTGACCATAGGTGTGTGGGTCATTTCTGGGTCTTTAATTCTATTCCACTGGTCTATATGTACCAATACCATGCAGTTTTTTTTTTTTTATCACTATTGCTCTGTAATACTGCTTGAGTTCAGGGATAGTGATTCCCCCTGAAGTCCTTTTATTGTTGAGGATAGCTTTAGCTATCCTGGGTTTCTTGTTATTCCAGATGAATTTGCAAATTGTTCTGTCTAACTCTTTGAAGAATTGGATTGGTATTTTGATGGGGATTGCATTGAATCTGTAGATTGCTTTTGGTAAAATGGCCATTTTTACTAAATTAATCCTGCCAATCCATGAGCATGGGAGATCTTTCCATCTTCTGAGGTCTTCTTCAATTTCTTTCCTCAGTGTCTTGAAGTTCTTATTGTACAGATGTTTTACTTGCTTGGTTAAAGTCACACCGAGGTACTTTATATTATTTGGGTCTATTACGAAGGGTGTCGTTTCCCTAATTTCTTTCTCGGCTTGTTTCTCTTTTGTATAGAGGAAGGCAACTGATTTATTTGAGTTAATTTTATACCCAGCCACTTTGCTGAAGTTGTTTATCAGCTTTAGTAGTTCTCTGGTGGAACTTTTGGGATCACTTAAATATACTATCATGTCGTCTGCAAATAGTGATATTTTGACCTCTTCTTTTCCGATCTGTATCCCCTTGATCTCCTTTTGTTGTCTGATTGCTCTGGCTAGAACTTCAAGAACTATCTTGAATAAGTAGGGAGAGAGTGGGCAGCCTTGTCTAGTCCCTGATTTTAGTGGGATTGCTTCAAGTTTCTCTCCATTTAGTTTAATGTTAGCAACTGGTTTGCTGTATATGGCTTTTACTATGTTTAGGTATGGGCCTTGAATTCCTATTCTTTCCAGGACTTTTATCATGAAGGGGTGTTGAATTTTGTCAAATGCTTTCTCAGCATCTAATGAAATGATCATGTGGTTTTGTTCTTTCAGTTTGTTTATGTAATGGATCACGTTGATGGTTTTCCGTATATTAAACCATCCCTGCATGCCTGGGATGAAGCCTACTTGATCATGGTGGATGATTGTTTTGATGTGCTCTTGAATTCGGTTTGCCAGAATTTTATTGAGTAGTTTTGCGTCGATATTCATAAGGGAAATTGGTCTGAAGTTCTCTTTCTTCGTTGTGTCTTTGTGTGGTTTAGGTATAAGAGTAATTGTGGCTTCGTAGAAGGAATTCGGTAGTGCTCCATCTGTTTCAATTTTGTGGAATAGTTTGGATAATATTGGTATGAGGTCTTCTATGAAGGTTTGATAGAATTCTGCACTAAACCCGTCTGGACCTGGGCTCTTTTTGGTTGGGAGACCTTTAATGACTGCTTCTATTTCCTTAGGAGTTATGGGGTTGTTTAACTGGTTTATCTGTTCCTGATTTAACTTCGATACCTGGTATCTGTCTAGGAAATTGTCCATTTCCTGAAGATTTTCAAATTTTGTTGAATATAGGTTTTTATAGTAAGATCTGATGATTTTTTTGAATTTCCTCTGAATCTGTAGTTATGTCTCCCTTTTCATTTCTGATTTTGTTAATTTGGACGCACTCTCTGTGTCCTCTCGTTAGTCTGGCTAAGGGTTTATCTATCTTGTTGATTTTCTCAAAGAACCAACTTTTGGTTCTGTTAATTCTTTCTATGGTCCTTTTTGTTTCTACTTGGTTGATTTCAGCTCTGAGTTTCATTATTTCCTGCCTTCTACTCCTCCTGGGTGTATTTGCTTCTTTTTGTTCTAGAGCTTTTAGGTGTGCTGTCAAGCTGCTGACATATGCTCTTTCCTGTTTCTTTCTGCAGGCACTCAGCGCTATGAGTTTTCCTCTTAGCACAGCTTTCATTGTGTCCCATAAGTTTGGGTATGTTGTATCTTCATTTTCATTAAATTCTAAAAAGTTTTTAATTTCTTTCTTTATTTCTTCCTTGACCAGGTTATCATTGAGTAGAGCATTGTTCAATTTCCACGTATATGTGGGCATTCTTCCCTTATTGTTATTGAAGACCAGTTTTAGGCCGTGGTGGTCCGATAGCACGCATGGGATTATTTCTATCTTTCTGTACCTGTTGAGGCCCGTTTTTTGACCAATTATATGGTCAATTTTGGAGAAAGTACCATGAGGAGCTGAGAAGAAGGTATATCCTTTTGCTTTAGGATAGAATGTTCTATAAATATCCGTTAAGTCCATTTGGCTCATGACTTCTCTTAGTCTGTCGACATCACTGTTTAATTTCTGTTTCCATGATCTGTCCATTGATGAGAGTGGGGTGTTGAAATCTCCCACTATTATTGTGTGAGGTGCAATGTGTGTTTTGAGCTTTAGTAAGGTTTCCTTTACGTATGTAGGTGCCCTTGTATTTGGGGCATAGATATTTAGGATTGAGAGTTCATCTTGGTGGATTTTTCCTTTGATGAATATGAAGTGTCCTTCCTTATCTTTTTTGATGACTTTTAGTTGGAAATTGATTTTATTTGATATTAGAATGGCTACTCCAGCTTGCTTCTTCTGACCATTTGCTTGGAAAGTTGTTTTCCAGCCTTTCACTCTGAGGTAGTGTCTGTCTTTGTCTCTGAGGTGTGTTTCCTGTAGGCAGCAGAATGCAGGGTCCTCGTTGCGTATCCAGTTTGTTAATCTATGTCTTTTTATTGGGGAGTTGAGGCCATTGATATTGAGAGATATTAAGAAATAGTGATTATTGCTTCCCTTTATATTCATATTTGGATGTGAGGTTATGTTTGTGTGCTTTCATTCTCTTTGTTTTGTTGCCAAGACGATTAGTTTCTTGCTTCTTCTAGGGTATAGCTTGCCTCCTTATGTTGGGCTTTACCATTTATTATCCTTTGTAGTGCTGGATTTGTAGAAAGATATTGTGTAAATTTGGTTTTGTCATGGAATATCTTGGTTTCTCCATCAATGTTAATTGAGAGTTTTGCTGGATACAGTAACCTGGGCTGGCATTTGTGTTCTCTTAGAGTCTGTATGACATCAGTCCAGGATCTTCTGGCCTTCATAGTTTCTGGCGAGAAGTCTGGTGTGATTCTGATAGGTCTCCTTTTATATGTTACTTGACCTTTTTCCCTTACTGCTTTTAATATTCTTTCTTTATTTTGTGCGTTTGGTGTTTTGACAATTATGTGAGGGGAGGTGTTTCTTTTCTGGTCCAATCTATTTGGAGTTCTGTAGGCTTCTTGTATGTCTATGGGTATCTCTTTTTTTAGGTTAGGGAAGTTTTCTTCTATGATTTTGTTGAAGATATTTACTGGTCCTTTGAGCTGGGAGTCTTCACTCTCTTCTATACCTATTATCCTTAGGTTTGACCTTCTCATTGAGTCCTGGATTTCCTGTATGTTTTGTACCAGTAGCTTTTTCCGCTTTACATTATCTTTGACAGTTGAGTCAATGATTTCTATGGAATCTTCTGCTCCTGAGATTCTCTCTTCCATCTCTTGTATTCTGTTGGTGAAGCTTGTATCTACAGCTCCTTGTCTCTTCTTTTGGTTTTCTATATGCAGGGTTGTTTCCATGTGTTCTTTCTTGATTGCTTCTATTTCCATTTTTAATTCCTTCAACTGTTTGATTGTGTTTTCCTGGAATTCTTTCAGGGATTTTTGTGTCTCCTCTCTATGGGCTTCTACTTGTTTATTTATGTTTTCCTGGAATTCTTTCAGGGATTTTTGTGTCTCCTCTCTATGGGCTTCTACTTGTTTATTTATGTTTTCCTGGAATTCTTTCAGGGATTTTTGCGATTCTTTCAGGCATTTTTGCGATTCCTCTCTGTAGGCTTCTACTTGTTCTCTAAGGGAGTTCTTCATGTCTTTCTTGAAGTCCTCCAGCATCATGATCAAATATGATTTTGAAAATAGATCTTGCTTTTCTGGTGTGTTTGGATATTCCATGTTTGTTTTGATGGGAGAATTGGGCTCCGATGGTGCCATGTAGTCTTGGTTTCTGTTGCTTGGGTTCCTGCGCTTGCCTCTCACCATCAGATTATCTCTAGTGTTACTTTGTTCTGCTATTTCTGACAGTGGCTAGACTGTCCTATAAGCCTGTGTGTCAGGAGTGCTGTAGACCTGTTTTCCTTTCTTTCAGTCAGTTATGGGGACAGAGTGTTCTGCTTTCGGGCGTGTAGTTT
This sequence comes from Rattus norvegicus, assembly GCF_021556685.1. Classification (NCBI taxonomy): domain Eukaryota; kingdom Metazoa; phylum Chordata; class Mammalia; order Rodentia; family Muridae; genus Rattus; species Rattus norvegicus. Next base: position 32,235,591 of record NC_141537.1, on the reverse strand, counting down.
TTCCTCTCTACAGGTCTTCAGCTGTTCCTGTGGGCCTGTGTCTTGAGTTCACCAGGCAGCTTTCTTGCAGCAGAAAATTTGGTCTTACCTGTGGTCCCGAGGCTCAGGTTCGCTCGTGGGGTGCTGCCCACGGGCTCTCTGCAGCGGCAGCAACCAGGAAGACCTGTGCCGCCCCTTCCGGGAGCTTCAGTGCACCAGGGTTCCAGGTGGTCTTTGGCTTTTTCCTCTGGCGTCTGAGATGTGTGTGCAGGGAGCAGTCTCTTCTGGTTTCCCAGGCTTGTCTGCCTCTCTGAAGGTTTAGCTCTCCCTCCCACGGGATTTGGGTGCAGAGAACTGTTTATCTGGTCTGTTTCTTTCAGGTTCTGGCGGTGTCTCAGGCAGGGGTCCTGCCGCTCCTGGGCCCTCCCCCACGGGAGCCCAGAGGCCTTATACAGTTTCCTCTTGGGCCAGGGATGTGGGCAGGGGTGAGCAGAGTTGGTGGTCTCTTCCGCTCTGCAGCCTCAGGAGTGCCCACCTGACCAGGCGGTTGGGTCTCTCTCTCACCGGGTCTGGGAGCAGAGAGCTGCTGCGGGTATTTTATATTTTATAAAGAAACAAAAGGGCAGAGTTCAAAATTCCCAGTACAGAGAAATTATAAATTTTTTTCTCCATCCTCCCCCCATTACCGCCCTCCCCCCAACAATCACGTTCACTGGGGGTTCAGTCTTGGCAGGACCAAGGGTTTCCCCTTCCACTGGTGCTCTTACTAGGCTATTCATTGCTACCTATGCGGTTGGAGCCCAGGGTCAGTCCATGTATAGTCTTTGGGTAGTGGTTTAGTCCCTGGAAGCTCTGGTTGGTTGGCACTGCTGTTCATATGGGGTCTCAAGCCCCTTCAGCTCTTTCAGTCCTTTCTCTGATTCCTTCAACCAGGGTCCCATATTCAGTTCTGTGGTTTGCTGGTGGCATTCGCCTATGTATTTGCTGTATTCTGACTGTGTTTCTCAGGAGAGATCTACATCCGGTTCCTGTGGGCCTGCACTTCTTTGCTTCATCCATCTTATCTAATTGGGTGGCTGTATATGTATTGGCCACATGTGGGGCAGGCTCTGAATGGGTGTTCCTTCTGCCTCTGTTCTAAACTTTGCCTCCCTATTCCCTGCCAAGGGTATTCTTGTTCCCCTTTTAAAGAAGGAGTGAAGCATTCGCATTTTGATCATCCGTCTTGAGTTTCATGTGTTCTGTGCATCTAGGGTAATTCAAGCATTTGGGCTAATAGCCACATATCAATGAGTGCATACCATGTGTGTTTTTCTGTGATTGGTTTACCTCATTAAGGATGATATTTTCCAGTTCCATTCATTTGCCTATGAATTTCATAAAGTCATTCTTTTTGATAGCTGAGTAGTACTCCATTGTGTAGATGTACCACATTTTCTGTATCCATTCCTCTGTTTAAGGACATCTGGGTTCTTTCCAGCTCCTGGTTATTATAAATAAGGCTGCTATGAACATAGTGGAGCACGTGTCTTTTTATATGTTGGGGCATCTTTTGGGTATATGCCCAAGAGAGATATAGCTGGGTCCTCAGATAGTTTGATGTCCAGTTTTCAGAGAAACCTCCACACTGATTTGCAGAATGGTTGTACCAGTCTGCAATCCCACCAACAATGGAGGAGTGTTCCTCTTTCTCCACATCCTTGCCAGCATTTGCTGTCACCTGAGTTTTTGATCTTAGCCATTCTCACTGGTATGAGGTGAAATCTCAGGGTTGTTTTGATTTGCATTTCCCTTATGAATAAAGATGTTGAACATTTGTTTAGGTGTTTCTCAGCCATTCGGCATTCCTCAGTTCTGAATTCTTTGTTTAGCTCTGAACCCCATTTTTTTACCTTTATTAACTTGAGTATTTCCTATTTACATTTCGGTTGTTATTCCTCTTCCTGGTTTCTGGGCCACATCCCCCAACTCCTCCCCCTCCCCTTTTATATGGGCTTCCCCACCCCATCCTTCCCCCAACAATCACGTTCACTGGGGGTTCAGCCTTGGCAGGACCAAGGGCTTCCCCTTCCACTGGTGCTCTTACTAGGCTATTCATTGCTACCTATGAGGTTGGAGCACAGGCTCAGTCCATGTATAGTAGTTGGATAGTGGCTTAGTCCCTGGAAGCTCTGGTTGGTTGGCATTGCTGTTCATATGGGGTCTCAAGCCTCTTCAAGCTCTTTCAGGCCTCTCTCGGAACCTTCAACGTGAACCCTATTTTTTCATAGGGTTATTTATCTCCCTGTGATCTAACTTCTTGAGTTCTTTGTATATTTTGGATAAAAGCCCTCTATCAGTTGTAGGATTGGTAAAGATCTTTTCCCAATCTGTTGGTTGCCATTTTGTCCTAACAACAGTGTCCTTTGCCTTATAGAAGCTTTGCAGTTTTATGAAATACCATTTGTCGATTCTTGATCATAGAGCATGAGCCATTGGTGTTTTGTTCAGGAAATTTTCTCCAGTGCCCACGTGTTCGAGATGCTTCCCCAGGTTTTCTTCTATTAGTTTGAGTGTATCTGGTTTGATGTGGAGGTCCTTGATCCACTTGGACTTAAGCTTTGTACAGGGTGATAAGAATGGATCCATCTGCATTCTTCTACATGTTGACCTTCAGTTGAACCAGCACCATTTGCTGAAAATGCTATCTTTCTTCCATTGGTTGGTTTTGGCTCCTTTGTCAAAAATCAAGTGACCATAGGTGTGTGGGTCATTTCTGGGTCTTTAATTCTATTCCACTGGTCTATATGTACCAATACCATGCAGTTTTTTTTTTTTTATCACTATTGCTCTGTAATACTGCTTGAGTTCAGGGATAGTGATTCCCCCTGAAGTCATTTTATTGTTGAGGATAGCTTTAGCTATCCTGGGTTTCTTGTTATTCCAGATGAATTTGCAAATTGTTCTGTCTAACTCTTTGAAAAATTGGATTGGTATTTTGATGGGGATTGCATTGAATCTGTAGATTGCTTTTGGTAAAATGGCCATTTTTACTAAATTAATCCTGCCAATCCATGAGCATGGGAGATCTTTCCATCTTCTGAGGTCTTCTTCAATTTCTTTCCTCAGTGTCTTGAAGTTCTTATTGTACAGATGTTTTACTTGCTTGGTTAAAGTCACACCGAGGTACTTTATATTATTTGGGTCTATTATGAAAGGTGTCGTTTCCCTAATTTCTTTCTCGGCTTGTTTCTCTTTTGTATAGAGGAAGGCAACTGATTTATTTGAGTTAATTTTATACCCAGCCACTTTGCTGAAGTTGTTTATCAGCTTTAGTAGTTCTCTGGTGGAACTTTTGGGATCACTTAAATATACTATCATGTCATCTGCAAATAGTGATATTTTGACCTCTTCTTTTCCGATCTGTATCCCCTTGATCTCCTTTTGTTGTCTGATTGCTCTGGCTAGAACTTCAAGAACTATCTTGAATAAGTAGGGAGAGAGTGGGCAGCCTTGTCTAGTCCCTGATTTTAGTGGGATTGCTTCAAGTTTCTCTCCATTTAGTTTAATGTTAGCAACTGGTTTGCTGTATATGGCTTTTACTATGTTTAGGTATGGGCCTTGAATTCCTATTCTTTCCAGGACTTTTATCATGAAGGGGTGTTGAATTTTGTCAAATGCTTTCTCAGCATCTAATGAAATGATCATGTGGTTTTGTTCTTTCAGTTTGTTTATGTAATGGATCACGTTGATGGTTTTCCGTATATTAAACCATCCCTGCATGCCTGGGATGAAGCCTACTTGATCATGGTGGATGATTGTTTTGATGTGCTCTTGAATTCGGTTTGCCAGAATTTTTTTTTTTTTTTTTTTTGTTGGAAGTGTGATTTTATTTTATTTTTTTTTTTTATTAACTTGAGTATTTCTTATATACATTTCGAGTGTTATTCCCTTTCCCGGTTTCCGGGCAAACATCCCCCTCCCCCCTCCCCTTCCTTATGGGTGTTCCCCTCCCAACCCTCCCACCATTGCCGCCCTCCCCCCATAGACTAGTTCACTGGGGGTTCAGTCTTAGCAGGACCCAGGGCTTCCCCTTCCACTGGTGCTCTTACTAGGATATTCATTGCTACCTATGGGGTCAGAGTCCAGGGTCAGTCCATGTATAGTCTTTAGGTAGTGGCTTAGTCCCTGGAAGCTCTGGTTGCTTGGCATTGTTGTACTTTTGGGGTCTCGAGCCCCTTCAAGCTCTTCCAGTTCTTTCTCTGATTCCTTCAATAGGGGACCTATTCTCAGTTCAGTGGTTTGCTGCTGGCATTCGCCTCTGTATTTGCTGTATTCTGGCTGTGTCTCTCAGGAGCGATCTCATTCCGGCTCCTGTCGGTCTGCACTTCTTTGCTTCATCCATCTAGTCCAATTGGGTGGCTGTATATGTATGGGCCAAATGTGGGACAGGCTCTGAATGGGTGTTCCTTCAGTCTCTGTTTTAATCTTTGCCTCTCCCTTCCCTGCCAAGGGTATTCTTTTTCCTCATTTAAAGAAGGAGTGAAGCATTCACATTTTGATCATCCGTCTTCAGTTTCGTTTGTTCTAGGGATCTAGGGTAATTCAAGCATTTGGGCTAATAGCCACTTATCAATGAGTGCATACCATGTATGTCTTTCTGAGATTGGGTTAGTTCACTCAGGATGATATTTTCCAGTTCCAACCATTTGCCTACGAATTTCATAAACTCGTTGTTTTTGATAGCTGAGTAGTATTCCATTGTGTAGATGTACCACATTTTCTGTATCCATTCCTCTGTTGAAGGGCATCTGGGTTCTTTCCATTTTCTGGCTATTATAAATAAGGCTGCGATGAACATAGTGGAGCACGTGTCTCTTTTATATGTTGAGGCATCTTTTGGGTATATGCCCAAGAGAGGTATAGCTGGATCCTCAGGCAGTTCAATGTCCAATTTTCTGAGGAACCTCCAGACTGATTTCCAGAATGGTTTTACCAGTCTGCAATCCCACCAACAATGGAGGAGTGTTCCTCTTTCTCCACAACCTCGCCAGCATCTGCTGTCACCTGAGTTTTTGATCTTAGCCAATCGCACTGGTGTGAGGTGAAATCTCAGGGTTGTTTTGATTTGCATTTCCCTTATGACTAAAGATGTTGAACTTTTCTTTAGGTGTTTCTCAGCCATTCGGCATTCCTCAGCTGTGAATTCTTTGTTTAGCTCTGAACCCCATTTTTTAATAGGGTTATTTGTTTCCCTGCGGTCTAACTTCTTGAGTTCTTTGTATATTTTGGATATAAGGCCTCTATCTGTTGTAGGGTTGGTAAAGATCTTTTCCCAATCTGTTGGTTGCCGTTTTGTCCTAACCACAGTGTCCTTTGCCTTACAGAAGCTTTGCAGTTTTATGAGATCCCATTTGTCAATTCTTGATCTTAGAGCATAAGCCATTGGTGTTTTGTTCAGGAAATTTTTTCCAGTGCCCATGTGTTCCAGATGCTTCCCTAGTTTTTCTTCTATTAGTTTGAGTGTGTCTGGTTTGATGTGGAGGTCCTTGATCCACTTCGACTTAAGCTTTGTACAGGGTGATAAGCATGGATCGATCTGCATTCTTCTACATGTTGCCCTCCAGTTGAACCAGCACCATTTGCTGAAAATGCTATCTTTTTTCCATTGGATGGTTTTGGCTCCTTTGTCAAAAATCAAGTGACCATAGGTGTGTGGGTTCATTTCTGGGTCTTCAATTCTATTCCATTGGTCTATCTGTCTGTCTCTGTACCAATACCATGCAGTTTTTTATCACTATTGCTCTGTAATACTGCTTGAGTTCAGGGATAGTGATTCCCCCTGAAGTCCTTTTATTGTTGAGGATAGCTTTAGCTATCCTGGGTTTTTTGTTATTCCAGATGAATTTGCAAATTGTTCTGTCTAACTCTTTGAAGAATTGGATTGGTATTTTGATGGGGATTGCATTGAATCTGTAGATTGCTTTTGGTAAAATGGCCATTTTTACTATATTAATCCTGCCAATCAATGAGCATGGGAGATCTTTCCATCCTCTGAGGTCTTCTTCAATTTCTTTCTTCAGTGTCTTGAAGTTCTTATTGTACAGATCTTTTACTTGCTTGGTTAAAGTCACACCGAGGTACTTCATATTATTTGGGTCTATTATGAAGGGTGTCGTTTCCCTAATTTCTTTCTCGGCTTGTTTCTCTTTTGTATAGAGGAAGGCAACTGATTTATTTGAGTTAATTTTATACCCAGCCACTTTGCTGAAGTTGTTTATCAGCTTTAGTAGTTCTCTGGTGGAACTTTTGGGATCACTTAAATATACTATCATGTCATCTGCAAATAGTGATATTTTGACCTCTTCTTTTCCGATCTGTATCCCTTTGATCTCCTTTTGTTGTCTGATTGCTCTGGCTAGAACTTCAAGAACTATATTGAATAAGTAGGGAGAGAGTGGGCAGCCTTGTCTAGTCCCTGATTTTAGTGGGATTGCTTCAAGTTTCTCTCCATTTAGTTTAATGTTAGCAACTGGTTTGCTGTATATGGCTTTTACTATGTTTAGGTATGGGCCTTGAATTCCTATTCTTTCCAGGACTTTTATCATGAAGGGGTGTTGAATTTTGTCAAATGCTTTCTCAGCATCTAATGAAATGATCATGTGGTTCTGTTCTTTCAGTTTGTTTATATAATGGATCACGTTGATGGTTTTCCGTATATTAAACCATCCCTGCATGCCTGGGATGAAGCCTACTTGATCATGGTGGATGATTGTTTTGATGTGCTCTTGAATTCGGTTTGCCAGAATTTTATTGAGTAGTTTTGCGTCGATATTCATAAGGGAAATTGGTCTGAAGTTCTCTTTCTTTGTTGTGTCTTTGTGTGGTTTAGGTATAAGAGTAATTGTAGATTCGTAGAAGGAATTCGGTAGGGCTCCATCTGTTTCAATTTTGTGGAATAGTTTGGATAATATTGGTATGAGGTCTTCTATGAAGGTTTGATAGAATTCTGCACTAAACCCATCTGGACCTGGGCTCTTTTTGGTTGGGAGACCTTTAATGACTGCTTCTATTTCCTTAGGAGTTATGGGGTTGTTTAACTGGTTTATCTGTTCCTGATTTAACTTCGATACCTGGTATCTGTCTAGGAAATTGTCCATTTCCTGAAGATTTTCAAATTTTGTTGAATATAGGTTTTTATAGTAAGATCTGATGATTTTTTTGAATTTCCTCTGAATCTGTAGTTATGTCTCCCTTTTCATTTCTGATTTTGTTAATTTGGACGCACTCTCTGTGTCCTCTCGTTAGTCTGGCTAAGGGTTTATCTATCTTGTTGATTTTCTCAAAGAACCAACTTTTGGTTCTGTTGATTCTTTCTATGGTCCTTTTTGTTTCTACTTGGTTGATTTCAGCTCTGAGTTTCATTATTTCCTGCCTTCTACTCCTCCTGGGTGTATTTGCTTCTTTTTGTTCTAGAGCTTTTAGGTGTGCTGTCAAGCTGCTGACATATGCTCTTTCCTGTTTCTTTCTGCAGGCACTCAGCGCTATGAGTTTTCCTCTTAGCACAGCTTTCATTGTGTCCCATAAGTTTGGGTATGTTGTATCTTCATTTTCATTAAATTCTAAAAAGTTTTTAATTTCTTTCTTTATTTCTTCCTTGACCAGGTTATCATTGAGTAGAGCATTGTTCAATTTCCACGTATATGTGGGCATTCTTCCCTTATTGTTATTGAAGACCAGTTTTAGGCCGTGGTGGTCCGATAGCACGCATGGGATTATTTCTATCTTTCTGTACCTGTTGAGGCCCGTTTTTTACCAATTATATGGTCAATTTTGGAGAAAGTACCATGAGGAGCTGAGAAGAAGGTATATCCTTTTGCTTTAGGATAGAATGTTCTATAAATATCCGTTAAGTCCATTTGGCTCATGACTTCTCTTAGTCTGTCGACATCACTGTTTAATTTCTGTTTCCATGATCTGTCCATTGATGAGAGTGGGGTGTTGAAATCTCCCACTATTATTGTGTGAGGTGCAATGTGTGTTTTGAGCTTTAGTAAGGTTTCCTTTACGTATGTAGGTGCCCTTGTATTTGGGGCATAGATATTTAGGATTGAGAGTTCATCTTGGTGGATTTTTCCTTTGATGAATATGAAGTGTCCTTCCTTATCTTTTTTGATGACTTTTAGTTGGAAATTGATTTTATTTGATATTAGAATGGCTACTCCAGCTTGCTTCTTCTGACCATTTGCTTGGAAAGTTGTTTTCCAGCCTTTCACTCTGAGGTAGTGTCTGTCTTTGTCTCTGAGGTGTGTTTCCTGTAGGCAGCAGAATGCAGGGTCCTCGTTGCGTATCCAGTTTGTTAATCTATGTCTTTTTATTGGGGAGTTGAGGCCATTGATATTGAGAGATATTAAGAAATAGTGATTATTGCTTCCCTTTATATTCATATTTGGATGTGAGGTTATGTTTGTGTGCTTTCATTCTCTTTGTTTTGTTGCCAAGACGATTAGTTTCTTGCTTCTTCTAGGGTATAGCTTGCCTCCTTATGTTGGGCTTTACCATTTATTATCCTTTGTAGTGCTGGATTTGTAGAAAGATATTGTGTAAATTTGGTTTTGTCATGGAATATCTTGGTTTCTCCATCAATGTTAATTGAGAGTTTTGCTGGATACAGTAACCTGGGCTGGCATTTGTGTTCTCTTAGAGTCTGTATGACATCAGTCACAGGATCTTCTGGCCTTCATAGTTTCTGGCGAGAAGTCTGGTGTGATTCTGATAGGTCTCCTTTTATATGTTACTTGACCTTTTTCCCTTACTGCTTTTAATATTCTTTCTTTATTTTGTGCGTTTGGTGTTTTGACAATTATGTGAGGGGAGGTGTTTCTTTTCTGGTCCAATCTATTTGGAATTTTGTAGGCTTCTTGTATGTCTATGGGTATCTCTTTTTTTAGGTTAGGGAAGTTTTCTTCTATGATTTTGTTGAAGATATTTACTGGTCCTTTGAGCTGGGAGTCTTCACTCTCTTCTATACCTATTATCCTTAGGTTTGACCTTCTCATTGAGTCCTGGATTTCCTGTATGTTTTGTACCAGTAGCTTTTTCCGCTTTACATTATCTTTGACAGTTGAGTCAATGATTTCTATGGAATCTTCTGCTCCTGAGATTCTCTCTTCCATCTCTTGTATTCTGTTGGTGAAGCTTGTATCTACAGCTCCTTGTCTCTTCTTTTGGTTTTCTATATGCAGGGTTGTTTCCATGTGTTCTTTCTTGATTGCTTCTATTTCCATTTTTAATTCCTTCAACTGTTTGATTGTGTTTTCCTGGAATTCTTTCAGGGATTTTTGTGTCTCCTCTCTATGGGCTTCTACTTGTTTATTTATGTTTTCCTGGAATTCTTTCAGGGATTTTTGTGTCTCCTCTCTATGGGCTTCTACTTGTTTATTTATGTTTTCCTGGAATTCTTTCAGGGATTTTTGCGATTCTTTCAGGCATTTTTGCGATTCCTCTCTGTAGGCTTCTACTTGTTCTCTAAGGGAGTTCTTCATGTCTTTCTTGAAGTCCTCCAGCATCATGATCAAATATGATTTTGAAAATAGATCTTGCTTTTCTGGTGTGTTTGGATATTCCATGTTTGTTTTGATGGGAGAATTGGGCTCCGATGGTGCCATGTAGTCTTGGTTTCTGTTGCTTGGGTTCCTGCGCTTGCCTCTCACCATCAGATTATCTCTAGTGTTACTTTGTTCTGCTATTTCTGACAGTGGCTAGACTGTCCTATAAGCCTGTGTGTCAGGAGTGCTGTAGACCTGTTTTCCTTTCTTTCAGTCAGTTATGGGGACAGAGTGTTCTGCTTTCGGGCGTGTAGTTTTTCCTCTCTACAGGTCTTCAGCTGTTCCTGTGGGCCTGTGTCTTGAGTTCACCAGGCAGCTTTCTTGCAGCAGAAAATTTGGTCTTACCTGTGGTCCCGAGGCTCAGGTTCGCTCGTGGGGTGCTGCCCACGGGCTCTCTGCAGCGGCAGCAACCAGGAAGACCTGTGCCACCCCTTCCGGGAGCTTCAGTGCACCAGGGTTCCAGGTGGTCTTTGGCTTTTTCCTCTGGCGTCTGAGATGTGTGTGCAGGGAGCAGTCTCTTCTGGTTTCCCAGGCTTGTCTGCCTCTCTGAAGGTTTAGCTCTCCCTCCCACGGGATTTGGGTGCAGAGAACTGTTTATCTGGTCTGTTTCTTTCAGGTTCTGGCGGTGTCTCAGGCAGGGGTCCTGCCGCTCCTGGGCCCTCCCCCACGGGAGCCCAGAGGCCTTATACAGTTTCCTCTTGGGCCAGGGATGTGGGCAGGGGTGAGTAGAGTTGGTGGTCTCTTCCGCTCTGCAGCCTCAGGAGTGCCCACCTGACCAGGCGGTTGGGTCTCTCTCTCACCGGGTCTGGGAGCAGAGAGCTGCTGCGGGTATTTTATATTTTATAAAGAAACAAAAGGGCAGAGTTCAAAATTCCCAGTACAGAGAAATTATAAATTTTTTTCTCCATCCTCCCCCCATTACCGCCCTCCCCCCAACAATCACGTTCACTGGGGGTTCAGTCTTGGCAGGACCAAGGGTTTCCCCTTCCACTGGTGCTCTTACTAGGCTATTCATTGCTACCTATGCGGTTGGAGCCCAGGGTCAGTCCATGTATAGTCTTTGGGTAGTGGTTTAGTCCCTGGAAGCTCTGGTTGGTTGGCACTGCTGTTCATATGGGGTCTCAAGCCCCTTCAGCTCTTTCAGTCCTTTCTCTGATTCCTTCAACCAGGGTCCCATATTCAGTTCTGTGGTTTGCTGGTGGCATTCGCCTATGTATTTGCTGTATTCTGACTGTGTTTCTCAGGAGAGATCTACATCCGGTTCCTGTGGGCCTGCACTTCTTTGCTTCATCCATCTTATCTAATTGGGTGGCTGTATATGTATTGGCCACATGTGGGGCAGGCTCTGAATGGGTGTTCCTTCTGCCTCTGTTCTAAACTTTGCCTCCCTATTCCCTGCCAAGGGTATTCTTGTTCCCCTTTTAAAGAAGGAGTGAAGCATTCGCATTTTGATCATCCGTCTTGAGTTTCATGTGTTCTGTGCATCTAGGGTAATTCAAGCATTTGGGCTAATAGCCACATATCAATGAGTGCATACCATGTGTGTTTTTCTGTGATTGGTTTACCTCATTAAGGATGATATTTTCCAGTTCCATTCATTTGCCTATGAATTTCATAAAGTCATTCTTTTTGATAGCTGAGTAGTACTCCATTGTGTAGATGTACCACATTTTCTGTATCCATTCCTCTGTTTAAGGACATCTGGGTTCTTTCCAGCTCCTGGTTATTATAAATAAGGCTGCTATGAACATAGTGGAGCACGTGTCTTTTTATATGTTGGGGCATCTTTTGGGTATATGCCCAAGAGAGATATAGCTGGGTCCTCAGATAGTTTGATGTCCAGTTTTCAGAGAAACCTCCACACTGATTTGCAGAATGGTTGTACCAGTCTGCAATCCCACCAACAATGGAGGAGTGTTCCTCTTTCTCCACATCCTTGCCAGCATTTGCTGTCACCTGAGTTTTTGATCTTAGCCATTCTCACTGGTATGAGGTGAAATCTCAGGGTTGTTTTGATTTGCATTTCCCTTATGAATAAAGATGTTGAACATTTGTTTAGGTGTTTCTCAGCCATTCGGCATTCCTCAGTTCTGAATTCTTTGTTTAGCTCTGAACCCCATTTTTTTACCTTTATTAACTTGAGTATTTCCTATTTACATTTCGGTTGTTATTCCTCTTCCTGGTTTCTGGGCCACATCCCCCAACTCCTCCCCCTCCCCTTTTATATGGGCTTCCCCACCCCATCCTTCCCCCAACAATCACGTTCACTGGGGGTTCAGCCTTGGCAGGACCAAGGGCTTCCCCTTCCACTGGTGCTCTTACTAGGCTATTCATTGCTACCTATGAGGTTGGAGCACAGGCTCAGTCCATGTATAGTAGTTGGATAGTGGCTTAGTCCCTGGAAGCTCTGGTTGGTTGGCATTGCTGTTCATATGGGGTCTCAAGCCTCTTCAAGCTCTTTCAGGCCTCTCTCGGAACCTTCAACGTGAACCCTATTTTTTCATAGGGTTATTTATCTCCCTGTGATCTAACTTCTTGAGTTCTTTGTATATTTTGGATAAAAGCCCTCTATCAGTTGTAGGATTGGTAAAGATCTTTTCCCAATCTGTTGGTTGCCATTTTGTCCTAACAACAGTGTCCTTTGCCTTATAGAAGCTTTGCAGTTTTATGAAATACCATTTGTCGATTCTTGATCATAGAGCATGAGCCATTGGTGTTTTGTTCAGGAAATTTTCTCCAGTGCCCACGTGTTCGAGATGCTTCCCCAGGTTTTCTTCTATTAGTTTGAGTGTATCTGGTTTGATGTGGAGGTCCTTGATCCACTTGGACTTAAGCTTTGTACAGGGTGATAAGAATGGATCCATCTGCATTCTTCTACATGTTGACCTCCAGTTGAACCAGCACCATTTGCTGAAAATGCTATCTTTCTTCCATTGGTTGGTTTTGGCTCCTTTGTCAAAAATCAAGTGACCATAGGTGTGTGGGTCATTTCTGGGTCTTTAATTCTATTCCACTGGTCTATATGTACCAATACCATGCAGTTTTTTTTTTTTTATCACTATTGCTCTGTAATACTGCTTGAGTTCAGGGATAGTGATTCCCCCTGAAGTCCTTTTATTGTTGAGGATAACTTTAGCTATCCTGGGTTTCTTGTTATTCCAGATGAATTTGCAAATTGTTCTGTCTAACTCTTTGAAGAATTGGATTGGTATTTTGATGGGGATTGCATTGAATCTGTAGATTGCTTTTGGTAAAATGGCCATTTTTACTAAATTAATCCTGCCAATCCATGAGCATGGGAGATCTTTCCATCTTCTGAGGTCTTCTTCAATTTCTTTCCTCAGTGTCTTGAAGTTCTTATTGTACAGATGTTTTACTTGCTTGGTTAAAGTCACACCGAGGTACTTTATATTATTTGGGTCTATTACGAAGGGTGTCGTTTCCCTAATTTCTTTCTCGGCTTGTTTCTCTTTTGTATAGAGGAAGGCAACTGATTTATTTGAGTTAATTTTATACCCAGCCACTTTGCTGAAGTTGTTTATCAGCTTTAGTAGTTCTCTGGTGGAACTTTTGGGATCACTTAAATATACTATCATTTCATCTGCAAATAGTGATATTTTGACCTCTTCTTTTCCGATCTGTATTACTTGATCTCCTTTTGTTGTCTGATTGCTCTGGCTAGAACTTCAAGAACTATCTTGAATAAGTAGGGAGAGAGTGGGCAGCCTTGTCTAGTCCCTGATTTTAGTGGGATTGCTTCAAGTTTCTCTCCATTTAGTTTAATGTTAGCAACTGGTTTGCTGTATATGGCTTTTACTATGTTTAGGTATGGGCCTTGAATTCCTATTCTTTCCAGGACTTTTATCATGAAGGGGTGTTGAATTTTGTCAAATGCTTTCTCAGCATCTAATGAAATGATCATGTGGTTTTGTTCTTTCAGTTTGTTTATGTAATGGATCACGTTGATGGTTTTCCGTATATTAAACCATCCCTGCATGCCTGGGATGAAGCCTACTTGATCATGGTGGATGATTGTTTTGATGTGCTCTTGAATTCGGTTTGCCAGAATTTTATTGAGTAGTTTTGCGTCGATATTCATAAGGGAAATTGGTCTGAAGTTCTCTTTCTTTGTTGTGTCTTTGTGTGGTTTAGGTATAAGAGTAATTGTGGCTTCGTAGAAGGAATTCGGTAGTGCTCCATCTGTTTCAATTTTGTGGAATAGTTTGGATAATATTGGTATGAGGTCTTCTATGAAGGTTTGATAGAATTCTGCACTAAACCCGTCTGGACCTGGGCTCTTTTTGGTTGGGAGACCTTTAATGACTGCTTCTATTTCCTTAGGAGTTATGGGGTTGTTTAACTGGTTTATCTGTTCCTGATTTAACTTCGATACCTGGTATCTGTCTAGGAAATTGTCCATTTCCTGAAGATTTTCAAATTTTGTTGAATATAGGTTTTTATAGTAAGATCTGATGATTTTTTTGAATTTCCTCTGAATCTGTAGTTATGTCTCCCTTTTCATTTCTGATTTTGTTAATTTGGACGCACTCTCTGTGTCCTCTCGTTAGTCTGGCTAAGGGTTTATCTATCTTGTTGATTTTCTCAAAGAACCAACTTTTGGTTCTGTTGATTCTTTCTATGGTCCTTTTTGTTTCTACTTGGTTGATTTCAGCTCTGAGTTTCATTATTTCCTGCCTTCTACTCCTCCTGGGTGTATTTGCTTCTTTTTGTTCTAGAGCTTTTAGGTGTGCTGTCAAGCTGCTGACATATGCTCTTTCCTGTTTCTTTCTGCAGGCACTCAGCGCTATGAGTTTTCCTCTTAGCACAGCTTTCATTGTGTCCCATAAGTTTGGGTATGTTGTATCTTCATTTTCATTAAATTCTAAAAAGTTTTTAATTTCTTTCTTTATTTCTTCCTTGACCAGGTTATCATTGAGTAGAGCATTGTTCAATTTCCACGTATATGTGGGCATTCTTCCCTTATTGTTATTGAAGACCAGTTTTAGGCCGTGGTGGTCCGATAGCACGCATGGGATTATTTCTATCTTTCTGTACCTGTTGAGGCCCGTTTTTTGACCAATTATATGGTCAATTTTGGAGAAAGTACCATGAGGAGCTGAGAAGAAAGTATATCCTTTTGCTTTAGGATAGAATGTTCTATAAATATCCGTTAAGTCCATTTGGCTCATGACTTCTCTTAGTCTGTCGACATCACTGTTTAATTTCTGTTTCCATGATCTGTCCATTGATGAGAGTGGGGTGTTGAAATCTCCCACTATTACTGTGTGAGGTGCAATGTGTGTTTTGAGCTTTAGTAAGGTTTCCTTTACGTATGTAGGTGCCCTTGTATTTGGGGCATAGATATTTAGGATTGAGAGTTCATCTTGGTGGATTTTTCCTTTGATGAATATGAAGTGTCCTTCCTTATCTTTTTTGATGACTTTTAGTTGGAAATTGATTTTATTTGATATTAGAATGGCTACTCCAGCTTGCTTCTTCTGACCATTTGCTTGGAAAGTTGTTTTCCAGCCTTTCACTCTGAGGTAGTGTCTGTCTTTGTCTCTGAGGTGTGTTTCCTGTAGGCAGCAGAATGCAGGGTCCTCGTTGCGTATCCAGTTTGTTAATCTATGTCTTTTTATTGGGGAGTTGAGGCCATTGATATTGAGAGATATTAAGAAATAGTGATTATTGCTTCCCTTTATATTCATATTTGGATGTGAGGTTATGTTTGTGTGCTTTCATTCTCTTTGTTTTGTTGCCAAGACGATTAGTTTCTTGCTTCTTCTAGGGTATAGCTTGCCTCCTTATGTTGGGCTTTACCATTTATTATCCTTTGTAGTGCTGGATTTGTAGAAAGATATTGTGTAAATTTGGTTTTGTCATGGAATATCTTGGTTTCTCCATCAATGTTAATTGAGAGTTTTGCTGGATACAGTAACCTGGGCTGGCATTTGTGTTCTCTTAGAGTCTGTATGACATCAGTCCAGGATCTTCTGGCCTTCATAGTTTCTGGCGAGAAGTCTGGTGTGATTCTGATAGGTCTCCTTTTATATGTTACTTGACCTTTTTCCCTTACTGCTTTTAATATTCTTTCTTTATTTTGTGCGTTTGGTGTTTTGACAATTATGTGAGGGGAGGTGTTTCTTTTCTGGTCCAATCTATTTGGAATTTTGTAGGCTTCTTGTATGTCTATGGGTATCTCTTTTTTTAGGTTAGGGAAGTTTTCTTCTATGATTTTGTTGAAGATATTTACTGGTCCTTTGAGCTGGGAGTCTTCACTCTCTTCTATACCTATTATCCTTAGGTTTGACCTTCTCATTGAGTCCTGGATTTCCTGTATGTTTTGTACCAGTAGCTTTTTCCGCTTTACATTATCTTTGACAGTTGAGTCAATGATTTCTATGGAATCTTCTGCTCCTGAGATTCTCTCTTCCATCTCATGTATTCTGTTGGTGAAGCTTGTATCTACAGCTCCTTGTCTCTTCTTTTGGTTTTCTATATCCAGGGTTGTTTCCATGTGTTCTTTCTTGATTGCTTCTATTTCCATTTTTAATTCCTTCAACTGTTTGATTGTGTTTTCCTGGAATTCTTTCAGGGATTTTTGTGTCTCCTCTCTATGGGCTTCTACTTGTTTATTTATGTTTTCCTGGAATTCTTTCAGGGATATTTGTGATTCCTCTCTATAGCCTTCTACTTGTTTATTTATGTTTCCTACGTTTCTTCATGTCTTTCTTGAAGTCCTCCAGCATCATTATCAAATGTGATTTTAAATCTCGATCTTGCTTTTCTGGTGTGTTTGGATATTCAGTGTTTGCTTTGGTGGGAGAATTGGGCTCCGATGATGTCATGTAGTCTTGGTTTGTGTTGCTTGGGTTCCTGCACTTGCCTCTCAACATCAGGTTGTCTCTGGTGTTACCTTCTTCTGCTATTTTTGACAGTGGCTAGACCTTCCTGAAGGCCTGTGTGTTAGCAGTGCTGTAGACCTGTTTTCCTGTTTTCTTTCAGCCAGTGGTGGGAACAGAATGTTCTGCTTTTGGCCATGTAGTGTTTCCTGTCTACTGGTCTTCAGCTTTTCCTGTGGGCGTGTGTCCTGAGTCCACCAGGCAGGTTGCTTGCAGCAGAAAAGTTGGTCATACCTGTGATCCCACAGCTGAAGTTGCTATTGGGGGTTGCTTTTGAGCTCTCTGTGAGGGTGATACCAGGAGGGTCTGTGCTGCCTTTTCCCAGGCCCCCCCTTGCACTAAGGCCCCAGATGGCGTTAGGTGTTTTCCTCTGGAGTCAGAAATGTGGGCAGAGTGTAGTCTCTTCTGGCTTCCCAGGCGTGTCTGCTGCTCTGAAGGTTTAGCTCTTCCTCTGATGCGATTTGGGTGCAGAGAACTGTTAACCAGTTCCCTTCAGGTCCGGGTGGTGTCTGGACCACAGGGGACCTGCTGCTCCAGTGCCCCTATCTTCCGGTTCCCAGAGGCCCTAAACAGTTTCCTCTTGGGCCAGGGATGTGCGCAGGGGCGGGCAGTATTGGTGGTCTCTCCTGCTCTGCAGTTTCAGGAGTGCCCACCTGTGCAGGCAGTGAGCTCTCTCTCCCATGGGGTTTGGGAGCAGTGATCTGTGGGCTATAAATGTTTTAAAAGATGAATATGCCAACTTCTGGATTTGATCATTATATACACATAAATGTTATGCTATATCCCATAAAGATATATACTTTTTTGTCAGTTAAAACATTTTTAAAGTTTAATTTTGTTCTACTCTAATTGCTGAATAATGTTACAGAATGAGAGATACTCTCTGGTTTCCATTTCAAGCTAAATCAAGTCAGCTTACCAAGTTAAATGTGTCACACAAATTCAAGTTCAGTGTTCCAATATTAAGCTTTATGACAGGATGGGTGTGGCTTGCTTTTCTGACTCACTATTTCCTGAAAACAGTTACAGTGTAGCCAAGTTTAGATGGCAATCTTAAAAAAACATCTTTCTCTAGAATGGCTGATAGTTTACCTGCTTTAAAAGAGTATCTGTGGAGTCTTTTTAGATACCTTTTAACCAGAGTTCCAAATGTTTACATTCCTTAATCTGCTAGTGCCACCTAGGGTCCTTATTTAGAAAGTGTTTGTGTGAAGCAAATTATAAATATAACTTAAAATTAATAACGTCATCATTTGATTGTACTTTGCCTCTTGGCTTTAATTCCACGAACTGAACAACACTCAGGACAGTAATTTTGACAATGACAAGATTAAGGATATGTAGACTCTTTAGCCCAGTAATTGAATATCTAGAAAATGATGAAGGTATAAACTCATTTAGTATATAGTATTATGTAGAAGAACAAATAACTAATTATGAAACATGCATAGTCACTTTGAAATTTGTTATAGGAAAGAAAATCCATTCAGTTGTAATTTATAACTTTCTCTTTACAGAAAGAAGTTAGTTCTTTTATTAAAAGTCAAAACCTAAATCACCATATAATTCTATAATACACAATAGCACACCAAAAGACAATCCATAATCCTCAAAGCTAGACAGATACATGCCTGGGAAATAGAATGTGCTGAAAGAAGTTTTAGTGATTGACACACTCACCAGTCAAGATAAATGATATAAAGTCCTTTACAAAGAAAACACAAATCTCTCCCCATATTCCCTCCCACAACCCCTTTTCCCTAACCCCTTCCCATTTTATTCTCCAATTCCAGACCCCTCCCATCCATTCATAACTATATATTCTATTTCCCTTTCCTAACAAGATCTACCTGTTCCCTCTAGTTTTGTCCTCTGTACCTTTCCTCTATAGTTCTATAGATTGTAGCCTGGCTATCACTGACTTAACTGCTAATGTCCACATATAAGCAAATACATACCATATTTGTCTTTCTAGGTCTGGGACACCTCACTGATGATGAACTTTTTCCTAGTTCCATGCCTTTGCCTACAAATTTCATGGTGTCATTCTTTTTACTGGCCAAGTAATACTTTATTGTGTAAAACTACCACTTTTCTTTTTCCATTCTTATGCTGAGAGACATGTAGAGACTTTCTGAAGTTTCTGTACACTGGAGATTATGAAAAGAGTAGCAATTATGGGGAGATACAACTGAAATGAAAGGGCAGTGTATGGATAGCATGGAAACCAAATACAGCACTAATCTCTTAAAGTGTATGTGTGTGTGTGTGTGTGTGTGTGTGTGTGTGTGTGTGTGTGTGTGTGAAGAAATGTGGAAACAGAGTCCCAACTGGCCATCTCTTATTACCAAACTGTGTTTCCAGTACCAGGTTTCAGTTACATCTGACAGAATTGTTGACCAGAGGAATCCCCAAACAATCCAGGCTGCTTCTAAGACTCTAAGGTTGTTCTCTACACACTGACAAACTGACAGCAAAGCTCTATTGCTGAGGACAGCACCCACACAGCTCACCAGACATGACAACATCAGGCTGATACTTACATAGAGCCTTCACCTTGGTGGTCTAGCATCTTTGGTACAGGACTGTGATCTGCAGGCTACCAAAATAGAAATGTAAACACCCAGCCAGACACAAACCCTTTGTCTGTAAGAGTGTACTGCTTGCAAGATGATTGTGAGAGTAATCAACTACTAACTGATTTGACATAACACTGTTTGGATGACAAAGAGCTTGACAGCCCAGGAACCTGGGAGTGGGGGTGGGGACAAAACTGTTTTTTGAATGAGTGGATGAATGAATGAATGAATGAATGAAAGCATGTAGTGACAAAATGACTCCTAATGATATTCTGCTGTACTCATAGATCAGTGCCTTCTTTAGCTATCATCAGAGAAGCTTCCTTCTGTACCACATAGGAACAAATATAGAGATATATAGCCAGATATTATACAGAAAATGAGAGATCTTGAAATGCTTATCCATAAGTGGGATGTCTCCACCAAATCCCTTATCTCACTTAGGGAACCCTGAGAAAGAGGAGGCAGAAAGAGTTTAAGAGCCAAATGGGATGGAGGACAAGGTCTCCTGAGTTAACTGAGCAAAGCTCCTATAAAATCACAGAGTCCAAAGCAGCATGCACAGGACCTGCATGGTTTGTACCAGGTCTTCTGCAATAGGTTTATAGCTTCCAGTGTAATGTTTTATGGGATTCCTGAGAATGTAAACAAGTGGGTCTATGACTCCTGTGCCTTCTCTTGGGCTCTTTTCTTCTCTTGGTTTGTCTTGCTCAAGTTCAATAAATAATACATGTTTTATCTTATCATATTTTTATTTTGTTATATTTGAACTAAAATGAATTAATGAATGAATGAAAACCTATCCACTAGGGTAAAGGTTATCAACTGGATTGTTATTTATACCTGCTGAGAGAAGATGGAAAATCAGTTTTCTCCAACGGACACAATGACATTGTGCAGCTCAACCATTCCAGGGCAGATTTCATGTCCAGGGGTAGTTGAACAACATATAATGGACTTTTCAGTGTTTTCTCCCCCCTCTGTGTGTATGTGTGCATATATATATATATATATATATATATATATATATATATGTGTGTGTGTGTGTGTGTGTGTGTGCGCGTGTGTGTGTGTGTGTATGTGCAGTTGTGTGTATGTATGCCCATGGGTGTGTTTGTGTGAGTATGCATGTATGTGTGTGCACAAGTCTGTTTGCATGTGTGTGCATGTGTGTGGTTTTGTGTGTGTATGTGTGAGCATGTGTGTATATGTGCATATGTGTGTGTGTATGCATGCGTGTGTGTTTGGTGACCATTTAGTCTTTTGTGGGGAATATTGTATTTTGTTTTCTAGGTTTTGGGTTTTTCTTGTTATTGTATTGTATTCTTTGGTTCATTTTCTAATTTTTAGGAAAGGAAAAAGAATATGAACAAAGTATATTTAAATTTTAAAAATTGTCTTATACAACAAAAAAAAAAACAAGAAAAAAAGAAAATGAAAACACAAATCCCGATACAGAAACTCCATCTTATTCAAATAAAACACTGTGCTTTATGCCCCCTTTCTCATTAATGTCTCCTGAGTTGTAATAGACTGATGACCTCACCTCAGCTCTGAATGCTGCCCTGTTACCTGCCAAGAAATTTTCACCTCCCACAATTTGTTTTCTTCCCCTTTGCATAAGAAGCCTCTACTCTCAATTTACTCCTCACTATTACCTTTAAGACAAATGGTAGTGAATGGAATTTTAAATCAATACAAAGAGTTTCTCACTCAAATACCCATCTCCCACACTTCTGGAAAACTATCATTCTATACCCATTACTTACGTATTGATTGGATTTCTGAATTTTCTTGATTTGACAGCACAAATTTCACACCTTCTGCTTAACCCTGAATTCATTCTAGTGAGGCACATGGCTCCATCACTCTGTCAAAACAGCCTTCTGGAAAGTCACTGATGATCTCCACGTTGATAAAGATATGGCCTGGTAAGGTATAGGGATCAGTTGGTACAGGGTTTGGGTAGCGTCTCTGTCAGAGTTGCTATTGCTGTGATGAAACACCACATCCAAAAGCAATGTGGGGAGGAAAGGGTTTACTTCATTCATGGTTCCATGTAACAGTTCATCTTCAAAATCACTGAGTGCAGGAGCTCAAGCAGGACAGGAACCTGGAGGCAGGAGCTGATGCAGAGGCCATGAAAGACTAGTGCTAACTTGCTTGTTCCTCATGGTGTGCTCAGCCTGCTTTCTTATAGAACCCAGGTCCAGCAGCCCAGGGGTGGAACCACCCACAATGGGCTGGGTCTTCCTCCATCAGTCACTAATTAAGAAAATGCTCTACAGCCAGATCTGATGGAGTCATTTTCTCAGTTAAGGTTTTCATTGTGTTAAGTTGACATAAACTAGCTTGCACTTCTAGCATGCATATCCTGGGGTTTATTCCCAGCACCACATAAATTTAGTAAGCTGGTACACACTTACAATTCCAATACTCAGGAGATGAAGACAGAAGCATTAGAAGTTCAAAATCAGTCTTGACTACATAATATGCTCCAGGCCTGGGATTCACAGCACATTGTCTCAGATATGAATAGAACAAATGAATTAAAGCTAAATAAATGGATGAAATTACTTTATGGGCTTCTGTTCAGTATTCCTTTTGCCTCACAAGCAGTCTACACTCATTAGCATTGGTCCTCCTGGCTGTTCTCAGCTCAAACCTGTTCAACCATCCCTCCTTGGGCGCTAAGAATTCAGTTAAATCTTCAGCTCTCTAAACAAAGAATTCACAGCTGAGGAATGCCGAATGGCCGAGAAACACCTAAAGAAATGTTCAACATCTTTAGTCATAAGGGAAATGCAAATCAAAACAACCCTGAGATTTCACCTCACACCAGTGAGAATGGCTAAGATCAAAAACTCAGGTGACAGCAAATGCTGGCGAGGATGTGGAGAAAGAGGAACACTCCTCCATTGTTGGTGGGATTGCAGACTGGTACAACCATTCTGCAAATCAGTGTGGAGGTTTCTCTGAAAACTGGACATCGAACTATCTGAGGACCCAGCTATACCTCTCTTGGGCATATACCCAAAAGATGCCCCAACATATAAAAAGACACGTGCTCCACTATGTTCATAGCAGCCTTATTTATAATAGCCAGAAGCTGGAAAGAACCCAGATGCCCTTCAACAGAGGAATGGATGCAGAAAATGTGGTACATCTACACAATGGAATATTACTCAGCTATCAAAAACAATGACTTTATGAAATTCATAGGCAAATGGATGGAACTGGAAAGTATCATCCTTAATGAGGTAACCCAATCACAGAAAAACACACATGGTATGCACTCATTGATAAGTGGCTATTAGCCCAAATGCTTGAATTACCCTAGATGCACAGAAACTCAAGAAACACATGAAACTCAAGACGGATGATCAAAATGCGAATGCTTCACTCCTTCTTTAAAAGGGGAACAAGAATACCCTTGGCAGGGAATAGGGAGGCAAAGATTAAAACAGAGGCAGAAGGAACACCCATTCAGAGCCTGCCCCACATGTGGCCCATACATATACAGCCACCCAATTAGACAAGATGGATGAAACAAAGAAGTGCAGGCTGACAGGAGCCGGATGTAGATTGCTCCTGAGAGACACAGCCAGAATACAGCAAATACAGAGGCGAATGCCAGCAGCAAACCACTGAACCGAGAATAGGACCCCCGTTGAAGGAATCAGAGAAAGAACTGGAAGAGCTTGAAGGGGCTAGAGACCCCTTATGAACAACAATGCCAACCAACCAGAGCTTCCAGGGACTAAGCCACTACCTAAAGACTACACACGAACTGACCCTGGACTCTGACCTCATAGGTAGCAATGAATAGCCTAGTAAGGGCACCAGTGGAAGGGGAAGCCCTTGGTCCTGCCAAGACTGAACCCCCAGTGAACTAGATTGTTGGGGGGAGGACGGCAATGGGGGGAAGATGTGGATATAGAAGGGGAGGGGGAGAGTTAGGGGGATGTTGGCCCGGAAACCGGGAAAGGGAATAATATTCGAAATGTAAATAAGAAATACTCAAGTTAATAAAAAAAATCTTCAGCACTCTTCTTTTCCTTTGTTTTAAGATTTATTTAAATTATTTTGCGTGTATGGGTGGTTTGCTTAAATGTGAGTACACTGCATGTGTACTTAGTGCCAAATCAATCAATCAGTCAATCAATCAATCCCCAAACAAAAAACACAGAAGAGTGCTAGTCTGTGTACCAGAGGCTATCCTCAGAGATCTCTGGCCAGGCTGGTGAGAGGGTTCAAGTGAAGGGGAAAGGGCAGGAGCAGGGGGAGCGCCTCCACTGCCCGGGCTGCTGCTCTGGTGGTACTACCTACTTTGCTCTGAGAGCCAGAGCTGAGTCAGCAGCGGGCTGGCTATCAAGCGAGTGGAGTGGGAAAGCTTCTGGAGAGGGTTCTCTTCCCAGGCAGCGTTACAGCTCTTGTGCAGCATTGGTTCTCAGACAACAGAGTAATTCTCACACACTTTTATTCCTTCTGGATAGGATACAGTTCCAGGGTGGGTTGGGGCCTGACAGCAAGTGCTTCTTATTGGCTTGGTCTGAGATGCTAGGGGTGCCTCATTTACATGTGGAGGGGCTTGGGAGTGCTGCCCCTATGTGACAGATGGCTATGATTATCTCTATGGGGGAGCGGGGCTGTGGCTAAGTGCCAGGGGCCTGGTGCCAGGAGCAGGCAAAGCTCTTAACATCCCTTCAGGATCCCTGGGGCTTCAGTCTCCAGCTTGACCTTACCCGGCTTCCTCTCACATTCCACCGCCCCACAGAAAAGGGCATTGCATTCCTAGAATAAGAGTTATAGGTGGTTGTTAACCACTGAATGGATGCTGGGGATCAAACCCGGATCCTCTGCCAGAGGATCAGGTGCTCTTAACTGACGGGCTATCTTTCCAGACCTCTTACTTCTTTAATCTATTCTTAGGTAACTTCTTCACAGAAATGGTTTTTACTATCATCTATTTGCAAATAAATCTTAAACTCTCATTTCAAGCCCAGGCCCTTTCTTTGGTTTCCAGCCAAACACTGTATCTCTCTCTCTCTCTCTCTCTCTCTCTCTCTCTCTCTCTCTCTCTCTCTCTCTCTCTCACACACACACACACACACACACACACACACACACACACATGCACATTTAAGATATCCTGATCTGTTAAACCAAATGTTAACTTATTTCCCTTCCAAATTTATTCTTTCAGTGCTTCATTCTGGTTCTATAAATGGCCTCACCAACCATCAAATTATACAACCCAAATATTGAAGGTCTTCATGGGACCATTAGTTTATCCTCCAACATTCTTGGTTTTGCTTCAACTTCTCATATGCATCTTCTGCTTCTTCACTGTCACACAGATCTGGGTCATTATTATCTCTCAGCAGTCTTATTAGTTTTAATAGTGATAATAATTATACTTTCAATTTCCCAATCTACATACCTTTTCATCTTAATGGCCTTGTAAGAAATCCAGTTCAGTGTGGAATCAAATCATGCTGCTGTGCCCACATTTTATGTGTGTACTGGAGTTCACAGCTAATGTCTTCATTCTTACTTGGCAGCCACTTTATCAGCCGTCCCACCACCCCAGTTTCCATACCTTTTCTTAGAAGATTGTCCTTGAATATAACAGAAGGTAAAGGAATCCTCATTGTGGATAGGCACTCCCAAGTATGCATCCGTCATTCCCAGATGCCCTTCTTTTTAGTTTTTTCATTTTATTTGTTCAAGACTCTTGCAGGACTGTAGCTCAGGGATCATGAATATTCATACTTTGAATAATTTAATCCTCCATGGGAATGAATGATCACTGTCAATGTTCTACCATTGAAAAGCTTTTTCTCCATCATTTTTGTCAAGCCTACTGTTAAGTATGGCTCTCTTACACTAACTCTTTTTTTTCTGTTAATGTCAACACACTGACTTGACCCATTTATGAACCTAGTCCTATTTAGTCATAAAGAATATCTATGATGCCATAAGGATAATTTGAGGAAGAGTCCAGAATACAAATCAAATAGATTATGTGGAGCTCCATGTCACCTAGTATTGATACTGACTAAGTTTCCAAAGAAAGAAGAAATTTCCACTTCAGTTGCCTACTTAAGAACAGGAGAGACAACCAATGCGAGTTTGCAAATCAATCTCAACTATGAAGCGGACTAGAATGAGCACTCTACTAGCCTTCTTCTATGGGTCCCAAGTCTAATGATATTTATGTGCTGAGTCATGAAGTGCATATCTATCAACTGCATTACATTTTGAAAATGCCTGTAGTATCATTACTGCCCAATTTCTTCTCTTTTTCTTTACTTAACTTTTTCTTTTTAATCTTTAATCTAATTTTAATCTTTTTAATCAAATGAGATTGGCTGTAGTTAGCATACTTTTGGGTTCCATGACCCACATTAAAACCTTAGACAACCACAGGCTTGATGCCGCCAATCTGCTCTTATGATTCTTTCCTGTTCTTCACACTTTCCATATCTAAGTGCTGTCCTTTGAATATCATCATTCTGAAACACTATTATCCTTGCCAAGCCCAGTTCTATGGCTGTATCTCCTACAACTGACAGTGACCATCAGCAAACAGCCATCACTGGGCTTCTCAAATTGCTCTAAAATCTCCACTGGTGAGTTTTCAGGAATAATAAGTCAATAGTGGGAGTTTTAGGAGAATAAAATATATCTATTCTAATATATTTCTTCTTCTCTCTGACACAATTATTCTTCCCTCTGAGTCTTGTGATCACTTACTAAATATTTCCAAGGCAGCTCCATAACCTTGACTTCTTTTACTGTAAAATGCTATATCTGGGCCAGGACATTAAATATGAAATCATAAAAGAATATATCCTTGGCGATAAATTTAACCTATTTCGGTTTCTACTATGTGAATTTTTATACCAACCTTCAATGCCTTTAAGTAGTTTTAATGTAGATAGAAAGCTCTGGGAAATGAGTAGCAGTGAATAATAAGAGGAGAAAATAATAGAAAAAAAGATAAAGTTTGGTTGGGATAAATCTATTAACATGGGTTCACTAAGAAAATACACTACAATGAGGCAATGGAGGGATTCATTAAAGTCTCTAATGGCTTTCTGTGGGTTTTTAGTGCTCTTCAGTGGTCACCATCACCATCACCACCACCATCATCATCATCATCATCATCATTATCATCATCATCATGATCATCATCATGACTTTTGCTTAGCTAAAACCCATGATTGACTGGGGGACTGGAGGAATGACTCTGTGGTTAAGACCAGTGGCTACTCTTCTAGAAGACCTAGGTTTGATTCCCAAAATCCACATAATGTTTCACAACTTCGTATAACCTGAGTTCCAGGGGATCTGAAACATTTGTCTAGCTTCTACTTGCACAAGACATGTATGTGGTGCACAAATATACATAAAAGCAGAATGCCTATAAATATAAAATAATTATTTGAAAAAATTAAGGTCACCTTGTATATGGCTTGGTAAAGCTGGGCAAACCTTGATTTAGCACAAATAAAAGTGCTAAATATAATGGAAAATAACAGCAGTGGTCAGTTCAGAATAAAAACTTCATTGACACATGAGGTTTACTATTATTAGAAGACCTCAAGGGAAGTCCCACACCCGCGGATCCCGGCCCGCAGCAGCTCTCTGCTCCCAGACCCCGTGGGAAAGAGACCTCACCGCCTGGTCAGGTGGGCACTCCTGAGGCTACAGAGCGGAAGAGACCACCAACACTGCCCACCCCCGCCCACATCCCTGGCCCAAGAGGAAACTGTATAAGGCCTCTGGGCTCCCGTGGGGGAGGGCCCAGGAGCGGCAGGACCCCTGCCTGAGACACCTCCAGAACCTGAAAGAAACAGACCAGATAAACAGTTCCCTGCACCCAAATCCCGTGGGAGGAAGAGCTAAACCTTCAGAGAGGCAGACAAGCCTGGGAAACCAGAAGAGACTGCTCCCTGCACACACATCTCGGACGCCAGAGGAAAAAGCCAAAGACCATCTGGAACCCTGGTGCACTGAAGCTCCCGGAAGGGGCGGCACAGGTCTTCCTGGTTGCTGCTGCCGCAGAGAGCCCGTGGGCAGCACCCCACGAGCGAACCTGAGCCTCGGGACCACAGGTAAGACCAACTTTTCTGCTGCAAGAAAGCTGCCTGGTGAACTCAAGACACAGGCCCACAGGAACAGCTGAAGACCTGTAGAGAGGAAAAACTACACGCCCGAAAGCAGAACACTCTGTCCCCATAACTGACTGAAAGAGAGGAAAACAGGTCTACAGCACTCCTGACACACAGGCTTATAGGACAGTCTAGCCACTGTCAGAAATAGCAGAACAAAGTAACACTAGAGATAATCTGATGGTGAGAGGCAAGCGCAGGAACCCAAGCAACAGAAACCAAGACTACATGGCACCATCGGAGCCCAATTCTCCCATCAAAACAAACATGGAATATCCAAACACACCAGAAAAGCAAGATCTATTTTCAAAATCATATTTGATCATGATGCTGGAGGACTTCAAGAAAGACATGAAGAACTCCCTTAGAGAACAAGTAGAAGCCTACAGAGAGGAATCGCAAAAATGCCTGAAAGAATCGCAAAAATCCCTGAAAGAATTCCAGGAAAACATAAATAAACAAGTAGAAGCCCATAGAGAGGAGACACAAAAATCCCTGAAAGAATTCCAGGAAAACATAAATAAACAAGTAGAAGCCCATAGAGAGGAGACACAAAAATCCCTGAAAGAATTCCAGGAAAACACAATCAAACAGTTGAAGGAATTAAAAATGGAAATAGAAGCAATCAAGAAAGAACACATGGAAACAACCCTGCATATAGAAAACCAAAAGAAGAGACAAGGAGCTGTAGATACAAGCTTCACCAACAGAATACAAGAGATGGAAGAGAGAATCTCAGGAGCAGAAGATTCCATAGAAATCATTGACTCAACTGTCAAAGATAATGTAAAGCGGAAAAAGCTACTGGTACAAAACATACAGGAAATCCAGGATTCAATGAGATCAAACCTAAGGATAATAGGTATAGAAGAGAGTGAAGACTCCCAGCTCAAAGGACCAGTAAATATCTTCAACAAAATCATAGAAGAAAACTTCCCTAATCTAAAAAAAGAGATACCCATAGGCATACAAGAAGCCTACAGAACTCCAAATAGATTGGACCAGAAAAGAAACACCTCCCATCACATAATAGTCAAAACACCAAACGCACAAAATAAAGAAAGAATATTAAAAGCAGTAAGGGAAAAAGGTCAAGTAACATATAAAGGCAGACCTATCAGAATCACACCAGACTTCTCGCCAGAAACTATGAAGGCCAGAAGATCCTGGACTGATGTCATACAGACCCTAAGAGAACACAAATGCCAGCCCAGGTTACTGTATCCTGCAAAACTCTCAATTAACATAGATGGAGAAACCAAGATATTCCATGACAAAACCAAATTTACACAATATCTTTCTACAAATCCAGCACTACAAAGGATAATAAATGGTAAAGCCCAACATAAGGAGGCAAGCTATACCCTAGAAGAAGCAAGAAACTAATCGTTTTGGCAACAAAACAAAGAGAATGAAAGCACACAAACATAACCTCACATCCAAATATGAATATAACGGGAAGCAATAATCACTATTCCTTAATATCTCTCAACATCAATGGCCTCAACTCCCCAATAAAAAGACATAGATTAACAAACTGGATACGCAACGAGGACCCTGCATTCTGCTGCCTACAGGAAACACACCTCAGAGACAAAGACAGACATTACCTCAGAGTGAAAGGCTGGAAAACAATTTTCCAAGCAAATGGTCAGAAGAAGCAAGGTGGAGTAGCCATTCTAATATCAAATAAAATCAATTTTCAATAAAAAGTCATCAAAAAAGATAAGGAAGGATACTTCATATTCATCAAAGGAAAAATCCACCAAGATGAACTCTCAATCCTAAATATCTATGCCCCAAATACAAGGGCACCTACATACGTAAAAGAAACCTTACTAAAGCTCAAAACACACATTGCACTTCACACAATAATAGTGGGAGATTTCAACAACCCACTCTCATCAATGGACAGATCATGGAAATAGAAATTGAACAGAGATGTAGAAAGACTAAGAGAAGTCATGAGCCAAATGGACTTAACGGATATTTATAGAACATTCTATCCTAAAGCAAAAGGATATACCTTCTTCTCAGCTCCTCATGGTACTTTCTCCAAAATTGACCATATAGTTGGTCAAAAAACGGGCCTCAACAGGTACAGAAAGATAGAAATAATCCCATTCGTGTTATCGGACCACCACGGCCTAAAACTGGTCTTCAATAACAATCAAGGAAGAATGCCCACATATACTTGGAAATTGAACAATGCTCTACTCAATGATAACCTGGTCAAGGAAGAAATAAAGAAAGAAATTAAAAACTTTTTAGAATTTAATGAAAATGAAGGTACAACATACCCAAACTTATGGGACACAATGAAAGCTGTGCTAAGAGGAAAACTCATAGCGCTGAGTGCCTGCAGAAAGAAACAGGAAAGAGCATATGTCAGCAGCTTGACAGCACACCTAAAAGCTCTAGAACAAAAAGAAGCAAATACACCCAGGAGGAGTAGAAGGCAGGAAATAATGAAACTCAGAGCTGAAATCAACCAAGTAGAAACAAAAAGGACCATAGAAAGAATCAACAGAACCAAAAGTTGGTTCTTTGAGAAAATCAACAAGATAGATAAACCCTTAGCCAGACTAACGAGAGGACACAGAGAGTGCGTCCAAATTAACAAAATCAGAAATGAAAAGGGAGACATAACAACAGATTCAGAGGAAATTCAAAAAATCATCAGATCTTACTATAAAAACCTATATTCAACAAAATTTGAAAATCTTCAGGAAATGGACAATTTCCTAGACAGATACCAGGTATCGAAGTTAAATCAGGAACAGATAAGCCAGTTAAACAACCCCATAACTCCTAACGAAATAGAAGCAGTCATTAAAGGTCTCCCAACCAAAAAGAGCCCAGGTCCAGACGGGTTTAGTGCAGAATTCTATCAAACCTTCATAGAAGACCTCATACCAATATTATCCAAACTATCCCACAAAATTGAAACAGATGGATCACTACCAAATACCTTCTATGAAGCCACAATACTCTTATACCTAAACCACACAAAGACACAACAAAGAAAGAGAACTTCAGACCAATTTCCCTTATGCATATCGACGCAAAAATACTCAACAAAATTCTGGCAAACCGAATCCAAGAGCACATCAAAACAATCATCCAACATGACCAAGTAGGCTTCATCCCAGGCATGCAGGGATGGTTTAATATACGGAAAACCATCAACGTGATCCATTATATAAACAAACTGAAAGAACAAAACCACATGATCATTTCATTAGACGCTGAGAAAGCATTTGACAAAATTCAACACCCCTTCATGATAAAAGTCCTGGAAAGAATAGGAATTCAAGGCCCATACATGATAGTAAAAGCCATATACAGCAAACCAGTTGCTAACATTAAACTAAATGGAGAGAAACTTGAAGCAATCCCACTAAAATCAGGGAATAGACAAGGCTGCCCACTCTCTCCCTACTTATTCAAGATAGTTCTTGAAGTTCTAGCCAGAGCAATCAGAAAACAAAAGGAGGTCAAGGTGATACAGATCGGAAAAGAAGAAGTCAAAATATCACTATTTGCAGATGACATGATAGTATATTTAAGTGATACCAAAAGTTCCACCAGAGAACTACTAAAGCTGATAAACAACTTCAGCAAAGTGGCTGGGTATAAAATTAACTCAAATAAATCAGTAGCCTTCCTCTACACAAAAGAGAAACAAGCCGAGAAAGAAATTAGGGAAACGACACCCTTCATAATAGACCCAAATAATATAAAGTACCTCGGTGTGACTTTAACCAAGCAAGTAAAACATCTGTACAATAAGAACTTCAAGACACTGAAGAAGGAAATTGAAGAAGACCTCAGAAGATGGAAAGATCTCCCATGCTCATGGATTGACAGGATTAATATAGTAAAAATGGCCATTTTACCAAAAGCAATCTACAGATTCAATGCAATCCCCATCAAAATACCAATCCAATTCTTCAAAGAGTTAGACAGAACAATTTGCAAATTCATCTGGAATAACAAAAAACCCAGGATAGCTAAAGCTATCCTCAACAATAAAAGGACTTCAGGGGGAATCACTATCCCTGAACTCAAGCAGTATTACAGAGCAATAGTGATAAAAACTGCATGGTATTGGTACAGAGACAGACAGATAGACCAATGGAATAGAATTGAAGACCCAGAAATGAACCCACACACCTATGGTCACTTGATTTTTGACAAAGGAGCCAAAACCATCAAATGGAAAAAAGATAGCATTTTCAGCAAATGGTGCTGGTTCAACTGGAGGTCAACATGTAGAAGAATGCAGATTGATCCATGCTTATCACCCTGTACAAAGCTTAAGTCCAAGTGGATCAAGGACCTCCACATCAAACCAGACACACTCAAACTAACAGAAGAAAAACTAGGGAAGCATCTGGAACACATGGGCACTGGAAAAAATTTCCTAAACAAAACACCAATGGCTTATGCTCTAAGATCAAGAATCGACAAATGGGATCTCATAAAACTGCAAAGCTTCTGTAAGGCAAAGGACACTGTGGTTAGGACAAAACGGCAACCAACAGATTGGGAAAAGATCTTTACCAATCCTACAACAGATAGAGGCCTTATATCCAAAATATACAAAGAACTCAAGAAGTTAGACCGCAGGGAAACAAATAACCCTATTAAAAAATGGGGTTCAGAGCTAAAAAAGAATTCACAGCTGAGGAATGCCGAATGGCTGAGAAACACCTACACAAATGTTCAACATCTTTAGTCATAAGGGAAATGCAAATCAAAACAACCCTGAGATTTCACCTCACACCAGTGAGAATGGCTAAGATCAAAAACTCAGGGGACAACAGATGCTGGCGAGGATGTGGAGGAAGAGGAACACTCCTCCATTGTTGGTGGGATTGCAAACTGCTACAACCATTCTGGAAATCAGTCTGGAGGATCCTTAGAAAATTGGACATTGAACTGCCTGAGGATCCAGCTATACCTCCCTTGGGCATATACCCAAAAGATGCCCCAACATATAAAAAAGACACGTGCTCCACTATGTTCATTGCAGCCTTATTTATAATAGCCAGAAGCTGGAAAGAACCCAGATGCCCTTCAACAGAGGAATGGATACAGAAAATGTGGTACATCTACACAATGGAATATTACTCAGCTATCAAAAACAACGAGTTTATGAAATTCGTAGGCAAATGGTTGGAACTGGAAAACATCATCCTGAGTGAGCTAACCCAATCACAGAAAGACATACATGGTATGCACTCATTGATAAGTGGCTATTAGCCCAAATGCTTGAATTACCCTAGATGCTTAGAACAAATGAAACTCAAGACGGATGATCAAAATGTGAATGCTTCACTCCTTCTTTAAAAGGGGAACAAGAATACCCTTGGCAGGGAAGAGTGAGGCAAAGATTAAAACAGAGACTGAAGGAACACCCATTCAGAGTCTGCCCCACATGTGGCCCGTACATATACAGCCACCCAATTAGACAAGATGGATGAAGCAAAGAAGTGCAGACCGACAGGAGCCGGATGTAGATCGCTCCTGAGAGACACAGCCAGAATACAGCAAATACAGAGGCGAATGCCAGCAGCAAACCACTGAACTGAGAATAGGACCCCCGTTGAAGGAATCAGAGAAAGAACTGGAAGAGCTTGAAGGGGCTCGAGACCCCATATGTACAACAATGACAAGCAACCAGAGCTTCCAGGGACTAAGCCACTACCTAAAGACTATACATGGACTGACCCTGGACTCTGACCTCATAGGTAGCAATGAATATCCTAGTAAGAGCACCAGTGGAAGGGGAAGCCCTGGGTCCTGCTAAGACTGAACCCCCAGTGAACTAGACTGGTGGGGGGAGGGCGGCAATGGGGGGAGGGTTGGGAGGGGAACACCCATAAGGAAGGGGAGGGGGGAGGGGGATGTTTGCCCAGATACCGGGAAAGGGAATAACACTCGAAATGTATATAAGAAATACTCAAGTTAATAAAAAAAAACATAATAGATTTCTCTGCCTTTTCATCAGGCCTATAAATATGTGAATAATGAAAAGAGGGAACTGCCCCTTTGAGTCTGTTGTGGAGGAAAACAAGCAGCCTGTTCCCATTCTCAGGGACAAACTGCTTACCTGGTACGCACACATTCCTGAGCTCTGGGTTGCACATGCACAGAAATGAAGTTCCCTCACCTAACTCCATCACTCTCCACCCCTACAATGGCCTGTCCTGAGGCCTATCTACTCTAACACACATGCATTCAAGAGGAGAGTTCAAATCCAACTGGAGAGGAAGGCTAGGATGGTGGCAGAACAAGAACATCCCTGAGGGAGCTTTGAAAGCTCCCAAAAAAGAAACTTGTGAGAGCTGGAGTAATCACAGAAGGCTTCCAAGAGGAGGAGATGCAGCTTTACCTGGGCCAGGAAAGGTAGCTTGTGTGAGTAAGACTCATGAATGGGACTGGCCTATGCGGAGCAGCAATAGCTCAGGCAGGAGGAAAGAGATACACACATCGAGCTAAAGCTCAGCCTTAAAAGAGACCATCTCTGGTTTTACACCATAAACCCCCTGCAAAGGGTCTGCTGGAGAAAGTCAGTGTCTTTCAACTCACTTGGATTTTCAAGTATAAATTCCAGTGTGGGGGAATGTTGGAAAGAGGGCACCGGCAATGGAGTCATCCCAGGAAAAGTATTTATTCTCGCCTTTCCTCGGCCAAGGAAAGTTTCTGCTCTGGAAAAAGCACCTCACCATGCACTAAGCTGTATGGTGAAAGCTAAAATAGAAAGAAAGAAGCAGTTCTGATGGCCTCTAATCCTACCTTTAACTCTACTGCTCCCAGAGCAGAACACAGAGGAATCTGCCCTTCTTTTGTAACGAAGCATATTTCCTTAGGCTACCAAACAATATCCTGCCTTTTAAAAAATGGTGTTTGATTCTCTTTATTTGAAAGGAAGTTTGAATTCTTAAACTGGAAGATTTCTATTCCAATTTTACATTTTTTTAAAACTAAGAGACAACACAACGGAGAAGGTAGTCGCAAGGGGAGAACGGAAGGAGGAAGGAGAAGAGGAGGGGAGGGAGGGAGAGATGGATTAGAAGGGTCAGGGAGTTGGGGTGAGAGAAGAGCTTCCCCTGAGAATCTGGTGGATACAGGAACCAAGTAACCTTATTTCATCCTGTGGCCAAGCTATCTGGAAATCACTCTCTATCCCGTTTTTTTGCAAGTAAACTATTTGAAACAAACAAACAAACAAACAAAAAAACAAACAAACAAAAAAAAGAAGACCTCAAGGCTGAGAGGGGAGTGTTAGACAGAAGTAGCACAATATATGGTGATCTAAACATGATGGGGCACTAAAGGGATGAAGAGGCTCCCTATAAAGCATGGTAAGGAGCATCATTAAGAGTGAGAATAAGAGAGATGCTGAAAGGGTGAAGGAAAGACATAGTAAAGGACAACTAGGGAAAAAGAAAGAAGAGATGGGGTGCTGCCAGGACAGGGAAGAGGGAGGAGGCCAGAGGAGTTTCTTTCAGAAAGCAGTCTTTAGACTATCTTTCCAGTGATCTTCTTGAGGATTCAGACCAGTCCTTGAAACAAAAGAGAATTCTGACTTTGTAAAAAACTTTTAGGAGGGGCAAGTAGTGGGTTGGGTCCCTGGTGGCTTTACAGTCAACAGAGAAACAATCTGTAAAAATAGGCAATAATGAAACTGAATCCAGCCCAATTTTGCTACTGGTGCTCCCGGTCTTCTAGAATCTGACATCTGTTCATATATTTTTGCCAAATTAAAGCATTGCACAATTTTGGAAAAACAAACAAACCAACAAATAATTAACTCGGCCTTGTGCCTACACAAAGCTTATGACATGTTTATACTGAAGTTCTTTACAAAGTACAAAGTACGTATGGCTTCGTCCTCCAGTCTTTCTAATCTTTCTCAACTAGTGCCGCTCCCTGATGACTAAGCACTCAAATATGTGAGCCTATGGGAGCCAACTTCAAAAGTCCCTGGAGTCTTTCAGAGTCTCAACATTGTTTAAAAATAAAATGTGTCTTCTAAGACTCATTGTAATTTCTTAACTGTAACCCACTGTAAAATAAAATTAAAAAAAAAAACTGATCACATATTTCCAACATGAAATGGCACATAATATACATTGCTATTCCAAACAGGAAGAATAAAAGCACAGTGAAGAAATATTGAACCAAAGCAAGAACAAAGACCAGGAGAGAAAACTCCAAATTCTGCGTTTCTATGTCTGGTGTCAAAGTTCTCTTCAGATCTAACATGTTTCAGCTTTACTGACTATAACGGACTTCTCTTTCTTAGGCTCTACATCCTGTCTGTAGCTCTTCTCTTAAGATGTCTCAGGACTCGAGCATCTCCAACATCTTGGGACCTCCAACACAATCCAGTCTTCACCTTCATAATACAGTGACTCCTGTGGGCCTCTATGCAGGGACACACCACTGACACAAGCGTGGCCTTGGTGGCTCTCTTTAGCCACAGAAGAAAGATTTCCCAGGCCCTTTCTTGTATCCTTGACACTAAAGCCTGAACCAGATAAGTCTTCAATTGCTTAATGGGGATGGAACTTGCCCCCTTGTTCAACTACATTTGCACCACCTCTCTACTGTTGATGGTTTCCTTCAGTGCTTATGCTTTTCTATAATTTCTCATCATATGCTGGAAGGTTATCTGGGTTGAATCTTTCCCTTATTCCATTTAGCTTCTCTTCAACTTTCTTCCTGAGCATCAGACTTAGCTCCATGACACCTTCCAGTGCTCCTTTTCTCCTCAAACTGCACACTTTAAAATTTCCCTTGCTCAATTTAATCCTTTCTTACTGTAGATCTGTACAGAAAGGATTACTAATAACATGGGACACAGCCAATATTAGGGTACCTTCAAATCTTCTCTGCTGATGTCATTAACTGAAAATTCTTCTATTTATCCTGACTCAGATATTTAGGACAAGGGTCAAAGCAACCACATATTTTGCCAAAATATCACAAAAATAATCTCTAGGCTACTTATCAAATTCTTCCCCTCTGAAACTTCTTGAGGTGGTGCCCCTCATTTCAAATTGGGCCCCTCACTGCTGTCTTCCATGTTTCTCCTCAGATGCCTCATTAAGCCCTCCTTAAAACATCCAACAACTTTTTTAGTCAGAGTCCCAACATTTTCCATATCCCTCCAACAAACAGCGTGTTCAAGTTTGACACAGGAATATCACAGTCTCTGGTACTAAGTTCTATCTTAGTCACTATTCTATTGCTGTGAAGGGACACCACGACGAAGGCAATTCTTCACGACGAAGGCAATTCTTACAAGAGAAAATATTTAATCAGTTACTTGCTTATCGTTTCGGAGGTTTAGCACATTATGACCATGGGGAGGAGCACAGTGTTGAAACAACAGAAGAGAGTTGCGCCCTAATCCTCAGGCGGAGTCAGAGATACTGGGCCTGGCATGGGCTTCTGAAACCTCAAAGTCCAACTTCAATGATACTTCTTTCAACAAGGCCACATGCACTTCAACAAGGGCTATGCTCTGCAGGCTAAACATTCAAATACAAGAAGGTTGGACACCAATCTCATTCAAATCAACACATTCCAGCTGCAGCCTCTGTACTATACATGGCTTCATAGATTAAGCAAAATTAACACATCTCATGGTACTCCATATGCAAGCTTTTGGTAAAAGAGATAATCTTTTCTCTGTACCTTCTCCTACATTCCAATGAAGCAAGAGACACTCAGTTGTCAAGGTTAACAATATCGCATCGCTGTCTGACCCCAGAAATAAGTATGCTTTCCAGTCATATGTTATAGTCTAATCAACACAAGATTGCACTTGTTCATTACATTGATGTTAAAGTGTAATAAAATAAAAGTGTAGTAAAAGAAAATAAATACAACAAAACTTCAAAGGTCTATTAGTCTAAAGACATTTTTAGGAGCTCAAAAGTTTGGATCATTTCAAGCTAACTTTTCTAAAATTAAAAGTCAAAGGTATTACAACTGGTCCCTCTTAAAACCATGAAAAAGGGACAATGCCCTCTGGGTGTGCAACTAAAGTACATTTATGAACTATCCTTAAAGGCATAGATGAAGAGATGGTTCAATAACTGATCCAGAAAGCTGCAAAATTGCCCTGTCCCTTAGGCTGTATGATCCAGAATATCCAAAGTTGCCTGACAGTGGCTGATACAGACCTGTTTAGTCTTTGATAGACACTTACAATTGACTCACAGTACAGGTATTTTTCCATTTAGGAGTAAGGTCCTGATATCCTCCAAAAGGATCTAGTCTACTTTTGAAAACTAGCTTTTAACCTACTATTGGATCTTTACAGAGAATAAACACTAAGACATGAGCCACTAACTTACCATGAGACATCAGTTGTCCAACATGAACTGAATGCCATTTGACTTAATAGGCTAATAAGATTATCATAATCCAAGAGAACCTTACCAGTATCAGTCAGATATATGCAGAACTATTCAAAATGTTCTTTGTCCCTACTCTTGACAACCTGACTTTTCCCTCCTTACACAGGTGATCTTATGTAAAGTTTCCTATAATGAACTAAAAAGAAACCCAAAGATTTGGGTATGATCTATAAATGGTTCTGCACTGTGTATAGGCACCATCCAAAAGTGGACAGTTGAAGAATGGCAGGCCCATTCTAGGACATCTGTGAAAGGAAATATTTCCAGAAGGCAAAACATTGAGTAACACACCTGGTTTTTAACTATACTTCGCATAAGAAATGGCTGGATGTGTAAATATATCCCTATTCCTGAACCATGCACAATCACTTGACTGGATAAGTTAAGAACTTGAAAGTAGTGTGACTAAAAAATTAGTTTTTAAAAGGAAGAGAAAGAAAGACAAAAGAAAAGAAAAGACAAAATTTGGTAACATCTGGTTACTTTTCTTTTGTTGTGCTATGACACCATGATGAAGGCAACTTATAGAAGAGTTTATCTTGGGCTTGTATTTTCAGCAGGTTAAGAGTTCATCATCATCACAGTGTGGAGGATGACAGCTGGCTGGTAGGCATGGCACTCGAGTTGCAACTGAGAGCACACACCTCCATTCATCAAAAGGAAACAGAGTGCACATAGGAATTGACAGGGGCTCAAAGCCCTCCTCCAGTGATCCATCTCATCCAACAAGGCTTAACCTCCTAATCGTTCCCAAAATGTTTCACCAATTGAGGATCAAGTATTCAAATATGAGCAGATGGGGACATTTTCATTCATAACCCCACATTCTCCTCCCTGGCCTCCATAGGCTCATGGCCATATCACAGTGAAACATTCTCTTTGTTAAATACCCAAAGTTCTCATAGTCTTTCAGTCTCAGCACTGCTAAATATACAAAGGGAAAAATCTTATAACTCTAACACCATGTAAAATCAAAGGAAAGCTAGATATTTTTAACATACAGTGGTACAGAATATACATTACAATTCCAAAGGGAGGAATGATGGCCAAGTGAGCAAATACTGGGTTAGAGCAAGACAAAACCCCAGCAGGGCAAAATATCAAATTCTTTAGCTTCATGACTGACACCAGAAGGCTTACATGGTTCTGTTCTTTCAGGCTTTACTGCCTGTGACATTCTTCTCTCTTAGGCTTGTTCTACTCCATGTATGCAGCTCTCTTTGACACATGTCTCATGGCTTTGGAATCTCCAACCATGTTAGGGTCTCTAATTCAAGCCAAGCTTCCCATTCACAGTTTCTCACAATGGCCTCTCAGGGCCTCCCTGTGGGAACTCCCCTCCAATACATCTGGCCTCAGTGGACTCCCAAAAATGTAAAGGAAGATTCCATGACCCCTTAACTAGCATACACATCATGACTCTTAACCTTGTACTGCATGGATGACACTACCAAGTCTGGCTACCAACATGAGGTGAACCTGTGTCAGTATTAGGCTGTTTTGAAATCTTCTCCATTAAAGAAATGGGTCCGCTACTTTTCAACTTAGCTTCTAACAAGAAGCTTCTGACAATTTAGCTTCTGTTCTTCTGACAAGAACAGAAAACAGACACATACTTTGTCAAACTATTATAAGAATGGTCTATAGCCTTGATGCTAATAGTGTTCTTCTCTGAAAAATGTTGAGCTCAGCCCTCACAGTACATAGAACTCTCGTTACTACTCTTGTTATGCCAAGATCCTAGTATAATGGTCCATTAATCTCTGTTTACAACATTCAACTGCTTTCCTAATTCAAAGTTGGATAGTCTTTCATACCACTCCAAAAAATCACATGGTCAGGTCTGCCAAAGAAATATCCCACTTCCTGGCACCAATTTCTGCCTTACTTACTTTTCTTTTGCTGTGACAATATAATGTTAGCAAAACAAATTATAAAAATAAGAGTTTATTTTGAGGGTTTTAAAGGGTTAAGAATGACTACCACCATAGTGAGGAATATGATTGCAAGCAGGCAGGCATGACACTGGAGCAACAGCTGAGGGTTCACATCTTGATCCACAAACAGAAAGTAGGGAGCACATTGAGAATGGCACAAAACCTCAAAGCCTATCTCCAGTGACATACATCTTCCAACAACGTCATACCTTCTAAACCTTTCAAATAGTGCCACCCCCAAGTTGACTAAGTATTCAAATCTGTGAGACTTTGGAGGCCATTCTCATTCAAACCATCATAGCTCTCATATCATCATTCAAAGGGCATCATAAGTAAAGTGGACATGGACAAGGATATAGGTTATACATGGCATCATCACCAAGAAGAACTTCTATTCACAGAGGCTGATCTGATGATGGCCGTTGATAAGTTCCCATCTGCAAACTACAGAGATCACACCACAAACCACAGAGTGATTAGCTAGACACTTGATGGCAGAATAGTTACTCTAAACCATTCCTGTTGTATAAGATAAAGTGTTTTCTTATTTAGATACTTATTCTCAGTATGTATTGGCCAATACACGATAATGCAAAAACCTATCATCAATTGGCTTAAACTTTTAAAAAATATATTATCTCTCCACATAGCTTTAATTAAAGCTGTTTCTTTGGTAGCTTATTTTTTTTATTCTCCAGGGGTAATATGATCTCATTTGTGGATCTGCCCCAGTCATCCTTAGAGGACAATACATTAGCCACATCTATTGTAATAGTAACAGAGTTACTGTCTTTGCCTAGGAAGTGGATAAAGCTTGAAGGTGAGCCAGAAAACTCATACCTGGTTCTCCCATCCTGGTTCTTAATGAAAAAAATGCCAGGAAGGGGAAGGTTGTTTGAAATTGGGGTCCCATTAGTTACCATGAGGTTGTTATATATAATGATTTGGGGGTTTGTGGTGATACAATTGTTTAGGTGTCAGTCACCCATGCTCCTGTAAGTAACTTCTCATGCATGCTCTATAAGCAGGTCCCCCAAAAATCTCTGGTTCCACTAAGCTGAACTTTGGTGACATCATACTTTGGTCTAACATCATTGTCTATCTGGGTAATGTGACATTTGTTCACATCTGTCTAGTTAAAAAATAATACAACAAGTAGGTACTCAAAGATGACAATGAAGGAATAGTAGGGAGTCTTAAAGAATTTTTAGAAAAGATTTCTTGAGGGGTTAGTGTTTCTGAAATTTAATACCCATCAAAGCCTTTCCAACCTAATGATTTCCAGGTTTTTGTCTCTTGAGTTTAAAAAATGTGATTCACAAGAGCCATGGAAGGTAAATTTTAGAGAGAAGTTTGCTGTTGAATCATAGGTGGGCACTTAAGATGGGAGGAGAAAGAGAACAGAACTCATGTATTGCAGGGGTGTGAGAGGTTCCAGAAAAAAAGGTTACCACTGAACTGATACTCTGGAAACTTTTTAAAGGACTTGTGCAGAAACTAGGGGAAATATATGGAAATGGATACGTTGATCTGTCCAATTGGTCTAACAAGGTATCTAAGTGAATCCTCTCAGTTTTAGTCACATAGGCACATAAACAGAGAATCATATTTAGGAGATAAAGAAACAGGAACAAGAATTTTCTCCCAACATTCCTCCTCTCCAGTAAGGTCATTCTCAAAATGGCTATTTTGGGTGGTTCCTGTCCTACTTGACCAATTTCTATGTTCTGTTTTTATCAGTGTGTTAAGTATGACAAAAGATGATTGATAACAACAGTGGTCATTTTAGAATGGAAGCTAAAACATAATTTATAATTCCCTTTGGTTATGAAGTTTATAAAAGTGAAAGGGTATTTTAGTCACAGTTCCATCGCTATGAAGAGATGTAATGAACAAGAAAACTCTTATAAATGAAACCATAATTGGGGACTTGTTTATGGTTTCAGAGGATGAGTCCATTACTTCATGATAAGCATGTATGGTGCTAGAGCCATAGCTAAGAGTTACAGCCTGATCTGTAGGCTGAGAGAGCGAGATTCTAGGCTTGGCATAGGCTTTTGATACCTTACAGTTCACTCACAGTGACACAGCTCCTCCAACCAGGCCACACACTCCATCTCTAATATTTACAAATAGTGCCACACCTTGATAACTAAACATTCAAATATATGAGCCTATGTGAGCCATCATTCAAACCACCACAAAGGACCTCAGAGCCATGGTTGGGCTTCAAGGTGCAAGGGAGAGCAATGGACAAAAACAATAAAATATGTGGAGATCTGAACATGATTGAGTATAAAGGGAAGAAGAGGCAATCCCTTAAGCTTGGAGAGGAGCTCCTTCAAGCTCTAAAAATAAAAGGAAAAGATGTGTAGGAATGGAGGAAGAGGCAGAGACTCTGTTATAGGGTGGCTAGAGAAGGACAAAGGGGCTTCCTCAGAAGGCAGCCTTCAGGGCACTCTCCCAAACAGTCCCCTAGAGGAGTCTGAGTAAAATTCTAGAACAAAGAAACTGTGACTTTCCAAAACATTCTATAAGTGGAAGGAAGTTTCACACTATCTGATTTGGTTAGGCATAGTATATGTAACAAGGAACTTGAAGGACCCAGATGCCAGAAATTGACAACTTTCAAGTCATGGCATAGCCAGCTTTTTAACTCTCTCCTTTTAACTGTCTGTCCCGAAGAAGGCTACAGATATTCAGGCTATGAGATGTGGCCTAATGATGCAGGCCCATGTTCTAATACAGTGGGGCACAGAAGAACCAAAGATGAATTCATGGGGGAAGCAATTATATCATTCTGAGTCTAGATAACACAAAAAAATCATTATTATCTTTTTAATCGGTATTGGCTAGCCTACCTACGGCCAATCTTATAAATCTCCTTCACATATTGTAAAACTTTTATGCAAACACTTCATTTGTCCTCATCTACTAAAACTTTTGCTTACCCAAAGGCCGTGGTGCATATTTTTCTTGCACTTTATTGCCTTCATGTCAATTCTTTATAACTATCAACCATGATAGTCTGTGAGGTTGGATTCTATCAATTCTGGGTTTAACACATCCTTCAAGTACATGTGATGATCTATTTCATCAGTCCCTTCTACAATCCAGTGTTTTCCAGCAGCTGTGTTACCTGCCTCACTGGCATTTAAGAAAATTTAATATCAATAAGGTATTATGTGATCTATCTCTAGTAGATGTCAATGGGCATGTATCATCGAATGGTTTGAGCTAGTATACTTTCTTATATAGTGGTAGTTGCATCATTCTTGCTATGAGTAGAAAGATGAGTAATGGGGACTGAGCCATTGGGAAAAACATGTCTATAGCAGGAATCCCATGGGGGCAGTCTTCTATGTAGCACAGAGTGACTTGATAAGTAAGATATGGGACATTTAGATGCTCTGATAAAACACCATAACCAACAGTGAATTATGGAAGAGAGAATTTATTTTGGGTTACAGTTTCAGAAGGGGCATCTATAAAGGCAGGGAAGTCATGGCAGTAGGCAATACACAGCCAGAACAGGAAGCAGAGATATCACATCTTCATGCATACATACAAAGCAGAGAGTGAATGGGAAGTAGAGTGAGGCTACATAATCACAAAACCTACTCCACCTCCCAGTGTTATGCTTCCTCCACATTCTAAAGGTTCCATATCCTCCCCAAACAGTATCACCAACTGAGGACCAAGTGTTCAAATATCTATAGTCATAGGGGACATTTCTCTTTCAAAACACCACCCACGGTAAGTACAGGGATGGCCTGAGAACATTGACATTCAGGTTTAGAGCACACTTTGAAGTCCCAAAAGGTAGCACAGAAAGGAGAGTATGAGAAGCCTACAGACTACTGCAGATGTGTGAACACTGCTGTGTGTACTGAAACATGCGTCTGAGGCTAAGATGTTGGCTAAGCAAGAACTTGTTTGTGTAACGGGGATTACTAAGGGAAAGAAATATGTAGCTAGTATCCTCGTTCAACTCTGAGCTGAGGTTTAACTGTATAAAAGAAGATAAAATGGGGGTACTGAAGTGGAAACTTCATTGGAAAGTTAGTTGGTTCAAATGATGTTTTGCTGGGGCACACAGGTAAAAGGATGTTTTGATATAGGGAACACATGAAAAGACCCATGATGAAGGAGTATAAATATGACCTCAAGGAGATGAGCACTGAGCTTTGGTTTGGTTTGCTCTACCTTGCTACTCTTTGCTAATGACACTAATGTATTGGTTCACCTTACAAACATAGTTGAGCTCCATATGTCAGGACTCTACAGAAAGAAATACACCAGAAAACTTCTGGTAGTGTGCTGCAGTTTCTTGAGGCTTCTGAACTCAGGCTAATTGTCAGAGTGATGTTAGCTGAGACAGACTGATGTGCTAAGGCAAGACATGTCCTGAGGCAAGACCCATGGAGGACACATGATGTTCAGAGGGAGTATAAAAAGAGATTGACAGACAGTGACAGAGGCTAATCTTGGCTTGTTTGCATAATTTCTTGGTGTCGTGTCTGCTGATCTTTACTTTATTGAGAAAAGCACAACTGAGAACTTCTCTGAGAGAGGAAGAGCCAAAACTTCTGATGTCCCTCCTGGTCCTTCCTGCTGACTTGTACTGAGGCTGAGGCCTGGCT
The DNA here is from genome assembly GCF_021556685.1 of Rattus norvegicus. Taxonomy (NCBI): domain Eukaryota; kingdom Metazoa; phylum Chordata; class Mammalia; order Rodentia; family Muridae; genus Rattus; species Rattus norvegicus. Next base: position 32,191,342 of record NC_141537.1, on the reverse strand, counting down.
CTCCCTGTTAGGTAGTGTTACTACTGCAGATTCATGTTTGCTATCCTTACTCTATGAAATTGAACTGTTGGTATATCCATGAAGTGCTTGCTAGTGGATCACTGCACTGCTGCTGATCTGTGAACTGAATTACCAATTTCCTGACAACACAAATGGGAGTTGTCCCAAAAAACCTTCCTAAACAAGGCCACTTCCCTCATATCCTTTCATTTTTACTACCACTGGTGGATAGTAGGCTAGAAAGGAGATGCAAACATTTAAGAACCGCCATTAAAATTAGACTTTGAAAACACTTAAGTTGCAGGGGGTATCTAACATGACTTAGGCAAAATAGGTATCTGCTTCTAATGTAGAGGAAATGGCAGATTATGAGTGCTTAGCAATGTTGTTTAAGGAGCTGGGTGTTATTCTGCCTTGCTCCCAGAAGGGTGTTTCTGTTTTTGTGTCATGTTTTAATGCATATTATTTTGAAAAAATTTTAATGGAAATCCTGACAATTGTCTTCTGTTAGAAAAGATTGCAGAGTTGGCTACACATTTAGAGAGTTTCTGGATAGAGGTAGAAGTGCCTAGGTTGGAAGGTAAACTGCCACCCAGTCCTGCATCCAGGGGTCTAAAAGAACAGGAAATGGCACAGGTATAAGAGGTTAATGTACAGCCAAGTGCACCACCAGAGAATTTGTTTGGGCCTACACAGCCACCTTCAGTATTTACAGTCTTTGTGTGGCTGGGTGGCAAGCCTTGAGGTTTTTTGGGACTAAATTACAGCTGCTGGTTCATAGCTGGTGTCTGCCTGCCTAGATGACTGAACTGCAGCTGCTGACTCTTATTCAGTGTTTTCTATGGGACTGAACTACTGCCAAAGATGATCAAGCTTACCCGTAAAAATCTATTGTTAAACAAGTCCACTTCCGTGATATTGGAATAACTTTTCTATTACCTCTGCTGGGTAGTGGGCTAGAGGAAAGGTCGAACCCTTATGAAAAGTAGGTACCAAAAAAATTTATGCCCACATGTTATGGTTGTGAATCATCAAGAAAAGAGAACACAAGTTAGGTCTGCATTAAAGAGCCCACTGTAAGAACACCATGAACCACTTTGTTTGTGTCTTTCATGATGTCAGGTTTTACTTAGTAATAATACATTCCAGTGATAAAAAAAATTTGTCATGTAATCTTACGGTGACAGCCTAGTCAAGATGGATGTAGGTTCTTAAGTACAAATACTAATCCTCATGGCACACATACAATATCTATGCAGTTTAAAGAAAGAATACACACATTAAAGAGGTTGCAGCAGAGTTCTAAGAATTTCAGAAGTGATCTGAGAGAGAGAGTCTTTATTGATAAACTGTAGTGTGTAGTTTTATACTCTATCCACCTTTTGCTCCGGAAGGTGATTGTGCTACCAGACCCCACCCAGCTTCCCTTGACTTCTCAGACAAAAGACACAGACATACAGTTGCTCAGTTACAACTAGCCTGGCACAATTGCTGGGCACTACTATCTGCTATCTGGAAAAGTGTGTGCTTACTAAATTATTATCTCCACCTCTCTACCTGCCCCAAACTCCCCTGACCACCTGCCTGTAGAAATCTCACACTGTTTCCATAGTTCTGTCTCCAAAGCTTGTTGAACTCCTTCCCCTCCTTTGCCTTTCTCTCCCTGCCTCCAGAGCCCTGGAAATCAGTAACAGCTGCAACCTCTTAGGACTTGGTTCTGGCACATGAGGTAGCAACATCTTGCAAAATTGAGGCAAGATTCTGCAGAAGGTCATACGTGTCCTGAATCCTTGTCTAAGATATGGTACCGTTACTCCACTAGTCAATATTCCAGATCCAAAAATCAAAGGGTAGAAATGGAAACAGAGTGTAAAGTTCCTAAGGAATGAAAAGCTATGCCAGTCTCTTAACACTCTGGAGTGCATGTGGAGACCCCGCATGGTGGCTGACTAAGAAGCAGATGAACAAACTAGATGGTATATGATTAACAATTGTCCAATTACAGTTGGCATTCATTTTGATGGGTTCTACTGAAAAGGGCCTACTTAGGTTAGGCTTCCCCACAGTGATGCTGACTTTTCTTCTTTTTGTCATTAGCAGATATTTTGTGAAGATGAAATTTCAGAAGTTATGAAGTAACATGTAATAATTTTCACAAATCCTTCCATTTACTGATTCATTTATATTCACATGGTTTCTATGCCATTTGATCGGTTATGATATATTTGTACAGATAGATGTGGTGGTCTAATTTTTCTAGATTTAATTAATGATGGCTTGATTAATTTGACTTTTTGGAGCATTTTAAACAAATTCCAACCATTGTTTGAACTCTTCTATGGTTCTGTTCACACCTTTAAGGGAAGTATGCCTGTTAGTTTTTTGTTTTATTTTCCCAACTTGACACAAACTAGAGTCAAGTAGAAAGAGACAAGCTTACTACTTCAGTTCCTGCTTTCAGTTCCCCAAATTCAGTGAGATCAGGATACATAAGACCGACTTTCCTTTCCAAGATATATTTAGTCACTATTTTATCATAGCAATATAAATCAAACTAGGAGAAAATTGGTACCAGAAAGCAGGCTATTATTATGTCAGACCTGCCCATGAAATTGCGGGGAAAATTGTAGACCTGTTTGTTCAAAGCTTAGTGGGTTGTGTTGGGGACCCTGGACGTTAAGAGTTCGGAGAGCAATGCTGATGAAGGAGGCCTGCCCGGGGAAGTTTCAGAAGGAAGTAAAGACTCTGTCAGGTATGTTCATGTGATATATTTGAATTAATAACCTGTGATTTGTGGTCACCCAGGGCTGGAGAAAAGTCTTTGATGAATAGGATACCAGCTCTACTTAAGGAAAGACTGCTTTACTAGGAAAACTGATGCTGGGCTCAGCTATGATTAAGAAGAGAGCAGCATCGAGTTGAAATCTTTTTGGAAATGTTTCCCTGGGGTTAGTACACTGAAACTATGGTCGAGAGAGAGACAAGGCTGCATTGTAGAGTGGGAGCTGACCCTGGTAACGTGTAAGGGTGTAATATGTAGTGCTGGTTAGAGCATTATGAAAACCATAGGATTGGTTGGGGTAAAAAAAAAAAAAGCTGAATCCATTGGGAATCCTAAGATTGTAGAATTCATGGGGAGAAGCTTAGTGTTGGCACTATGCCCATACGATGGTCTTGGAGTCCCTGCAGAAAGCCCAGGAAGTTGTTGATTAAAGTGAGTCCTCAGGTGCTGTGGAGATCTCAAGAGAGTGATGATTCCAGGACTGTGAGACAATCAGTAAGACCAGCAGCAGCTTATAGAGTAGGGATAGCCTGAGCCTATGAGATGAGCTATGTCTATGGTGACTGGCTGAGCCAGAGGGATGTGTCCTGGCCAAAAACCATTTAGTAGTATGATTCCTCATGACTTGTTCAGACATGCTTATTGTTATTTTACAAGTTTCCTTCTTCTTCTACATCTACTTCCATCTCCCTTCCCCAAGGAGCCTCCCTTTCCCATTTTCTCTATCACATCATTTGTATCCTGGGCTCCCTTGTTTTCCCTATTTCCACCTTCTTCTCCACCTACTTCCACTGTCCTATCAGATCAGGAGTCTCTCTTTTCCTATTTCTCCTGTCAGGTTACTTGTACCCTGCCATTACCTGCCTCCTTAAAGAGCCCTCCCTTCATTATGGTTCCATCTACAAAAACTCTCTTGTCCTTAGGTGCACACAACTATAGGCAGCCGAGAAAGGCTGGGAATGGGAGAAGAGGCCTTCTTCAAGGAAGTTAACATCAATTCATTGTCCAGTGCCAAACCGTCAGACCTGAAAACTTACATACAGCTAGCATTACATGGACTGAACAGGTTATATTTAGGATACACAAACACACACATACACACACACACACACACACACACACACACACACACACACACACACGCACACAGACACACACACACACTAGCAATTAGTTGTTTTTTTTTTTAAAGTCCATGAATTTGAATTTGAAAGAGAGGAGGAAGGTGTATAATGGTGTATTTGAAGGGGAAGGGAGAAATGTAATTAAATTATAAACTCAAAAATTAACAAAAATGAGAGCATGAATACAGACACACACACACACACACACACACACACACAATCTCCTGGATTATGACCCAGAGTAAAAGGCATCTGCTTTGTTTCAGATTCAGTTTGTTCATTAGTCAAACCCTGAAAGATTATCAATAATGTTAATTCCAATTGTTGTCCAAATAAACTTAAAAAAATAAAAAACTTTACATCCAAATGCAGCCACAGTCTTACAATTAGAACTTTGGTATATGAATTTGGAGGAGATATAATTCAAACATAACAGATGCTTAGCTCATACCTAATCAAAGAATTGTAATTTTTCCTGGAATGTCTGTTTTCTTTTTATTTGTGCTTCTCTCCAGTTTCTTAGCTCTTGTGATTTAAAAATATGCCTGGTGAAAAAATGTTATGCATTGTTCACATTTACTGATAATTTTCTATAATATATTTCTAAATCTGTCTACTGTCCAAACACAGAGCCTCATGCATCCTAAGTAAGTATTCTACCATTGGGCTCCCTCTTCAGGATTATGAGCAAAAACAAAACTGAAACTACTTCCTCATTCTGATTCTGCACCACATCTTTAGAGGCTGCGCATTGAAGGCAGAGAACCTTGCAGCTGAACAACCCAGCTCTTTTTGTTTCTGAACAGGATCCTGAGAATTGTATCTGAAGAAAAATAAGAAAACACAGCTTAAAGTCACTGCTTTCAAGCTTCTGGAAGAATAGTTTTCAGGAGACTGGTAAGTTTCTGAATCATGACATCTTTCCTCATTTTTATGCACATGATGAGGAAGTTATTTCTAAAAGTTCTAGCTGTAATTTTGAATCAATCCATACTTTTAAGTATGATTAAAATACTAAGTTAATTAGTAGAAGCAGCACATTAGATATGTAGGAGTATGTTTAACTGATACTAACTTGTAAATGCTTTCCTGGGCAGAAATGCTCTGTTGACTACAGTTAAAATAATGAGAACTGGTAAGAACAATGAGCGATTTCTTCATTGTGACAAACAGGCAGATAAGAAAGATTGAAAAATAAAGCAAAAAGGACTTCAAAATTAAACAACGACAAGTTATGGTGGAACCTCGGGTCCTATGTGATAATGTCAGTTTCTACCTTCCTTTCTATGTAATGTAAGATTTTTTCCCCCAAGTTTTGTTTGCAAATCCATCAAAGGCAGCACCCTTCAGGGCTAGTCATTTAAGTTTTCCTTTTACATCTATTTCAGACAGCAAGGGAGCTGAGGAATGTTGTGTGTGTGTGTGTGTGTGTGTGTGTGTGTGTGTGTGTGTGTGTGTGTGTGTGTGTGTGGAGGGTTGTTGTAGTTTTCTTTTTATTGTGTTGTATTAGTGTGCTTTTCACAAAAACAAAACTACCTTGCTTGCCTTTAGTTTCAATTCCTGGGATCCTTAGAGTGCATAGCTCCGCCCACAGGGCTGCAGCTAAAACTGGGAAGTTTCTTTCCCTTTAAGCATCAGGGTTGGAGATCAAGGGAGCTGTCTTGGACTCCTGAGGTGAAGGTATGCTTGTCCTTGCTCTGTGTGGGAGAGTTTAAAGGGTCAAGTTCTCTGGAGCTTGGCATCTTGTAGCTGCCTTGAATTTAACATAATAAGATTCTTTTTTCACCCTTTAAAACAGGAAGGTAGGAGGTTCTAAGGGGCCAAGATTTAACAACTTGGTATTCTCAAAGGTTGTTTAAACCTATCATAGCAATTTGATTTACTTTGTTCCAACACTAAAAGTCAAGATGTTCTTAAAATTTGTAAAGTGCCTAGGCTTTTTAAATGCTTCACTGAACGAATATCATAGATTTGAATTATGTTCTGAACTGCTAGAATGTTGGAAGCAGATTACGGAATTTTTGACTTTTTAGTGTTTCTAAGGGAATTTTTGAAGAGTTTTGCACATCATATCGAGACAAGATGTTCCACTTATCAGGAGTGAGATTCAGGGAGTCAAAGTGTTTTCTATCTCAGAATCTGTCTATCCCTTTGGTGTCTACTGGCAGCCTCTGGTTTTGAGTTAGTGAAAACAGCCCATGTAGTAGCCAAGCTCTTTGGCAGCCCTCACTGCCTGAAAGAATGCATGAGCTGCAGCGGAAATTCCTGATGTGCAGTGTTTCTGGAATGAATAGGAGAGTCCTGTTAGATTTTCTGTTTCCCCTTTCAGTTAAATCCAAAGAGGAAGTCTTCTTGAATAGCCAAGGGGGCGTGGCTGGTTAAAGAGTTAACTGAGTGCTTTCCACTGGAAACTGACACTGCTTCTGACCCTTCCTGGGTGAGTTTGTGGAACAGGCAAGTCCCTGGCTGGAAGGTCAGTTTCTGCCTTGGGCTCTGAGGCCCTGAACACCAAGGGGCCTCATTCAGGGTTACCTTGTAGAAGAAGTAGCTTCCTCTGGGACTGAGTGCCCCAACAGGAAGGTGAGACAATACTTTGTGACTGCAGAGTGGGGTGTGGGGGGGATAAGCTGATCCATCATCTTTCCTTTTCCTTAAGGCAAGTACCTTAAGAGTACCATCCAAGCGGCTCAGTTTTTGACCATATTTGGGCACAGTACTAGCTCCTGGCTCACAACCACACCCAAGACCTATAACCCCTCTGCCCCCTTGCCCCTCCCCCCCCTCGCCCACTTCCTCCCCACCCCACTCCTCCCCCTGCTCCTCCCTCCCCTCACCCCTCCCTGCTCTTCTGTCTTCCCTCTGCCCTCCCCCCACCACTGCCCTTGGTTTAGTTTGGATGTGTGACTTCTCTGACAGACTTCTGTGAGATCAGTGAGTCCAGCTGAGCTGCTTTGTAATTAACAAGGCTTTATCTACTTTTAGTCTGGTCTAATCTTAATTATATCTGCATTACTAAGGGAGACAAAAATCCTATAGCCACTAAAAGGATCCTTGGATAGGTGTCTCCCATCTACCTAAGTAAAATTATTACCTGGTACATTGAGACACTGAGCACTGGAGGCCTTTCAAAAGATGCATATTTTCATTGTGCGAATGTATTCCATTTACTCAGCATGTTTTGTTAAGAAGCCAGGGTATGATATGTGGGGCTGAAGACGGTGAGCACAAAAACTCAGTCTCGTGTAGTGCATAGAAAAAAGAGCAAGAAAAATTAAAGAGTTAAACAAGTGAAACCATATAAAAGATTTGTTTGCGTTAAGTTCTCACTAGAAAAACATCGAGAAAAGGAATGGGAAATGCTGGTAAATGGGGCCAGTAAGCCAGACAATCAGTTCCTCATGATAATAGTAAGAGTAATAGTAATAATAGTAATAGTAATAATGATAATGATAATGATAATAATAACAACTTTAAGAAAGTGTGGAACCAAGAACCATGGGTGTGTTAGGGGATTCCAGGGAGACAAACAGCCCAGAACAGCTGCGAACAGCTGCACTGTCTGTAATAAGAATCAACAAGAGGCCCAAGCAACTAGATCCACTTCGGAGGAATGAGAAAGCAGTAAGAGGCTGGAGTGCCAGAGAGGTAACAGCATGCCTCATCTTGTAAGGCTTCACACTGTCCATCAGGTGGAAGCCATGGGGAGAAGGAGCAGACAGAGTGTCTGCATGAGGTCACTGGCATCAGTGGTTTGGACTGGCAGGGAGAGAAGGCAGGCGGTGCTGGATGTACTTTCACTGGAAGTTTACTTCACAGTGCAAGTAGTGTGCAGAGCAGGAGAGCAGCCAGCTTGCAGCATGCTACTGGGTATTTATTTTATCAGAATGGTTTAAGCATGGGGAAAGATGCCATCTAGGAAAAGAGTATCCCTTTGACTGTTCTATAAGGTGCTGTTTAAAAATGCTTGGGGTAGAAGTTGAAGGGAGAAATCTGTACCATAAACACTTCCTGAACAACAGCCCATTAGCTTGCATTTTAATTTACTGTGATGTTGACTTTACTGGTGTTTTTGTTTGTTTGATATAATATATTCTGAGCAAATACATTTTTTAGGAAAGCTTTACGAAGACCAGCTCTGTCCTGCATGTGTATCTGCTTTCTGGTGACTTACAGAACATGACTTTGCCAAATATCCAAATGAAGTAGCTCCAAGAACACACAGCTCAAGTTTCTTTTATAAAAAGAAGTCTCCAGGAAAGACTCGGTAAGTTTCTAGTATTGAAAGGCTTGTTTACTCTCTTTAATGTCTAAAGTCAATTACAACCCCAGCATCTGGGAGACTGAAGCAGAAGTATCTTGAGTTTGAAGACAGCCTCAGCTACAGAGTGAATCTGTGTCCCCCTCCTGAACTATAGGAGACCTCGTAGCTAAGGCAAACAAAACCTAATTCTGAAAATGAAGGCATATCTCTAAAATTGCATAGGCTATCAAATGTATGTTATTCCTTATTAAGTATTCTAGAAGGAAGGAGAGTATCATTTCTTTCATCACGTACTATTAACTGGGCCTAGTGCTGACTGTTAACAGCCCACTGAGGGAAAGTAGAGTGTTCTGGAGGTGGACGGGACTGCAGATGACCAAGAATCTAAGCATACTAAATGATGTAGAACGGCATAACCAACTACAAACTCTATACTATGTAGCGTGTCAAAAGTTACATCCAATCAAAGGCAGAATCATGGGAAGTTTAGTCACCATTTTCACCGAGTTTTCTTTTACAGCTACCATGCAGTTATAATCTGGGGAAAAGCATTACTGTAATATACCCTTCAGGAAACTGAAACTAAACCTGTGCCATTTCCTGACCTCCAAATGAGAAAGCAGGGTGTGTCCTGTTGGGCTCCAGGCCTACCTTAAGGGAGGGCATGCCTGGGCT